>NW_012104499.1:1982075-1983820 GCF_000951045.1 Mandrillus leucophaeus
TATTCCAAACAATAGAAAAAGAGGGAATCTTCCCTAACTCATTTTATGAGGCCAACATCATCCTGATACCAAAGCCTGGCAGAGACACAACAAAAAAGAGAATGTTAGACCTATATCCCTGATGAACATGGATGCGAAAATCCTCAATAAAATACTGGCACACTGAATCCAGCAGCACATCAAAAAGCTTATTGATCATGATCAAGTTGGCTTCATCCCTGGAATGCAAGACTGGTTCAACATATGCAAATAAATAAATGTAGTCCATCATATAAACAGAACCAAAGACAAAAACCACAGGATTATCTCAACAGATGCCAAAAAGGCTTTTGACAAAATTCAACAGCCCTTCATGCTAAAATCTCTCAATAAACTACGTATTGATGGGACGTATCTCAAAATAATAAGAGCTATTTATGAAAAACCCACAGCCAATATCATACTGAATGGGAAAAAACTGGAAGCATTCCGTTTGCAAACTGGCACAAGACAAGAATGCCTTCTCTCACTACTCCTATTCAACATAGTGTTGGAAGTTCTGGCCAGGGCAATCAGACAGGAAAAAGAAATAAAGGGTATTCAATTAGGAAAAGAGGAAGTCAAATTGTCTCTGTTTGCAGATGACATGATTGCATATTTAGAAAACCCCATCGTCTCAGTTCAAAATCTGCTTAAGCTGATAAGCGACTTCAGCAAAGTCTCAGGATACAAAATCAATGTGCAAAAATAACAAGGATTCCTATACACCAATAACAGACAAACACTGAGTCAAATTATAAGTGAACTCCCATTCACAATCGCTTCAAAGTGAATAAAATACCTAGGAATCCAACTTACAAGGAATGTGAAGGACCTCTTCAAGGAGAACTACAAACCACTGCTCAATGAAATAAAAGAGGATACAAACAAATGGAAAAGCATTCCATGCTCATGGATAGGAAGAATCAATATCGTGAAAATGGCCATACTGCCCAAGGTAATTTATAGATTCAATGCCATCCCCATCAAGCTACCAATGACTTTCTTCACAGAATTGGAAAAAAACTACTTGAAAGTTCATGTGGAACCGAAAAAGAGCCTGCATTGCCAAGACAATCCTAAACAAAAAGAACAAAGCTGGAGGCATCACGCTACCTGACTTCAAACTATACTACAAGGCTGTAATAACCAAAACAGCATGGTACTGGTACGAAAACAGAGATATAGACCAATGGAACAGAACAGAGCCCTCAGAAATAATACCACACATCTACAACCATCTGATCTTTGAGAAACCTGACAAAAGCAGGAAATGGAAAAAGGATTCCCTATTTAATAAATGGTGCTGGGAAAACTGGCTAGCCGTATGTAGAAAGCTAAAACTGTATCCCTTCTTCACACCTTATACAAAAATTACTTCAAGATGGATTAAAGACTTAAATGTTAGACGTAAAACCATAAAAACCCTAGAAGAAAACCTAGGTAATACCATTCAGGACATAGACATGGGCAAGGACTTCATGACTAAAACACCAAAAGCAATGGCAACAAAAGCCCAAATTGACAAATGGGATCTAATTAAACTAAACAGCTTCCGCACAACAAAAGAAACTACCATCAGAGTGAATAGGCAACCTACAGAATGGGAGAAAATTTTTGCAACCTACCTATTTGACAAAGGGCTAATATCCAGAATCTACAAAGAACTTAAACAAATTTACAAGAAAACATCAAACAACCCCATCAAAAAGTGGGTGAAGGATATG
>NW_012104499.1:1984401-2083384 GCF_000951045.1 Mandrillus leucophaeus
GGGGGAGGGGGGAGGGATAGCATTAGGAGATATACCTAATGTAAATGACGAGTTAATGGGTGCAGCACACAAACATGGCACATGTATACATATGTGACAAAACTTCATGTTGTGCACATGTACCCTAGAACTTAAAGTATAATTTTAAAAAAAGAAGAAGAAGAAAAAGTAGAACTAGTGGCAGAATGAGGCAAAAATCCATATGACATCTGACTTGGGATTTGTAGTGAACTTTTCAGACATTTTCAGATACACAAGTCAATAACACTGTAGGCTGAGCTTTCATTCTATTTAAAGCCCTATTAAATTCACTGAAAAGGTAGATGTCAGCCAATGTGACTTTTCAAACTGTACTAAGGAGTCCAAAGGATTCTTGGACCTTGCATCCAAGGAGTCAGTAATAGAATATTCTGAAACAGCCTTATTGAGATATAAATCACATACCATACAATTCTCCTATTTAAAGTATACAATTCAATGGTTTACAGTATATCCATCAAGTTGTGCGACCATCACCACAATCAATTTGATAATATATGCATCATTTCAAAAATAAATCCATCCGCAGTCACTTTCCATTCCCCTCTCTAATCTTTTGTTATGGGCTTCATTTACTTAGTGTAACGTTTTCAATATTAATACATATTGTAGCAAGTACTTTCTGTTGTAGCAGTATTTCAGTCCTTATTATGGCCAAATGATATTCCACTGTATTGCTATGCCATAGTTTGTTTATTTCATTAATTAGTAGCTTCACATTTGGGTTGCTTCCACTTTTTGACTACTGTAAATAATGAGGCTATGAACATTCATGTTCACATTTTTGTGTAAACACGTGTTTAAAATTCTCTTGAGTATATATGTAGAAGTGGCATTTCTGGGTCACAAAATTGTATATTTAAATTTAGAGCAACAATAATACACTTAAAAGCTATAAGGTATCTGGAAATGATAGTTTCAGAAAGACTACCTTCTCCTCTGCACTAGAACAGGGAACAAATTCACATCAGGAGTCTAGCAGAAGTTACTGAGATCTTTTAGGTCTGGTTTGGTGGCTTCAGGTTTCCCCAATTCTGGGGATATGACATGCTACCAATTCTAAAGGATTCGTCCCATAGCAAGGTCTATGAGCTGTGTCTCCTGACATACGTTGTGGAAGGAAAAAGAAGACTGCTGACATGCCTTGTAGGAGAGTCACCTGACACAAAGTCTAAGGATAAATGAATGGCATGTGAGGATTTAGGACTCAGAACCCTCCATAAGGGGAAGAAAAATCCCCTTCATTTTTATACATAGAGAGAACACACCAGAAAATCTAGTCAGATGAGTCAATGTAATGCTTCTTGCTCACCTAAAGTTGAAATAAAAGGAACCACATTGGCTACCTGATAGACTATGGGGAAATACATTTTTAGCATGTTTGCTTTAATCATCTGAGAGGGCATAATAAAATATATTGAAATTACACTTTTATTTAGCCTTCTATGCTTACCTGCTTCATCTAAAGTTATTTTAAAAACGTAATTGGCTACAGCCACTGAAATAGTAACATATGCTTTCATCATGAGGGATAACTTGGTGTGTATATAGTGGGCCTATAGTAACACACCTGCCATAAACAGAGAAAATTTGGAATGAAAGAAAGAGCAATTCAAGTGACATTTATTTAATACCTCCTGAGCGCCTGGCACCATGGTAGATGTTTAGATATTTTCTCTCATTTAGTCTACCCAGTGATTCTGGGTGGTAAGGATAATTATCCCCATTTTACAGATAAAAACCTGAGACTCAGAAATGTTAAATAACTTTTTCCAGGTCACAGAAGTACTGGATGGTAAAGGTAGATTTCTAACTATGGTCTTCTGATTCCCAAATCTGGTGAGAGCTGAAGAAAGTTGTACTAGAAACAACTTTCCATTCCTTAACTTCTCATCAGTGAAGTATGCTAACTTGTATGGTAGTGAGTTCCTCTATTAATAGAAATATTAATAAAAGTAGTCAAGAATACATCAGACAACTACTTATATAGTAGAAAGAATTTAAGCATTTACTATCACCTGGATAACATATTACATTATTTCACTGTGTTTTAATATTACCTGTATGAGTGTGTATGCTAGCTTTGATGATTTATTGATGAAAGTTGTTAGATAAAATATTTCATCATCATGCAAGATTTTAATGAAATGCCCCCTTTCTCATCAATAATAAAGCATAAATATGTAAAGTACATAAAAGGAAATGTATAAATTACAGTTTAATTCACTCGTTTACTCAATATTTATTGAGTGACTACTATGTGCCAGACACATAGTAGATATTACGATATATCTGAAAACAAGACAGATGGGGTTTCTTCTCTCATGTGTCTTATTATCTAGTGATGAGAGAAAAGCAATAAGCAAGGAAATAAGTAAATATATATGTATATGTGTGTATATGTATACACATTAATATGCATATACATAGTATACATATATAATGTTTTATCTATACAGCAGGTTAGATTGTAATATGTGGTATGAATAAAAATAAAGCAAGATAAGATGATAATTAATGACTAAATGGGATTTACTTTAGATTAGCTGAAGAGATGATCTTTGAGCAGAAATGCAGATGACAAAAGAAGTAAGCCACGTGACATTATATGGGATTATTGTTCCAAGACAGAGGAGGCAGTAAGTGCAAAAACCCTTACATAGGAAGGAGTCTAGGTTTCTTTAAGAACATGAAAGAGGCCAATGAGGCTGAAGCAGAGTGAGGAAGAGAGATATGAATAGGAAAAGAGAACACAGAGAGTACTGTGTCAGATCATATAAGATGTTGTAGGCCCTGGTAAAGTTCAGTGTATTCTGAAAGACACAGGAAGCCAATTGGAGTTCTACATAGGGGAATGGCATAATCTGGATTCACATTTCATGAAAGCTGACTTTCTCTACTACATCGATGGGGAGAACAAGAGTAGAAGCATGGAGTAGAGTTAGAGAACTCCTTCAAAAGTGAAGTCACGATTATTTAGACCAGAGTGAGAGTAGTGAAATTGAAGAAAAGTGGATATACAAGCCATGTTAGGGAGGTATCCCTGAGAGTGTGTGGTGATGGATTGGATATACAGAGTGAGGAAAACGTAGGAATACAAAATAACTGAGTTTTATGACTTGACAGCTAAGTGAATGGAGATAGCATTTACAGACAAGTGGAAGCCAGGAGTAGGAAGGGATTGGATGTTGGTGATGGTGAATAAAGAGTTAAATTTTGGACATACTACATTTGAGATTCTGTGCTGGCTATGGATTTAATGCCTTTCAGCTCCAAATTGACTATTACAGTCTCCTCTGTGAAAATGGGTCTGGACCCTTTAAATATTTTTCCTCTCAACTGGCATGATATTGTTTGGTCAATAGAGGGCACTGAGGAGACATTACTGGAGAAAGGAATTTTGTTTTCTGGTTCCTGTGTGCTCTCTTGGTAGGATCTTGCAGTAAGGTAGCTTCTGCTTTAGCATCTACCTAGCTCCTGCAGCGTGGGCACCTTACCCAGTACTCAGCTCCCAAACTGCAGGCAGATTTCCTGGTGCCCATCTCCTACAGGGTGGACAGATTTTCCAGCACCCAGTTACTGTGACAGTTGCACCTTTGGTGTCCAGTTCCTACAGTGTATTGCAAACAGCATTCAAATGTCATACAGTTTCCCTTGGGGTAATACAGTGACAATCTAGGAAAAACTTAGTGATGTGAGATAAATAAAATAGGAAAAGAAAATGATATATGTCAATATTTCAATGGAATATAATCTTATTTCTTCTAATTGATTTCTAGAATTTGATATATTGAATATTTTTGATGGTTGAACAAGGTTTTCTTGACTATAATCCAGTCAAAAACTGAGCACTTCAACGTAGGGTGTACTAAAGCCTGGTAGACTGATGGGAATGACTAGGATAAAATTCCTTGCTCATTTAAATGTAGTACATAGCTAATATGACTGCTTCTTTTGTTGAAGTTCTCCATCTGTGACCAGAGGATGCCGATAGGGTTTGGCTCTGTTTCTCCCCTGAAAGCTCATTTTAAATTGCACTCCCATAATTCCCACGAGTTGTGGGAGGAATCCAGTAGGAGATAATTGAATCATGGGGGCAGTTTCCTCCATACTGTTCTTGTGATAGGGAGTAAGTCTCATGAGATCTGACGGTTTTATAAAGAGGATTTCGCCTGCACAAGCTCTCTTTCTTTGCCTGCTGCCATCCATGTAAGATGTGACTTACTCTTCCTTGCCTTCCACCATGATTGTGAGGCTTCCCCAGCCATGTGGAACTCTAAGTGCATTAAACCACTTACTTTTGTAAGTTTCCCAGTTTCGGGTATGTCTTTATCAACAGCATGAAAAATTGACTAATACAGATGCCAAGCTAAGGCCCAAATGGTGGTATCAGGAAGATTCAGGTTGAAAAGAGAATCCAGTTCAACATTCTTTCAACTATATAACCTGCAGTATCTAGATGATGTGATTGTGCCCCTCTTTATTTGTTTTATTAAACCTGAGAGTATTTCCTTAAGAATAGATTAAAAAAAAGTCATTGGCACGTTTTGGAAAGCTGTAGGATAGGGAATAGAGGCAAAATGGCTAGTGTGCCTCAGAAATTTGAGTTGGGTGCAGGAGTTTAGAGCTAAATACAGACATAAGTCTTACTGGAAACCTATATTATTTTATATTGATCTATCTCATCTATATTATGTATTATATGTATATGAATATATGATTATGGATATATATGCATACATTTATATATAATATATATGCATATATAGATAGCATATATGTATATATTTATATTTATACACACACCCTGGTCCTCTCTCTGTCTTATCTCCTTCTCTGCCTACATGTTTCCACTGCTTATTCTCTGGTTCTGGAGTTGAGGTGGGTAATTCTGGAAGAGGTGTTGGGACAAGCGGTAGACAGAGGGCTATAAGGATGACTTGGACGATGCTTTCCACTGAACAATTAATTTTTGGAGAATTCAAACCAAGTTCTAATTTGCCAATCATATCAACTTGCAACTGTGAAAGATAATTCAGGCAAGGATTCTAAGTCCCAGAGTAATAGGGAAAAGTGAAAAATATATTCTCTTCAGACTTGAAATCTGTCACATAAAAGATGTCTGTACTGGGGATATAAACACAGAAAGCATTTCAATCCATGGATATGACTAGGAGTGAGCATAGATAGGACCAGATGGAGTCGTGGAGCACTAGAACCCTCAGACATGAAGGAGAGGAGGAGAAGCCATTAAAGCAGAACTGAGAAGCGATTGCCAGTGAAGGAAGAGGAAGATCTAGAGAGTGTGGGTTCCTAAAAGACAAGTCAACAATGCTGGGCCAAGTTGTGGAAGCTGAGGCAAAAGTAAAAGTGTTCCACTGAATATACATGTTTTGGATGTACTTTTTAAATTGTCTTTTTTTACCCTACAATATTAAAGTAGATTTAAAAAGTTGATTTTTAAATGTTATGTGTATGAGCTCACTTCCACTGTGGCCAGGAAAGTGAAAATATTTTAACAATTTGGAAGTAAACATTTAAACCTTATATAATGTTATGACTTTTACTAGACTTACTTTTCAAGTTTTCAAGATGTTTTAAATACTTTAATGTCCTGGTACAAATACTGACATAGTTGGGCTCTGTGTCCCCACCCAAATCTCACCTTGAATTGTAATAATCCCCACATGTCAAGGGTAGAACCAGGTGGAGATAATTGAATCATCGGGACAGTTTCCCCCATATTGTTCTTGTGATAGTGAGTGAGTTCTCACAAGATCTGATGATTTTATATGGGGGTTGCCCCTTTCCTCAGCACTTTTTCATTCTCCTGCCTCCCTATGAATAGGTGCCTTCTGACATAACTGTAAGTTTCCTGAGGCCTCCCCAGCCATGCAGAACTGTGAGTCAATTAAACCTCTTTTCTTTATAAATTACCCAGTCTCGAGTATTTCTTCATAGCAGCATGGAAACGGACGAATACAGTTAATTGGTACTGAGTAGTGGGGCACTGCTGTAAAGCTACCTGAATATGTGGATGCAAGTGTGGAACTGGGTAACAGGTAGAGGTTGGAACAGTTTGGAGGGCTCAGAAGTTAGAAAGATGTAGGAAAGTTTGGAACTTCCTATAGACTTGTTGAATGGCTTTGACCAAAATGTTTATAGTGATAGAGACAATGAAGTCCAGGCTGAAGTGGTCTCAGATGGAGATGAGTGAACTGGAGTACAGGTCACTCTTGCTATGCTTTATCAAAGAGACTGGCAGCATTGTGCTTCTGCTCTAGAGATCTGTGGAACTTTGAACTTGAGAGAGATGATTTAGGGTATCTGGCAGAAGACATTTCTAAGTGGCAAAATGTTCAAGAGGAAGCAGGACATAAAAGTTTGAAAGATCAGTAGCCTGATAATGTGATAAAAAAAGAAAAACCCATGTTCTGGGGAGAAATTCAAGCTGGCTGCAGAAATTTGCATAAGTAACTAGGAGCCGAATGCTAATCACCAAGACAATGGGGGAAAATGTCTCCAGGGCATGTCAGAGATCTTTGTGGCAGCACCTCTCATCATAGTCCCAGAGGCCTAGGAGGGAAAAGTGGTTTCCTGCCAGGTCCAGGGCCCACCTGCTGTGTATATCTTCAGGACTTGGTGCCCTGTGTCCCAGACACTCCAGCCATGGCTAAAAAGGGTCAAAGTACAGCTTGTGTTGTGACTTCAGAGGGTGTAAGCCCCAAGCCTTGCCAGCTTCCAGGTGGTGTTGGTTCTGCAAGTATACAGAAAACAAGAATTGAGGTTTGGGAACCTCCACCTGGATTCCAGAAGATGTATGGAAATGCCTGGATGTCCAGGCAGAAGTCTACTTCAGGGGTAGATCTTGCATGGAGAACCTCTGCTACGGCAATGTGGAAGGAAAATGTGGGGTCAGAGCCCCAAATAAAGTCACCACTGGCGCACGGCCTAGTGGAGCAGTGAGAAGATGGTCACCATTCTCCATATCCCAGAATTGTAGCCATCTGGAAATGGTAGCTTGCACCCTGCACCTGGAAAAGCCACAGACACTCAACCCCAGCCCATGAAAGCAGCCAACAGCGGGGCTGTAATCTGCAAAGCCACAGGGGTGGAGCTGCCCAAGATCATGGGAACCCACCCCTTGCATCAGTGTGACCTGGATGTGAGACATGGAGTTGAAAGAGATCATTTTGGAACTTTTAGGCTTAATGACTGCCCTATTGGACTTGCATGGGGCCTGTAGCCCCTTTGTTTTGGCTAAAGTCTCCCATTTGGAACAGGTGTATTTTCCCAGTGCCTGTACCTCCATTTTACTTAGAAAGTAACTAACTTACTTTTGCTTTTGCAGACTGATAGGCAGAAGGGACTTGCCTTATCTCAGATGAGACTTTGGACTTGGACTTTGGGTTAATGCTGGAATGAGTTAAGTGTTTTGGGGACTGTTAGAAGGGCATGATTGTGTTTTGAAATGTGAGGACATGAGATTTGGGAGGGGCCAGGTGTGGAATGATATGGTTTGGCTCTGTGTCCCCACCCAAATCTCACCTTGAATTGTACTAATTCCACATGTCAAGGGTGGGACAGGTGGAGATAATTGAATCATGGGGGTGGTTTTCCCCACACTGTTCTCATGATAGTGATAGTGAATAAGTTCTCACAAGATCTGATGGTTTTATAAGGGACTTCCCCCTACACTGGGCTCTCATTCTCTCTCCAGACACCCTGTGAAGAGGTGCCTACTGCCATGATTGTAAGTTTTCTGAGGCCTCCCCAGCCATGTGGAACTGTGAGGCAATTAAACACCTTTTCTTTATAAATTACCCAGTCTCAGTTATTTCTTCACAGCAGCATGAAAATGGACTAATACAAATACATTAAAATATATAAATATAAAAGAACATACATACACATACACACACAGACACACCCATATATACAGGAGTATGTGTGAGGGGGCTCAGGCTCCACAGCTCCATTATGGCTTAGCCCAGCACGGTTAAACATCATCTTTATTTAAAATTTTGATGGTTTGTTTGTCATAGATATTTTAATTGATTTTAACTCTTTCAAATGTTACATCAAAGTATTATTTATATTGATTACTGGGTTTCTGGCATGCCCCTTAAATTTTGTGCCTGAGTCAAGCAAAGCACCGAATTTTTTCCCCTAATCTCAGCCTCATGAATGAATACAGTGTTACAAGGAAGAGAGAAGCAATCCACTGGGCCAGATGCTGCTAAATGGCCAAGTAAGCTGGGAATACAGATTTGACCATTGGGTTTAGCAACATGAAGGTCATTGGTGATCTCGACAAGAACAGTTTTTGTTGGAGTGCTGGAGGTGAAATCCTGACAAGAGTGGCTTCAAACCTGTGTTAAAATGTACCAGTGGGATTTTCATTTATGTAAGTGGCTAACTGACAACATGGAGAGACCAATGCCACTGAAAGAAGATTTTTATTACTTACAGTTCTTGAGAGAAATAGCTTACAATATCATGCTGGGAACACAGGCATGCCACATAGGGAAACACAGGTTTGGTCAGGAGGCAGAAGCAGGACTGAAGAGAAAGCATGCCCAAGAGTCTTGATTGTGCTTTCCAGCCTGGGGAAATAGCTCAGGGTTTTCCAGTTTTAATAATGTCAGTGGGTTCTAGGCTATAAGGATGGCATCTACTTATCTGCTACTTGGTTCTGGGTGATTTAGGGCAGGATAAATATTTACTTAGTGTAAGTTACATAAAGGAGGTGGTTGAGGATATGGACTTGGGATTGTTTGGAGGACTTGTAATATGATTTTCACATACCCATGAAAGCTGGATAGCAAGGGAGATGTAAACCACTTTGGCCATTAGTTTGGCCCTGTGATTAATGAACACCAGGTAGACAAATACATAAACTAAGAAAACACAGAACAAAGTCAGACAGGTTGGTAAGGACCAGAAGGCAAAAATGTTTTTATCTTTGCTTGTTTATTTGCTATTTGTTTCAGTCTGGCCTGGTTTATTTTGGGCTAAATAGTCAAGATTTTCTTACACTTTTAACAAGCTATGTTAAAACATATAAATGAAAATAACCACTGAATTGACATTTCTTGTGAAATGTCCAATACAATAGCTTTTCACAATACCAAGGTGAGGAAAAAGGCACCCTTGAATCAAAAACAGAAATCTAATAAACTGGAGATAAAGTATTACTTCCTGTTGACATTTTATAACACTTAATTTACCTTTAGAAATGTCAAATGGTGTTTTCTCCTTTATTTAGCATGTCCTCCCTGCTTTCTTTCAAAATGACTCCTCTCTTGCCCTCCTAGAATTTCTCAACACAATGTAATAACTCAACCAAAATGAGAGAGAAAATGTCAGCAAGCCACTGCATTATGGCAAATGCATACTATTTCTCAAGACAACTGAAATTAAGAATTCCAAAATATTTAGACTTGATCATCATAACAATCATAACTACCAGAATTCCTATGTGGTACAGTAATTTGCACCTCTCCAGCTCATGGAGCCCTTTAGCGATTTAACCCATAGACAAATAAAAAGTTAAAGTTGGGGCTGGTTGAGGTGGTTCATACCTGTAATCCCAGCACTTTGGGAGGCCGAGGCAGGTGGATCACGAAGTCAGGAGATCGAGACCATCCTGGCTAACACAGTGAAACCCTGTCTCTACTAAAAGTACAAAAAATTAGCCAGGCATGCTGGCATGCACCTGTAGTCCCACCTACTTGGGAGGCTGAGTCAGGAGAATCACTTGAATCGGGGAGGCAGAGGTTATGGTGAGCCAAGATCACACCATTGCATTCCAGCCTGGGCAACAGAGCGAGACTCTGTCTCCAAAAAAAAAAAAAAAGAAAAGAGTTAAAGTTGGAAGAGATAAAAAAAAAAAAAGAACAAAAGCTGAAAGAGCCCTTAGAGATCATGCACCCAAGTGTTTCATGTAAATCCTCAGAGACCTGCAAATGTGTCCTGAACATACATGTCCTGAAGATACATGAAGATACAGGTGGTTATTGTGTCTGTTTCAATTTCTATTTTTAAAAATCCACTGACTGTAAAATAATTATTTTGATGTTTGGTTTCCTTTAAATAATATATACCAAATGGGTATATAGTGGTTGGTCAGATAGATGAGATTGCTCCCAGTGCATTTTTATAACCATCAGCTGACTTCAGGATTTTGATTGGTACGTAATAGAAACTTCATTTATCTTTATCATGTGCCTTATTTTATTCAAGTTTCTGTAATAAAAACCAGAGGCTGGGTAGCTTATAAACAACAGAAATTTCTTTCTCACAGATCTGGAGGCTGAGAAGTCCAAGATCAAAGTGCTGGATAATTTGGTGTCTGGTGAGGGCCCACTTCCTCATAGACTGTCCTCACATAGTGGAAGGAGCAAACAAGCTCCTTTGAGCCTCTTTTATAAGGACACTATGTTCCAACAGCCCCTCCTCCAAATACTCTCACATTGAGTATTAGGTTTCAACATATAAATTTTGGGAGTACATAAACACTCAGACCATTACATCACGTATGGTTAATTTCCACCTTTAATAGACCAAGTTAAAGACAGAAAACGTAGAGAATACTGATGATGATATACAGCATGTGACAGAAGAGTATAGAAATGATAATTTTTCTAATTTGCCTTCAGTGATACGTGACTTATCACTCATTAACATTTTTATATAATACATGACCCTATCTCTAGGACTTCAAAAGCCAATCTTAGAAAGAGGCAATGTAATGAATATATAATTTGTTTATTCCTTTATAAGTAATAAAAGCTATACACAGGCATAAAGCATCATTTGTGGAGAAATTCTTTCAAATAGCTGCCTGAAATTCTTTCTTTTGTGTCAATATTTAGCCACTGATCCACACTGTAAAAATAAACAATTGATTGTTAACTACAGAGAACAAGCTTTTCAAACATCTATATTTATCAATCAGTAATCCAGATATTTTAAAATCATTTAATTCATTAGTCTAGCAAATTGCAAAAATGGGAGAAAGCAGAGGAAGCCCATTATTTTGCAGAAGAATTTGTTCTTCCAGGCAAAGGAGCTACTATAGCTCTCTGGTGACAATTTGGTAAAGCAAATGGATATGGTACCCTTTTCCATAACACATTAGTTTGAAGTACACATTATATGAAGGCAAATGCTGAATTCATTATTATAAGAAAAATGAAATAAAACTACCTATTATGTTTCCTAATCAGATGAGGTGATGTTTCTAATTTAGTTATTGTAACATGCATTTAGTCCCCAAACCAAACATGATACAATATGTGTTTTCAAAGTTATATGTCAACAGAGAGGGAAAAAAAAAGGCTGGGAAATTATAGTTTAGCCTACTCACCTAACTTTACATCAGGATGAAAGGAGTCTTGGAGAAGGGAAGAAACTTATCCAAATCCACATAGCAAGCGAGAGCAGAGGAGAAACAGAACTCAGGTTTTTTGCCCCCAGGCCCACGTTGGCCCCACTGCACCCTCTTGTATCCCAGAGGGTCTTTAAGGGCTCTCGTTCTGTACATTCATTTTAAACAATGTTCCTAATAACATCAGTGAATAAATTAGCTAATCTCACTAACAGAATTAATTCAGATATTGACAGCTCCTTTTGATCCTAGTATCAGTACATGGGAAAAAAGGAATATATTAATCTGTTCTCACGCTGCTATTAAGAAATACCTGGGACTGAGTAATTTATGAGAAAAGAAGTTTAATTGGTTCACAGTTTTGTGGATTGTACAGGAATAATGGCAGCTTCTGTTTCTGGGGAGGCCTCAGGAAACTTAGAATCATGGCGGAAGGTGAAGGTGGACACAGCACTTCGCTTCACCGGAGTAGAAGCAAGTGAAAAAGCAGGTAAGTGCTATGCACTTAAAAACAAACAAACAAGAAAAAAAAAAAAAAAACAGAGCTCATGATACCTCACTCACTCACTATCATGAGAACAGTACTTACAATGGTGCCAAACCATTCATAAGAAACCGGCCCCATGATCCAATCACCTCTCACCAGGTCACACCTCCAACATTGGGGATTACAATTAAACATGAGATTTGGGTGGGGACACAGATTCAAACCATGTCAGGAAAGATGATAGAGATTAGCAGACCAGAAGCAAGCCAATGAAGACAGGCAGCTAAAAAGTCTATTGTTATTGTCCAAATATAAAGCAGTAAGAGCCGAACAAAATGACAACATGAATGGAAGGAAGGGAAAATTCTGAAGGCAAAGTTGAAAATTTGCCAGGATTTAGTGACCATTTGCATGTTGTTGAAAGGATTCTAAATGTTCTTATTTAGATATATAAGAGAACATAACTGAGTGTGTGTTTGTGTGTGTGTGTCTGTGTGAGTATAAAAGGAGTGAGAGGGCACAAGCAGAAAGAATGGGAGTGAATGAGTTGAGGTTTGAACCTCAAGGGAAATGTGGGTCAGATGTTATTGTTGATACTCAACACTACCCCTCATCACTTTTTTTCTCAGGGGTTGCAGGACTGGAAACTAAATTTCCCAGACTTCCTTGCCATCAATGTTCTATGATACTTTGAAGGCAAAATACAAGAAAAAGCAGGATCTAATGGCAGATGTGAGGCTTGTGGTACCTCTGAGCAATCTCTTTTTGATGCTGCAGGCTGCTAAGAACACAGTTGACAATTTCTTACCATTGTTATACTTCCTCATGTCCTCATCTTTCCTGATCTTTGCTCCATTCCTAGAATTTTTTGAGCATAAAATTCCTTGGGTTATGTCCCCCTGCTAAAATACCTAGAGTGGTTCTGTATTTCTAACTAAACTATGATTGACATAGACCCTTGCTACTCAAAATGTGGTTCCTGCTAATGTAACATCAGCATCTCAAGGGAGCTTATTAAAAGCACAGAATCTCAAGCTCCACCCCAGACCAACTGAATTAGAATCTGCACTTTAACAAGATCTCCAGGTGATTGGTACGTGGATTCAAGTTTAAGAGGCCTTGCTATAGAGCAATTTGAGGGGTGGGAGGTCAGCTTTTGGAGAAGAGTTTTGGTGGGTTGATAGCGAAAGAGAAGTCAAGTTGCAGGAAGAAAGCCATAAATGGGAAGGAGGAAAACTGAGGCAATAAATAGACATCACTGTTTAGAATAATTTATCCATAAAGTAAAAGTGGTCAATTGTAGAAATAATTTATCTTCCTCCTATCATCTGTGGCTCTAAAACTAATTGCATAGTTTTAGTGCAATTAGATAGTGGTTATTACACAAGTGTCATTTCCTAAGGTATTTTTGTCTTCTACTTCCCTTTGACAGTAGCTATTGTACACTTAAATTGCGGTTGGTTCAACCTGAGATATGCAGTAGGTTTAAAATCTACAATGAATTTCAAAAATGTAAAAGGAAAAAAGAATGCAACGTATCACATTTGTCTTATGAGATGTTAAATGATAATATATTAGATATACTCTGCTAAATAAAATGTTTTAATAAGGTCATCTATTGCTTTTGATTTTTAATGTGGCTAATAAACAATATACAATTGCATATATAGCTGACATCATATATCTAGTAAACACTGCTGTCCTAGACAGCTGAGATAAGGTCTTAATCATAGCTGGATCCCCAGCACCATGAGTCCTGCCTGGAAAACAACATGTGCACTGTTACTCAGCACTGAGTTGTCAAATATAGGTAAAAACTCCTAAGTAATCCAGTCAAAAAGCTATTTCCCTCTCTTTCCTGAATGTCCAACGCACTTAATATTTTCACATTCTTGTACCTGTATTAGTCTGCTCTCACCTTATACCTCTATTAGTCTGTTCTCACATTGCTATAAATAACTACCTGAGACTGGATAGTTGATAACAGAAAAGAAGTTAAATTGAGTCACAGTTCCTCAGGCTTCACAGGACGCGTGGCTGGGGAGGTTTCAGGAGACTTACAATCATGGTGGAAGGCAAAAGGGAAGCAAGGGAAGTGTCATATCTTCACATGACAACAGGAGAGAAAGAGAGAATGAAGAGGTGCTGCACACTTTTAAACAACCAGATCTCATGAGAACTAACTCATTATCACAGGAACAGCAAGGGGGAAATCCATCCCCATGATCCAATCACCTCCTACCAGTTCCCTCACCCAGCATTGGGAATTACAATTTGACATGAGATTTGGACATAGAGCCAAACCATATCACTGACTATATATAATTTAGAACTTATCTGGCATAGTTTCATATTGTTAATTATGTCATGTGTATAAGTATGTTCACCACTTTTGTGCATTCTTTTATGCCTGACATAATAGAAGAGACACGGTGGGAACTGATTAAGTGCCTGTTAAATTAAACATGATGTTTTTAGCCATGTTCTTGTAGTGAACTTTGCTACCACAGTAATAGAAGCTTGGTTTACATATGACATGTAGAACTGACATACTTAAAGGTAACATACCTTTAACATGAATGTAGCAGCATAACGGTGAGTTAGTACAATGAGATATTTGTTTATTTTATCAAATTCTTCAGACTTATGTCCCAAAATTAAAACCTCATTTAAAACCACTATCAATTAAACAAATTATTTTTAATATACGTTTTAAAAAGAAGCAGTTATAGACATCTTTCACCTCGCTAGTTGTATTCACAGGCATTTAATTCTTTTTTTGGCAAATGTGAATGGGATTGCAATTCTGACTTGATGGTCGTTGATGTATAGGAATGCTATGGATTTTTGTATGCTGATTTTATATTCTGGGACTTCACTGAAATTGTTCATCAGCTTAAGAAGCTTTTTGGATGTGACTATATGGTTTTCTAGATATAAAATCATGTTGTCTACAAAACAGAGATAGTTTGACTTTCTTTCTTCCTGTTTGGATACCCTTTATTTCTTTCTTGTTCCTGATTGCCCTAGCCAGGACTTCTAATACTGTATTGAATAGGAGTTGTAAGAGAGCGCATCCTTACCTTGTGTCAGTTTTCAAGCAGAATGCAAAACACTGCTCAAAGAAATCAGAGATGATACAAACAAATGGAAAAACATTCCATGTTTATGGATAGAAAGAATCAACATTACTAAAATGGCCATACTGCCCAAAGCAATTCATAGACTCAATGCTATTCTTATCAAATTTCCAATGACATTCTTCACAGAACTAGGAGAAACTATTTTAAAATTTGTATGTACCAAAAAAAAGAGCCCATATAGCCAAGGCAATCCTAAGCCAAACAAACAAAAACAAAAACAAAACAAAACAAAACAAAAACAGCTGAAGGCATCATGCTACCCAACTATACTACAGGCTACAGTAACAAAATAGATAGTACTGGTACAAAAACAGACCAATGGAACAGAACAGAGAGCTCAGAAATAAGACCACACACTTACAACCATTTGATCTTCGACAAAGTTGACAAAACAAGCAATGAGGAAAGGTATTCCCATTCAATAAATGGTGCTGGGATAATGAGCCTGCCATATGCTGAAGATTCAAACTGGGCCCTTTCTTTGCACCACATACAGAAATCAACTCAAGATGAATTAAAGACTTTAATGTAAAACCCAAAACTATAAAAACCCTGAAGGCCACCTAGGCAATACCATTCTAAACATAGGAACAAGCAAAGATTTCATGATGAAGATAACAAAAGCAATCACAACAAAAGCAAAAATGATAAATGGGATCTAATAAAGCTAAAGATATTCTGCACAACAAAGTAATCTATCAACAGAGTGAACAGAGAACCTAAAGAATGGGAGAAAATTTTTGCAAACTATGCATCTAACAAAGGTCTAACATTTAGCATCTATAGAAACTTAAATTTACAAAAACAAACAAACAAACAAACAAAAAAACCCCATTAAAAAGTGGGCAAGACACACAGACACTTTTCAAAAGAAGACATATATGTGGCCAACAACACATATGGAAAAAGTTCAATATCACTGATTATGTTCCTACATGCAAATCAAAACCACAATGGGATACCATCTCACACCAGTTAGAATGACTATAATTAAAAAGTCACAAAATAACAGATGCTGGTGAGGGTGACGAGAAAAGGCAACAGCTATACACTGTTGGTGTGAGTGTAAGTTAGTTCAACCATTGTGAAACACAGTGTGATGATTCCTCAAAGACCCTGAACCAGAGATACCATTCATTTCAGCAATCCCATTACTGGGTATATACCCAAAGGAATATAAATCTTTCTCTTATAAGGACACATGCATGTGTATGTTCATTGCAGCACCATTCACAATAGCAAAGACATGGAATCAACCAAAATGCCTATCAATGGTAGACTGGATAAAGAAAATGAGGTACATATACTCCATAGAATACATTGTAGCCATAAAAAAGAATGAGATCATGCTTTTTTGCAAGGACTTGGATGGAGCCAGAGACCATTAACCTTAACAAACTAATGCAGGAACAGAAAACCAAATATCACCTGTTCTCATTTATAAGTGGGAGCTAAATGGTGAGCACATACGGACACATAGAGGAGAACAACAGAACCTGGGGTATACCAGAGAGTGGAAGGTGGGAGGAGGAAGAGGATCAGGAAAAATAACTAATGTGTACTAGCCTTAATAGCTGGGTGACAAAATCATGTGTACCACAAACTCCCATGACATGAATTTACCTATATGACAAACATGCACATGTCCCCCAGAACTTAAAATACAAATTAAAAATAAGTAAAAATAAATAAAGTAAAAGTTAATAAAACAATCAGTAAAATCATGATGACCCTGAGCTCTCATATTTTTTGTTTTTACAATCATATTTTTAAATTTTCTAAAATGTAAGAGTCTATGTCACACTTGCCCAGAGTTGTTTTTTGTAAATATGTTTTTTTTTAATTGTTTTTCTTCCCAGCTACATAGATTGACTCAAAGAAGAACAGATGAAATGTATTGAATAGCTGTTGTGGAATGATCAATTCTTCTCACAGCCTTTCTTGAGGGCAAGTCAGAGCTTGGCGGAGTCTATTTAAATGGACGGCCTGATCAACAGAAAGGTCTCAGCATTTCCCCATTTCTCACTTTCCCACTAAAAAATGAAAGAGCTACAGTTTTATCTCCACCTTTGACATATAGTAATTTAAACATCAAAGAGGGATTTTCATAATGGGTTTCACACTTTTGAAGAAAAAAAAAAAGATTTCCCATAGCTATTTTGGCAACATAAAAATGTTGAATCAAAGTAACCTAGATAAACTGCCTACAGAGCTCATCCGTAAAATTCAGGCTTTTTGCCCAAAATTTTACTTAGGTCAACTTGTTCCTTAAGAGAAACAATAACCCAATTCGTGTTTACTAAATTCACAAACAAAAAGCATATATTTAGATTCTTAAAATTCCCCCAAAGCCCAACAATGGCTGAAGTCATATCTACTCATCCTCCCTGCCTGCATGCCAAATTGCTCTGGGGAAAGAGCTTGCTCTGTTCTCTCATATGTCATGTCCAACTGTCATGTGGTAACTGCCTCAAAGCTTTTATCTATTGCCTGGCTACAGGGTGCAGACATGAATATTTTTGTTAGATGCTGAGTGCCAACTTTGGAGTCAGTGGGTAGAAGCCTTTATATTCTGACTTATTCTTTCTCCACATAATAACATGCACACAGACAAAAGTGCATATGTATATATCTAATATATGTAAATAATATAGGGAGAGTCTCAGAGAGGACAGCTTAGGACAGTTTGAGGTGGACATTAATAAGTTACAGGCAGTATTTTCACTGCAATTACTGTGGTTGGAGTCAACATCACTCTCACTCAGATAATTAAATATGCTTTTTAACTGGTCTCCCTGTTTCAACCCTTGCCCCTTTATAGTTTGCTCTCCCTCTGAGTGAAATACAAGATTCATAAATTGACCTATATGGCCCTAAGATCCTCAGTTCTTAATACTTTTTCCCGCTCACTTTACTCCAGGCCCTCGTCTCCTGTTCCTCAATCATGGCAAACGTAGTCATGCTCATAGTCTTCACACTTAATCTTTCTTCGCTTGGAAGGGTCCTCCACATATCTACATGGTCCAATTTCTTACGTGCTTCAGGTCTCTGGTAAATTGACACCTTATCAGTGAGGCTTTCTGTAATTACTGAAACCTTTCTATATGAAATAACAACACAGATCTAACACTCCCTATCCCCTTTTCCATTATATTATTTTCCGAAGCACTTATCACTACATGATGTTACATTATTTACTTGTTCATTTACTTATTATATTTCTCCCTATTTGAGTATCAGCTGTATGGGGACAGAGATGTTTTTACTGCTATATCTCACACCTAGGACATAAAAAGTACTCGCTAAATATTTGTTGAATTGATGAATGTATACATACATTCATCAGTGAATAAATAGATACTGTTTAAAGACCTGGATTAAGCACATAGGATTAACATTGAAGAAACCTAATGGAACTGAACTATAGGCTCTGTATTAAGATGAAAAACCAAAGTGACCAAAATATGGTCCCATACCAGGGCAGATGTGTTTGGAAGGTCTGAGAGATCTTAGAGACATGCTACCTGGAAATTTCCTTATAGAATCCATACAAATAAAACTGGGAGCCAGATATCAACGCAGAGAGCATGAGTACCCCCCCCAAAAAATGATAAATCAGAGGGCTGAGGAGGATATATAAAAAATAACTTGGTAAATGAAACAGTGAAGAAAATGCCATAAGATGCTGGATGCTGGATGCTAGGTGAAGTAAGCCAGGTATTTCACATACTTTAAATCCAGTGGCCAGAGCAGAAGTAATAGGCAATGTACCAAGTCTACGATGGTTGATCAGGGTTAGACTACAAAAATCCACAGCAGGCAGGAGAATTTAGGCGGAAGCAGAACCCAAAATGAAAGCAGAATTTGACACCACAGTCTTATTTGGGGAAATGCTTTAATGGGTAGAAAACTGGAATATCAGGAGAACCAAGATCCAACTTTTAGTATCCAATGTAAGTGAAAGAAATGCACAACCAAGCAAGTATCATAAGGTTCCCATTCCCCAGTGAGGTTGTCTGTCCTCTGGCCATTCCTGAAGCTCTCTACTCTAACAAGTCAGAAAAGGCCTGTTCTCCCAGTGGTGACTAGTTCTGTTACTTTAGAGAGGATATATAAACCACACATGAGAACTCCTGTATCTTCACCTCATCGTTCCCTAACCTAATATCTTCATTGTCTACATAACCACATATCCTTCCTTTCCTTCTATTGCAAAAGAATAAACATCCGTACTTTTGTCAAAAGCTAATCCTTCTGCATATCATGTTTCTCCTTTACAAGAACTTTCTCTTTCTTTCTGTGGTAGATAGAATTTTAAATAGGCCCCAAGACTCCTGCCCACTTGGTTTACATCCTTTACATAATTTCCACCCCTTGAGTATGGGGGTAACACCTGTGAATATGGTAAAGAGTGAAGGGATAGCCACTCCTTCTGATTATCTTATAAGACATAAGACTCTATTGTAGCAGACTGGAGAGATATCCTCCACTTAACCTTGAAGATGTAAGTTTCTATGTTGTGCAAGATCCATATGACTAGTATCTGAGAGTAGTCTCTAGAAGCTAAGAATTACCCCTTGTTAACACCCAGTATGAAAATGAGGACCTCAGTTCTACAATTGCTAAGACCTGATTTCTGCTAGTAACCTAAGGGAGTTATGATGCAGACAACATTGCAGCCCCAGGTCAACACCTGGATTTTAGGTTGTTGAAACCGGAAGCAGGGAATCCATCAAACCCACGTCTAGATTCCTGACCCACAGAAACTATAAAATGACAAATTGTGCTTTTTTAAGCTGCTAAGTTTGTGATCATTTATTGAGTATTAATAGAAAACGAATACAGATTTTGATACCTGAAAGTGAGGTGCTGTTGTAACAAACACCTATATTGTAGGAGCAGCTTTGGAATTAGACAGCTGAAAAGTCATGAAGAATGTTAAAAAACAAAAACAAAACAAAACAAAAAAACCTAATTGAGAAATCCTAAATCACCTTGAACAGACTATTAGTAGAAATATGGACTTTGGGGAGGGCTCAGAAGAAACTGAGGAAGACATTATTGGTAACTGGAGAAAGTGGAAATCTTTTTATATAGTGGTGGAAAGCTTAGCTGAACTATGTACTACAGTTTTGTAGAAAATAGAAGTTGTAAAATGGTGAACTTGAATATTTAGCTGAAGACATTTCCAAGCAAAATGTTAAAGATGCAGGCTAGTTTCTTCTGGCTTCTTATAGTAAAATGCAAGAGGAAAAATAAATTGAGGCAAGAACTGCTAAACAAATATACCTTCCCTCATCTATATCATCCATATCTCTTTTTGAGAATGATTCTCAATAACATACAAACATGCTTTAATTATCCCTTTCATCTTAAACATCTTTCCTTGATACAGTATCTCCCTCCAGCTTCTAACCAAAATCTTTGCTTCCCTTCATAGCAGTTTCCCAAATTTCTACTCATGCTATGTTTATATTCTCACCTCACATTTTTTTCCTCAACAGACTCCACTCTTTTCTGTCCCATCACTCCATAAAATCTGCTTTCACTAAGGATATCAGTAACTTTCATATTGTATGTTTATCATTTTACTTGACTTAGCACTATTCGATAAAGTTAACCCATTCCTTTCTGTGTGAAACATCCTTCTCACTCAGCTTTTATGATTTGATACTCTCATGATTATCCCCCTCTCTTAATGACCACTGTTTTTTTTCTTCTTTCTTTTTCCATTATTGGTTCAATGTTCTGTTGCTTGTCCCTTGGTACTTTTCCTAACTAAACTCTCTTTTTAAGTGATTCTTCTATTTTCATAACTTTAAGGCCAAACCTTGCCCTTGAATACCATACTCCAACTGTGTTTTACATATCTCCATCTGGATGTTTCTTGAGTATCTTAAAATTAATGTCCAAAATAGAACTAACAACTTCTTCCTCAAGGTCACTCCTATTTCAGTCAATAGCACATCTATTCACACAAATGCTACAGCAAGAAGCCTTGGAATCATCCCTGACTTCTCTGTGTCTCTTTCTGCACCTTCAATTACTCACGAGGTACTGTAGATTATTCCTTGAAGCACATGGCAAGTCTGTTCATCTATACTACCACCATCCTTTTGTTTGCACTCCTGTCTTCCCTCCATTCTCCACATAGTGGCCAGAGTAAGTCTTCTCATATGTAAATCTGATGTCACTCCCCTGCTTTAAACTTTTTGAGGACTTCCCATTGCTACTAGTTGCTCCAAGAAAAAAATCTCAAAGTCTGTAAGACCCTGTATTGTATGGCCCCTGGCTGCCACTCTGTATTCACATTCTACCATTCTTCCCTTAGCTACCTCAACTACACTGGATTCTCTTCCTTCCAGGAATGTTTCAAGGTCCTGATCTGGGCTATACTCTCTGTGAGAAATCCTCTTCCACACCACCCTTAGCCTATCTCTCACCTAATCATGTATCAAATTGCAATCTAAATGTCATGGTCTCAGAAAGGCCTTTATAAGCTCCCAAACAAGATACTATCTGCCTGCTATCATTTTTTGTGCTTCCAATTGTATTTTCTCAGTGCTACCATTTCATTGTTATAAATTTTAACTGTGAAAATATTTGAATGATGTCTATCTCAACTATTAGGCCATAAACTCAGCAAAGGCTTTGACTGTCTCTAATTACTGTAACTCTGGTGTCTTACAGTGTGTGACACATAGTAAGTACTCAGTAAATGTGTGTTAAATACATTGTTAGTGATGTCCAGAAAAGCAAAAAGCTAGATCCTTTGAGTGGTTATAATAATCGTAACTAATCCTCTGGAGGATTTCTATCCTTTTCCAGTCCATAATCTCTAGATGAGTTTAACAACAGTTAATTATTTACAATAGGCCTTCTCAGACATTAGCAAGGTTCCAGCCCCCAAACCTCCACCAGAACACCAATTTTAAGAACTACCTACAGACAGGAATACTTTTATGGAAGCCTGAGGTTCAGCTGAGAGGTCCCAGCATACCACTGGAATGAAAAATCTGAGAATAGTTGCATTGAGGAGTATAAGAAAAACAGTTTCACTGTACCTACATCACCCCTATCCCAAAGTGGCCCAGCTCAGTGACAAGAGAGGTACCCCTCAGCCCACAATGTCTCCCATGCAGGAAAAAGAGAACACAGAGAGTGCCCAGCTCCCCTGGCCACAGATGCGGACCAGGAGACACAAAACTGTCCCACAGGACCCAAAACACTGAGGGTATTGGCATGATTGTATTATCTGGGGACAGCTAGGAACAGAGAAAAGGGGCCAGGGGATGACAGAACCCTGCACATGGGTCTCAACAACTAGCTAAAGATCCTACTGACCAGCTTGCACACTCCACTACGAGCCTCACCCATGAGCCATGTGGGGTGCCACACTTGCACATTTACTCCAATAACTGATACATGTCTCTAGCACTCCAGCATCCCCATAGGCAATGCCCCGAATTCCACCACAGACCACACACACATTCCCTCACAGATAGCATATGCAAACCTCATCAGGTGGTTCATGAAGTCCCCATACACAGCAGACAGATATCAGCAGTTGGCTCAACTCTGCTGGATTGGAAGAAGGTGTACAACCTTGAACACTTCAGGACATTGCTCTACAGAAACAAAAGAAAGTCTCTCAGCACCCAACCTGGCTTAGCAGGGCTGATGGAAGGCACACAACTCTATGCCTTCCCCATGCAAGAGGGCACCATTATGAAGCCAGAATTACCTACTACCAAAGTCAGACAAAGACACTATAAGAAAATAAAATTACAGGCCAATAACTCAGATGAACATAGATGCAAAATAAGTCCTAGCATTAGATAGTTCAGCAGGGTAACTATAGTTTACAATAGTCTATAATATATTTCCAAATAGCTACAAGAGAAGAAATGAAATGGTTCTAGCATAAAAAGACAAATATTTAAGGTGATGGGTATCCCAAGTACATTTACTTAATATTTACAAATATATGAATGTATTAAATTATATGAACCCCAAAACTATGTACATCTATTATGCATCAATAACAAAATCTTAAGTAAAATACTAGTATACCGAATTCAATAGCATCTTAGAAGGATTACACATCATGATCAAGTGGGATTTATCCCAGGGATGCAAAGATGGCTCAACATATGCAAATCTATAAATGTGATATACCACATTTATGGAAAAAAAGATAAATATAAATGATCATCTCAATAAATACAGAAAAAGCATTTTGTAAAATTTAAAATATTTTAATAAAAACAACTCTCAACAAATTTTTTATAACAGGGACTTACTTCAACATGATATATAGTCCGTATACAGCAAGCCCACAGCTAAAGTCATATTCAATGGTGAAAAGCTAAAAGCTTTTCCTCTAAGATCAGGAACAAGACCCAGATGCTCATGGTCATCACTTTATTTAACATTGTACTGGAAGTGATAGCCAGAACAATTATGCAAGCAAAAGAAATAAAAGACATCCAAATTGAGAAGGAAGAAGTAAAATTGTCTTCGTTTACAGATGAGAGGATCTTATAGAAGAAAAACTCCAAAAACTCCACTAAAACACTGTTAAAACTAGCAAATGAATTCAGTAAGATTGAAGGATACAAAATCAACAAACAAAAATTGGTTGTGTTCCATACATTATCAATGAACTATCTAAAACAGAAATCAAGTAAATAATCCCATGTACAATAGCCTCAAAAAGAATACTTAGGAATAAAATTGACAACGGATCTGTATGCTTAAAACAATAAAATATTGACAAAAGAAATTAAAAATGACACATATGGATAGAAAAATATCCTGTGTTCATGGATTTGAATAATTAGTACTGTTAAATGTCTATACTACCAAAAACAATCTACAGATTCAATAAAATCCCTTTCAAAATTCCAGTGGTATTTTTCACAGACATAGGAAAAAAAAAATCCTAAAATCTTATAAAACAACAAGGGACCAAGAATAGCCAAAGCAATTTTCAACAAAAAAGACAAAGGTGGAGGCATCATACTTCCCCCTTTCAAATTCTATCACAAAGTTATAGTAATCAAAACAGCATTGATGGTACATGAATAAAAACAGACACATACACCAATGGAACAGATTCGAGAACTCAGAAATAAACCACCTGTATACAGTCAACTAATCTTTGACAAGGTGGCCAAGAATACACAATGGGGAAATGATACTCTCTTCAATAAATGGTGTTGGGAAAACTGGATATCCACAGGCAAAATAATGAAATTGATCCCATATCTTACAACACACATACACACACATAGAAATTAACTCAAAATGAATTTAAAGACTTAAAAATGTAAAACCTGAAACCATAAAACTTTTAGAAGAAAACATAGTAGAAAAGTTCTTTGACATTGGTCTTGGCAATGATTTTTTGAAAGTGACACCAAACGTACAAGCAACAAAAGCAAATATAAAAATGGAATGACAATAAATGACAAAAAGCTTAGGAACAGCAAAATAAACAATCCACAAAATGAGAAGACAACCTATGTAATGGGAGAATTATTTGCAACACGTATGATATAGACTGAATGTTTGTATCCCTCCTAAATTCATATATTAAAGCCCTATCCCACAAAGTGATGGTATTAGGAGATGGAGGCTTTGAAAAGTAATTAGAATTAGATGAGATTATGTGGGCAAAGCCCTCATGAATGGGATTAGTGCCCTTAAGAGTCACAGGAAAGCTTGCTTCCTCTCTATGTTCTTTGCCATGTGAGGATACAAGGAGAAATAGACAGTCTACAATCCAGAAGAGGGTCGTCACAAGAACTCCATCATGTTTTCACCCTGGTCTTTATCTTCCAGCCCCCAGATAATTAAAAAATAAATTTTTATTGTTTATAAGCTACTCAGTTTATGGTATTTTGTTATAGAAGCTTGAGCTAAAATACCATATATCTGATAAGGGGTTAATTTCCAAAATATACAAGGAACTCCTACAACTCAAGGGCAAAATTATAATAATAATAATAATAATAACACAATTTAAAAAATGCAAATGTGCAAAGTTCTGAATAAACATTTATCCAAAGAAGACATACAAATGGCCAACAGGTATATAAAACGATGCTCAATATCACTAACCATCAAGCAAATGCAAATTAAAACCACAAGGAGACATCACCTCACACCTGTTAGGATAACTATTATTAGAACAACAAAATATAAATGTTGGCAATAATTCAGAGAAATGTGATCCTGGTACACTGGTCTTGGCAATGTAAATTGGTACAGCCATTGTGGGAAACAGTATGACGATGCCTCATAAACTTTAAAATAGAACTAATTATGACCCAACAATCCCACATCTAGATATTTATTCAAAGGAACTGAAATCGGAATCTCAAAGAGATATATGCATTCCCATGTTCATCATGGCATTATTCACAATAGCCAAGATGTGAAAACAACCTAAATATCTCTTGACAGGTGAACAGATGTTTAAAATATGTTCTATACATAAATGGAATATTTTTCAGCCTTAAAAATGAAGAGGTAATCCTGACATTTGCCACAATATGATGGACCTTGAGAAAGAATGTTAAGTGAAATAAGCTAGGCACAGAAATACAAATACTGCATGATCTCACTTATATTTGGAATCTCGACTAATCCAACTCATAGAAACAAAGAATAGAAGAGTGGTTGTCAGGGACTAGGAGAGGGGGAAATCAGGAGATGATGACCAAAGTGTACAATGTTTCAGTTGTACGAGATGAATCAGTTCTGTAGATCTACTATGAAGCATAGTGTACATAGCTATCAGTACTCTATTATATACTTAGAATTTTCTAAGTGAGTATGTCTGATGTTAAGTGTTCTTACCACAAAAAGTAATTATAATACAGGAGGTGGGAGGAATTTTTGGGACGTGATGGATATACCTATGGCCTTTATTGTGGCGATGATTTCGTGAGTTTGTACTTGTCCCCAAACATATGGGGTTGTATAAATTAAATATGTACAGCTGCTTACATGTCAATCATATCTTAATAAAGTGTTTTTCTAAACAGGCCTTTTTGTCCTCACTATAATTGACACATGTGTTAAAATTTTGTTCCGCTGATTAGGTTGCCCATATACGCTATGGCATGGGCAACTCTTCCCTCTGGTGATCTAAATCTTAACACGTATGTTTTTCCCATCATACATTTCCCAGAATGCAATTAGCATATATTAACAAATGGCAAAAATATCCACCCTGAGTTGTACCAATATTTAATTTACCTATGCCTGAGTCTGCTCATGTCAAGATGCAGGAAGAAGCAGGAAGAAGCCAATATCTCAATGTCATGGTAGTTTTTGTTCTAATTTATACTTACTTGGCCACTTCTCCTAGAGAATGCATACAAGTGTGTGTATGTATGCATGTGATGGACTACATATAGCTCAACCTCATATAGCTCCTTTTCTACTGGTATTGGAGATTATAAGAATAATATAACAAAGGGAATCTCCCCCTCTTTGATCTTAGGCTAATACTGTAGCTCACCCTAATATAATGTACAAACTGGTAAATCCTGTATGTACATGTCTATAAAATAGGGAAAATATAATTATATATTTTATGTTTTGTGACCCCAACATTTTTGTAAAGTCTACGTAGCTGCCACAATTTTATTAGTATTAATCAGGCAATTTGACATAAATAGAGAAAGCACTTTTCTTACAATTACACAAAGACAAGGCAGCAATATTTTGTACAGAAAACCAAAATGGTTTTCAGAGATTTTTAGTGAATCCAGATTTTCTCTAATGCTGCCTTATGAGCAAGGCTTGCAGTCAGATTCCGGAAGGCGGTTCAAATAGGTAATTAAATTCAATCTGTGCAGTGACTGGCACAGAAGGTGAGAAGACAAGAAGTTTTACCTGCCAGAGATGCTCTCAGTTGCTGTGACAACCAGACTTGAGGAACTGGATGGTATCTAACACAAAGATTTCCCACTCCAGAGCTTCCCACTTTCCCAGCAAGCGATATACATGAATGACTCTTGTTCATTTCATTCTGGGAAACATCCACTGGAGGTGTGTGCAAACTTCTGCTCTCTGAAAACTATTGCCTTTGCATCACTGCTGAAGTCAATGCTGCAAAAATCAGAAAGATCAGTTCCTCTGCCCACTGCCACTCAACCCAAAGCTCGTCAGTCACTGTTGATCTTGTTCTACACCCAACATTGCCCTTTATCTGTTTCACTGAAATATGTAATTTGCCTTAAAAAAAAAAAAATAGGGCCAGACATGGTGGCTGACGCCTATAATCCCAGCACTTTGGGAGGCTGAGGCAGGAGGATCATGAGGTCAGGAAACCAAGACCATCCTGGCCAACATGGTGAAACCCTGTCTCTACTAAACATAGAAAAATTAGCCGGGCGTGGTGGCATGTGCACAGCTACTCAGGAGGCTGAGGCAGGAGAATCGCTTGAACCTGGGAGTCAGAGGTTGCAGTGAGGCGAGATCGCGCAACTACACTCCAGCCTGGAGACAGAGTGAGACTCCGTCTCAAAAAAACAAAAAACAAAAAACAAATAAAACAATAGAATGCCTATGACCAAAGCCTACAACATACTAAATATAAAGGTTTTATCTAGTTGTAGGATGGTGGTTGTATACTTCTAAATGTTTTTCATAATTTTACCATATTATTTTCTGAATGAAACAATTTAAATATTATGCAATTTCTATTTTTGTTCCATGATGTCAGGGCAAATATCCTTATATGAATTTACTTCTGAGAAATACTATCTGGAATGTTGTGTGCAGTCAGGTTGTTAGCACTGTAACTCCACATGCCACAGTCTGTTAAGAAACTCTAAGAGCTCCATCCATGACCATTGCATGACTATTCAATTTCTTTTTGCTGTAGAAACACAGAATGAATGAAAGAAAGAAACATACAGGAGTTAATTGCTGATAAATCCCAAAGTTTAACCTCAGCCAAGGGCAAAGCTTAAATAATATGTCTTCAGAGCCCTCACCTTATGCGTCTTACATGTTTTCTTGGTAGCACCTAAAAATTATATATATTTCAACATCCCCCTTGTCTATCAAAACCTTGTCACATTTTCTTAGGATTCTAGTCATGGCAATAATAGAACAGGTTGTAATGGATTGATTATAGAATTTGATCCCTGATACTATCTATACAATGTTGTAACTCCGGTAAAATGCCTTTAAATAGTGACTGTTCAGTCTAGTTAGAAAAGAAAGGTTGAGTAGTTACACCAATACATTTTATATCATATTCCTAACACAGCTGCTTAATGTACTTCTGGTTAAGTATAAAATCACCCAAGAACTTCATTATCATTCCTCATCAGGCATCAGACAGCCTTCCCTGTCCTTCATCTTCCTCTTTATTTAAAGCATTCCCAAATGATGATTCAAATGTCCACAGACAATAAGCCAGAGAAAATGAAGCGAATTTAGCCAACCTCTCTCCTACTATAGCCAGTCAAACTATCTTTTCTAGTTCTTCAACAAATACAGAGTTTGCCAAACAGAATTGAACCTCTCTGAGCATCAGTTTCATTATGTAGGAAAAAGTTGTGATTAGTAGAAAGGATGTATGCAGAGTTGCTAATCACAGACCTGGTTTTCAGTAGGCAATCAATACACTGTAACTAATTTTATTTTGCTTATAGTCTATATCCTGTACTAGCATGGCATACACTATGAAAAACTGGCACAGTCTCAACAAGGAACAAATATCCAAACTTAATTAAAGCCACAAGCACCAGAGCCTGTAATGAGAAACAGACCCTCAATAAATGTTTGCAAACCTTCTAAAATATTTGTGACGCTAGTGATCAGGCCCTGGACTAGAGCAAAGCAAGTGATGCATCCGGGCACAAAATTTAAGGAGGCACTCACTTTTGTGTATCTATCCTGCATGTGCATTATTCTGAGAATGGGTACTTCCTTAAATGGCATGCCCTGGACTCTACTTACATTTCTCTAGTCTAGGCCCTGTCTGACTTCTGTCTCCTTTTCCTTTCCTTTTGGAGGGAGTGGGAGAGAGTGTGGTGTACCATGTGAAGTTGCCTGAGGAGTCACACCAGCCACCAAGAGAACACCTTGGCTTGAGGTGTTAGTGGTCACAGGAAAAAGTGGAGCCAGGGAACAATTATGGAAGAGAAAGGCTGCAAATCAGGCTGACTCACTACTGTGTTAAACATCTTTTAGTAACATATAACAGAGTGTTCTCATGTAAAGAGGGTCGGTTATCTTGAAGGAAGATCCGTCTTTTGGCAGAAGTACCTGTACCAAAGGAAATAGGCTAAGACATGTATTTTAGTTGCCTCTGGCATAAAGATTATTAAAGTAATACCCCTAAAGAGGTTAATAATTAAGAGGTCTTAAAATATTCACAGCTCTTCTAAGACTAATCTGTGAGTGTTACATTTTATAAAGAACTTTCAAATTCACTATCTTGATATTCTTCACAACTCAGACAAGTGGAAACCTAGGTACAGATGCTCCTTTGCTTTTGATAAGGACATGTCCCGATCAACCCGGCATAAGTTGAAAGTATAGTAAGTTGACAATGGGCATTTTGTAGACATGATGAAATGCAAAACTACAAAATGCAATAGCAAAAAAATACTGGCACCCAGTACGCTGGAGAGCGTGGGTTGCTTACTGTCGTGACTGCATGGCTGACTGGGAGCGGTGGCTCACTGCCTCTGCCCAAATCTTGGGAGAGTATCACATTGCATATCACTGGCCCAGGAAAAGATCAAAATTCTAAATTTCAACTATACTTTCTACTGAATGAATATCGCTTTTGCACCATTGTAGTTTAACCTCGTAAGTCAGGGAAATCAGCACTATTATCTCCAATTTACAAAAGAAGAACCCTGGAGGCAGAGAGTGGGTTACCGCCTTGGTAACAGCCAAAGCCTGGCTGGGGAAAATGCAACTTCTCAGGAGGGATCACGGAAACGTGGTAAGAGTTTGAATCAGACCTTGCTTTGGATTCGGGATCCACCACTATTAGCTGTAGGGCCTCAGGCCGCTAATTTCACCCTTTCTTGCTTCCTATTTCCTTATCTATAACTGTTCAGAAATACATCTAGCACATGATAAGTCCTCAACAAATGCTATGCTCTTTTCCTCTTCAGATACAGCACTGTACTGATTCCTGGTCTTTGTGCTTCAGATATTTTCATGAGCCCTTTTTTGGATTACTTCCCCTCTGTATGCAATGGTCAGTTTCTCCAACAGAAAGATGCATGACAAAGAAAGGTCTTTTGTTCATGAAGCAAATCCTTTCACACAGCTAAATGGGATGGGGCCTGAGGAACAAAGTTTCAATGAAGATGGAGGCAGGCTGTTATTCTCATTGGAAATAAATCAATGCATGAATTAGAACAGTGCAGCTCAGGGACTAGAGTAAGAAGCATTTTTAGAACTGTCACTTTAAAAATATGTTCCCTCCTGCCTTGCGGCTCTCTCAGTGGGCGGATTTTAAAATAGAAACAAGTAACTTTAATTAGGCTCTAATTAGCCCCACAAATTCGGTGAGCTAGGATAGTTTATTTTAGAAAAAAAATATAATAACAGAAGGAGGATTTTCCAGGCGCCACAACTTTAATTACAACCCCAAACACCTCAAGCATGCTTACTGGGCCAATTAAATCAGCAGGGCAAGAGCAAAGCTAATGCACTATGTTAGACCCAAGCTATGATGATGCTTTCTCCTTGAGTTTGTTTCCAAAGTAATTTGAGAAGCAGATAACTTACAATGCTTACTTAAATGGAAGCAGGAGGTCTTTAAACTGTTATTAATATTCAATTAACTGGGATCTCGAAGATGGGGATTCTGTGGATCAGATCAGTGCTGCTCAACTGCAACACATTCACGTTTCTCTCTTCTTGTTTGCTTCCACCCATCGCCTAAGTTGGAGCTGCTTGGGTCTTCTCTCTCCCATTCCCCTTTGAGTCTTGGCTGGAAATTTAGATAAGTACCAGTCTCCGGAGTGAGACCAGAGAGAAACACTGCCCTAGATGCCCTTCTGGCATTTTCTGGTGCATCAGTAGAGTGAGCCCACAGGGGACTTCCTCTGAACTCAAAAAGAAAGAGAGCAGTTTGAGGAAAAGCACTGCATCCTCCAGCACCAGTTACACACCTAGAAAGGGAAGAGTGATGAAAGTTGCCTTGCATTTTCTTGATCACGTTTGAGAGAATGATGAGGGTAAACACCCATGTCCAAACTAGTGAGTCAATCTCTACCAGAAGTTGAAACAAGAAGTCTATGCAGGTAGGGAAATGTTTTTCATTCCTTCTCAAATATGCATTTCCCTTATCATGTGGGAGAAATAGAACATTCATAGCCAATGAATGGCCTGTTGGCCCCTGCCCACATTCACAGATCTAGTGAAATAAAACCATTACAGCAAGTTAATGTTCTCATTTTAAATGATGAATTTGATGAGAATAATATAACAATCAATATATGGGTGTCTACATATGCAATCACTAAACACTGAACACATTAAATGATTTCTATTTTTTCCATATTTTCCATGGCATTGTCTGTTGATCTAAATCCAATTTTGGCCGGGTGTGGTGGCTCATGCCTGTAATCCTAGCACTTTGGGAGGCTGAGGCAGGTGGATAGCTGGAGTTCAGGAGTTTGAGACCAGCCTGGCAAATATGGTGAAACCCCATCTCTACTAAAAACACAAAAATTAGCTGGGTGTGGTGGCGGGTGCTTGTAATGCCAGCTACTTGGGAGGTTGAGCAGGAGAATCACATGAACCCAGGAGGCGGAGGTTGCAGCGAGCCAAGATCACACGATTGCACTCCAGCCTGGGTGATAGAGTGAGACTCCGTCACTAAATAAATAAATAAATAAATAAATAATCTAATACTCTGTGGATTCATTTATCTAACAAACAATTAATTAAATGTCAAAAGTGTGGCACTGGGCTAGATTCTGAAGTTACAAAAAGGAATAAAGTGGGGTACCTCCACTTGAAGAGACACACTGCCTAGAAAGAGTGAAATGCAGGACAATAGATTCAGAGAACAAAAAGAAAAAGCTGCCCAGAAAGAAAAAGGAGACACTTATCAAATGTTGAACCTCTGAAAATTGGCACTTCAATTTAATAAAGAATCAAACCAATGTTATTCAAAACCATTAGGTCTATTAGGTTCCATTTGACATCAACTAAATAAAACAACCCTTGGACAAACACACAAAAAGGTAACTTCCTCTACCTTTCAAGTTGCCAAAGGAAAATACCCCCAAGGCTAGTGACCTCATCAACGCACTTACTGTGACCAGTACTTCTGCGATCTCTTCTGCCTAGAGGGAAAAGTGACAGTCTCAGAATGTTCTTTCTCTGGTTCTGGACCACTTCTCTTCCCTACCAAACAATTACAGTGTTCCTAAGGAAGACTCTCATTCTCTTACAAATACTTTGACTATGAAAATGCATGCCACTTTTTCCATTTGGTTCTCCAGCATTAATAAGTAATGCTTCTGGTCTGACAACACCAAAAGTTATAATAACATTAATAATAAGAATGATAACCAACAGTTAATAAATATGTACTATGTGCCAAACACTGTCCTAACTGATTTACATTTGATTATAAATTTAGAGCTTATTTAATGTTTAAAACAACCCTCTGGAATAGACACTACTATTTTCTCCTATTTCCTTATAAGGAAACTGAAGGTATAAGAAGTAATCTCACCCAAAATAAAAAGTAGTGGAGCCAAGATTCTAATTCAGAAGGTCTAAATCCACAGCAAACATTATGCTCTCACTAGGTGCTTTTGGTACTATACAGAGGTGGATCATAAAGGTTACTGGTGCTAATGTTTGTACCAATAGCCCTGCTGCCTGATATTATGTACTGAAGGCAGTAACATCCTGACTACCACTGTTGATGTCACCGTTGGGTATAAAGAAATACTGCTATTATCACCATCACCAAGCTGAATGAATCCCTCCTAATGTCCTTCATTAAAGCAAAACATTGACTTTTTATAGATCTCTTTTTAACATATTAGATTTCTGGATACCCCGTATTTCCAGAAGAACAAGGTATTAATTTATAGGAGCTGTGTCAGAGGATGGAATGGTAGACACTGTTCTCTTGAGCCGCTGGTCTATTGCTTTTGAACCAACTACCTTCCCTCAAATATTACTTGTCCAAAGGGGAGTTTTCTCCCAGAGAGCCTCTCAAGCTTCCTATAAATACTTCCTTGTGAATCCCCCCTAATCACACTCCAGACAGTACAGGTGCTACGGCCACCTCTAGAAGCAAAATGGGCCTCCCATCATTCTAAAATTTGGCTTTAATGTTGAGACTGAGGAAGCCACACACACACACACACACACACACACACACACACCCACACCCACACACACACCCCAAGAGGGTATGAAAAGGCTTATTACTCACACTACTTTAAATAGAGCAGAGTAGATGCCTAAGATGTTCTGGAAATGGCTTGGGAAAACAGGAAAAGGAGACTGGCTTAAGCTTGTGTGGTTTTAACTTCTCACTGGCACCAAAAGAGGGAGCACTCAGGCTTTCTTATGAGGGAAATGGGGCATACTGGGATGTGAAACTCATCAGCAACCAAACATCGAAAATGGAATCAGCCTCCTTATTACAAAAGATATGCCTGAATCTTAGAATGAAGCAGAACTTAGACTCAAGTTAGCTGTCCTCTTCTGCTCAAGCTCACACAATTACTTTGCCGATGGAAAGCAAGAAGACCATACCTCCACCAACATATTCCCCAAAATCTGATCTATAAAAAGGTACAACTTGATGTAATTTTTATCATAATATCATTTATATTTCAGATACTTGGGACCAATATTATCTAATTCATAACATTTAATGTTTTGTATCATTTGATTGTGGATGTAAAATTCCATTTTTTTCATTAATGATAGAAATTCCCTTGACTTCCAACTTTGAAAGTCTCCTTCCTCACTTCCTTCCCCTTGCCACCTGCCAACTTCTAACCACTATAATTTTATTTATACATTATATAGGTTGACACTATTGATATTCAATTTTGTTAACATCATTTCTCTGTGCTTTGACACAAGGATGACACTCAAAGATTAATTAGCAGCATTTGTGTTATTATAAGTCAGTATCATAAGGTACAGAGTCAAGTCATGAGCTATGATTCCATTTTCTTCTCTGTGATTCCAACCTCTTATCCATTGTGATACTCAAGTAGTCATATCAAAAGTGAACCCTAATAAAAACTATGGACTTTGGGTGATGATAATATGTAAGTTCATCAGTTCTAACAAATTAAACAGTAAAAGTCCATTTTTAAACAAACAAAGAACATTTACACAGGTTTTCCTCTCTTACATTCAAAATCGTGTCATAGGTTAGCTAGTTTCATATTGGACTAACACGTCTTTACATTTTTTGTTTGTATATTTTTGGGACCTTGAGACTTCCTTTCCTTATTTCTTGTTGGGAAAGGAAGTTACATACAATACCTTCTTCACCACATCCCTAATGCCTTCCAATTTGTTACTCATTCTTTCTATTGTTTGGAATTTCTTTATCTTTTTTCTTGAATCCCTCTCATCTCCTGAATTGGTTGTTTTATATTCAGAACATGCTTCTTATACAACTTTTCTTTATTCTGAAGTTTGGAGTTTTCTATTTCCATTCTGGTTTTGTTGTTGTTTTGTTTTTTGTCTTTTTGATTTTTGTTTTTGCCTTAATCACATACTCATATTCTTGCATCATCTCCCTCTATTCTGAGAAATCCTTATTTTCTGTGAAACCCTTCCTCCCAAAGCCCTCTATTTTCCTGATTCTGTCTGAACTGATTGCTCTGACGGCCTACTGCACATCTCAAATCTTGGGACTACGATTCATTCCTCTCAAGAATTAGAGACATTGTTTTTGTGTACTCACTCCCTTTCTTTGTTTACCTTCTTGATTTTATGGCTTAAAACCCTAAATAATTTTCCTGAGAAAGAGAGCAGGCGAAGTGAATTTTTCTGAGTCCATGCATATATGAGAAATGCCTACGTTCTTCCCTCACACTTAATTAAAACCTTGAGTGGGATGGTAGAGACTATGAGTAGTCTCCTAGTATCTATTCTCCCTTCTTCAATAGTAATAAAATATTTAGCTGGTCACAGGTCTGTCCAGAATAAAGACATTGCCCAGCTTCCCTTGTAAGTAAGTATGTGTGGCCAATAAAATATGAGAAGCAGTATAACGTGGTAGCTTCCCACAATTATCCATAAGAGACACCTCACGAGATCCATTTAAACTCTTCTGTGTCAATACTTTAGATGGGTCCTGGAACATGAATGTCACTATCTTCACAATATAATTAAGCTTGGATCTCTGAGCTGAATGCCACAGTAGCTGTGGAATGCTTACCAGAACTTTTGCATGAGAAAGAAACTTTGAACTTATTCACGCCAATGTTATTCTGGAGTTTCTCGCAAAACTACAGGTAATTTCAGGTAAAACAGGTTGAGTATAGAAACCTGTGGTGAAATAATTTTCACAAAGTATACACAAAGCATTATTCTCCTGATTTCTACTATCCAGTGTTGTGGATATAAAAAACTGTTTTCATTCTTTATATATAGCCTGCTTTTTGTTCTTGTTTTTGTTTTTGTTTGTTTGTTTGTTTGTTTTCTATCAGAGATCAAAGGAAGTTATCAGAGGCTCTGAAATTCACAGTAGGTCTTTTTGTCATTCTTTCTGATTTGCACTCGGTAGGCCCTTGCAGTTTTCAAACTCACCTCTCCATTCAGCTATGAGATTCTTGTTTGATTTTTAAGCTCACTTCTTCCTCTTTATTTTGTCTGCTCTGTTTCTGAAAAGATCCTTTTTCTGCTAGCTAGATGCTAGACCTCCTGATTTGAGCCTCTGAGCTTCATACTTCTTTCATAATTTACCTTTCTACATTTTTTCTATGTCCAATCCTTCCACTGAATTCTAAACATGACAATCATTTTCTAATTTCCAAGAGTTCTTCTTTTGTATTCCCTAATTGTTTGCAGTATCCTCTTTTGGTGTAATTATGCAATTTCATCTTGAACCACTCCGTATTTGTTTTCTACTGTTAAGAGAAAAACTTCAGTCAAATTAAATTTAAAGGAGTTTAATTGAGTAATGAATGATTCACAATCGGACAGCGCCCAGAATCACAGCAGATTCACAGAGTCTCCAGTGCAGCCACATGGTGAAAGAAGATTTACTGACAGCAAAAGTAAAGTGATGCACAGAAAATGGAAGTGAGGTACAGAAACAACTGGATTGGTTACAGCTTGGCATTTGCCTTGCTCGAACATGGTTCAAACAGTCGGCTACGTTTGATTGGCCAAAACTCAGTCATTGATATAGGGGTGGGCTATGGTCGGTTTACAACTCCACTTGTTATAGTTTATGGTGTACAGGAAAATCTTTAGGCTGAACTTAAATATGTAAGGAGGCAGCTTTAAGACAAACTCGATTTAACACTACAAATATATATTAATACCCCAAACCTAGTGGTTTAAAACAACAAACATTTATTATCTCCACATGTTCATGAGCCAGACATCCAGGAGCCACTTAGCTGGGTGGTTCTGGCTCAGGGTCTCTCACAAAAATGCAATTAAGATGTCCACCAAAGCTGCAGTCATCTCATTGAAAATCAGTTCCAAGCTCACACATGATTATTGGCAAGATTCAGAAGCTGTGCTTCCAAGCTCACTCATGTGACTGCTGACAAGTCCCAGTCCTCTCCACATGGAGCCCTTCTCAACACATAGATGCTGGCTTTTTTCTTTCCAAGGATGCCTCAAGATGTGGCAGCTGGCTTCCCCTAGAAGAGTAAGCATTAAGAAGGAGAGAGGAAAAGGAGGAAAGGAGAGAGAAATAGAACCCAAGATTGAAGCTCTAGTCTCTTAGTATTTTTACAATCTAATATTCCGAGGGACATCCTATTACTTCTGCCATTTTCCATTTGCTCACTAGAGATAATTCACTAAGTCCAGGACACATTCAAAGTGAGAGAAATTAATGGGAAGAGTATCAAAAATTCTGTGGACATATTTTCAAAACATATTCTCTAGGATGCTAATTAGTTTGCTTTTTTAGGCTCTTTCATGATCTCTGAATTCTCTCTGTTTCTTTCTGAGTAAGTACCTTTCTTGGCCATGCTGCAGGCTTTCTTCAAATATACAGAAAATTTTAGTTGTTCATTTAAATAACATAATGAGAAAATGTGAGGGTTGACTGGGCTTGCATGTGGGTGGATTTGGGACTGGTAGGTTTTAGGGTGAATAATCACAGAACTGATTGGTTCCCAATTCCAAAATGAAGAGGGCTTTATGTGGAGATATAATCCCTAAACTACCTGCCTTAGTTCTTCCTTTACCATTAGTTCCAAGGTTTTAGGAAAGTTTCTGTCAAAATACTTGCTTGGAGGCAAATGCCTGGCCACAAACTGTATAAAGGTAGGAAAGGGGAATGAAGAGATTATTCATCCATTCATAGACTTTCAATCAATCACTCTCTTTTCAGATTTGCTGTGGCCCATGCCATTTCCAGTTCTGGTCAGCTGGAGATGACAGTGCAGAGATTTAGCAATGAGTCCTTTTCCTCCCATTTCCTAACATCAGACTGCTCTAGAGCTGCAAAATTGTTAAGATGAGAGTCTAGAACTTGTTGTCAATTACTTCTGTAATCTAAGCAAATAATTTTCCTATACTTGTCTCATCTAGAAAATCAGAGGAATGGACTAGAAACTTAAAGTTTCTTAAAATAATGGTAACCCAATTCAGTTAGGATGTGTAGCTCTGCTTACAGCTATATTTCATATATTTTCAAATATAAAAAAAAATCTATTACATGGTAAAAAATTAAAATAAACTCAAGCTGAGAATATACAGGAGAGTTAAGAATAAGCTTCCAAAATGGATGGTTCTGTATTTTTTCAAGATGAGAAATATTGCCAGAGCCCACCTATACTTGATAGAACTTCTGTGTGATGAGGATTGAGATAAACAGAAAGTTTTTTCCCCAAAGGAGACCAGTGTTTAGAGCATTTCAGTCATGTAAAAAGAAAATATGAAGCTGAGAAACACCATCATTTTCTCTTGGGATATAGCTTGGACTCTGGACTTCAAAAGATTTTGCAAGAAGTAGTTCTGGGTAACCTACACTGTTGTTATTAAACACTAGTTTCTGAGAGTGTATAGTTTGGATAACCTTTCTGGTTCCTATTCTAATGCTTTGATTGACTTTTCTTTTCTAAAGTTCAAGAAGATACCTTTATCCTCTAAATTATGAGTAATTAAAAATCACCCAAGTATTTTTTCTTCAAGATGGTGGATTGGAAGCAGTATTGGCATACCTCTCCAACTTGGAAGGACAGGATACTGTGCAGAGATTCACCCTGTGAACTTTTCTCCAAGAAGCAACACGGGAACTTAACAGGAAAACTGAAAGAATTCACAGACCCTTTGAAAGAAGTGGCAGCCTACAGCTTACTCTGTGAGACAGGCAAAAAACTGTAAGTTCCCAGAGTATAAGAGGGGAAGAGTCTGCCTCCAGAATACACATCCCCACTGGGGAATCTGAAAATCCAGGCCATGGGAGAAGGCTTTAACCCTACCCAGAACTGAAACTGATTTAGGGAGCAATGAAAAATATAAAAGTAGAAGCAGCAGTCGGAAGTGTCTTGCAGGCATTCGCAGTCACCAGGGTGGACCAAGTGAAGTCATTTCTTATTATATCTCACAGGGGACCTTGGGGAAGTCAGCCAGCTAGCTCAGGCAGGGGTCATAGGGTGAAAGAAGCTCCCAGCTGAATTTTGTGATATAACTTCAAGTGGAGATAAACTCCTTTGACCAGAACTGGGGTGGAGGATGGGAAGGGGGGTGCAAGTGGGAAGTGTGTGGCAGACACATGCACAGGAGCTGGGCACCCGGCCTCGTGGCCTTGCAGGCAGATGGGGAAGGCCATGGTCTGAAAGTAGTGGCTGTTGTCTATGCTGGGAAAGCTGACGGCACGGGGCAGGTCTGAATTCTATGTGCAGACTGCCTGGATCTTAATCCAGTGCTGTTCGCAGAGCAATGCAGGAGTGCTATCTGCCCCGCCAACTGCATGGGGGCTTGGTGAGGCTCATTGGCACTTGCTACTTCCCACTCCCTGTGCAAACTCCTGTGCAGCAGAGGCAGTTATACTCCCCTCCAGAACATGACCTCAGCAGCCTGGAAACCACTCCTGTCCCAAGGTCCACAGCTTGCCCCTCTCAACAAGAGTCAAAGTGCAGACCCACCTTACCCTGCCCCACCTGGCTGTGTCTCTCTACCTTCCCCAGTAGCTTAACACAAAGGTCAGAAACCTGGGAGCGTTATAGCACAGCCTATTGTCAGAGAAACCAGAATACTCCCCCTGGGCAACTTAGGGCAAGCTCAAATCCCACTGCTGTTAACACTACCACGGCTGGTGCTCTTTTGCAAGCACCGCCTTCTGGCTACAGGCCAACCAACACAGTTCCTTACAGATCTCTAGGTAGAGTAACACTGCACTCAGGAAAAAGAAAATGGCTGCATGACCGCAGCTAGCACCACTGCTTGCAACATCCTGGTAAACCAGGGTCCTGAATCTGCCCGTGTGACAAGTTCACTACAATTATCACCAGCATTCAAAAAACCCAGCACACTAAGCTTATCTACAACCGAAGATTCTCACAGAGTCTACATCAGCCATGAGAACTACGCAAGTACTCACTGCTGGGAAACTTGAAGACAGGTCACATCACGGGATCCCTTGCAGACATTCCCCAGCACCAGCCCAGATTGTGGCAGCCCCACTTTATGGCTAGACCCGGAAGAGCAATAGCAATCAGTGTAGTCTGGCTCTCAGAAACTCCTACTTCTAGGGGAAGGGAAAGAGCACAACATCAAGGGAACAAACCATGGAAGAAAAGAATCTGGACAGCGGCATTGAGTCCTAGATCTATTCACTGGTGGGAAGTTTCTTACCGCAGAGACACAATTGTAGTATTGGGTGTAGCACGCAGTCTGCACCTCTACCCCAACCGTCAGGCAGCCTTTCTGCTCATGAATGGTCTTGGAGAAGGGGTCCTTTTTCCCCTCTTGCCCACCACTGCAGACACAATTGGGGCTTTTCCTATGGGAGCTCAGCATGGATACACCTATAAACAGCTTTCCTGGAACAATTTAGGATGATCGCATCCCCATAGGAGGAGGCCTGCCCAGGTTCATGCTTGCATGAGAGATAGAGTCACAATTCCTTTCTACTCAGAAGATCAATCATTTTTCAGATGAAAAGAGGTGCCTGTCTGATCTGAATAAACAGAACACTGGGACAAGAGTGAGGCTGGGAGGTGGATACCTTTCCTGCTGGCCAGGCATGGGGGCTGAGGTAGCTCCTACCCTTCACCCTGATGACATCTCAGTGCATCTAACTGACAGCTCCCCCAGGCATGTTCATCAAGGCTGAGACTTGTGTCCACCATTGGGTATTGTATCTACCCACCTGCTTTTATTACAACTGTTGCTTACCGGGGGATACCTCCCATACTGGTCTGAAACCTGAGCCATCAACTCAGTAAATAAAATATTGGGAAACAATTACATAAAGAAGTGCACAACATAGGTGAATGAGATATGTTTCAATGATCCTTGCCATTTCAATCATATAGGAGATGAGATATGTTTCAATGATCCTTGCCATTTCAATCATATAGGAGATAGTGAACTTGCCCACACATCAAGTATATAACTGCTATAGTCAGCATCTAAGAAAGTCAGCACACAAAGACTTGCTATAAACAAGGAATTCATACACAGTCTTCACCTCTAAAAGCACCAAAAATCAAATTAGGCAATAATAAACCATAAACATTAAAGTCACATCTATAAGAGGGAAAAACATTTTTAAAACACAGTCAAATCAAAAATAAATTCAAGACCAATTTTAAGAAATAGTCTATCCAAATGAGGAGAAATCAGAAAAGTAATTCTGGTAATATGACGAAACAAGGTTTTATGACACCCCCGAAAGATCATACTAGTTCCCTAGCAATGGATCCAAACCAAGAAGATATCTTTGAAATACCAAATAAAGAATTCAGGAGGTTGACTATTAAGCTACTCAAAGAGATATCACAGAAAGGAGAAAACCAACACCATAAGAAAGCCTAAAAGGAGTTCTAAATCTTCAAACAAAACCTCGATATACAAATAAATTTAAAAAGAGCAAGAGAGGATACGAATGAAAAATTTTCCAGAGAGATAGATATCATAAAGAAAAAAACAATCAGAACTAATGTAAAGACACATTTAGGGAAATACAAAATGCAGTGGAAAGTTTCAATAATAGACTCAAACAAGTAGAAGAAAGAATTTCAGAGCTTGAAGACAAGGCTTTTGAATTAACCCAATCAGACAAACATAAAGAACAAAGAATCAAAAGAAATGAACAAAGTCTCTAGGAAATATGGGATTATGTAAGATGGCCAAACCTAAAAGTAATTGGTGTTCCTAAGGGAGAAGAGAAGGCTAAAAGTTTGGAAAACTTATTTGAGAAAATAATTGAGGAAAACTTCCCCAGTCTTGCTAGAGATTTATATTTCCAGATACAAGAAGCTCAAAGAAATCCTGGGAAATTCAATGCAAAAAGATCATCACCAAGGCAAATAGTCATCTGTCTATGTAAAGTCAAGATGAAAGAAAAAATTCTAAGGGCTGTGAGACAAAAGCATCAAGTAACCTATAAAGGAAAACCTATCAGATTAACAGAAGACTTCTCAGCAGATACCTTACAAGACAGAAGGAACTGTGGTCCTCTTTAGACTCCTTAAATAAAATAAATGTCAGTCAAGAATTTTGTGTCCAGAAAACCTAACCTTTATACATGAAGGAGAGATAAAATCTTCTTCAGGCAAACACATTCTGAGGGAATTTGCCACTACCAAACCAGCACTATAAGAAAGGCTAAAAGCAGTTCTAAATCTTCAAACAAAACCTTGATATACACCAAAATAGAATCTCCTTAAAGCATAAAATTCACAAGGCCTATAAAACAATAAGGCAAGGGGGAAAAAAGTACTTAGGTAACAACTAACATGAAAAATAGAACAGCACCCCACATCTCATATTAACGTTGACTGTAAACAGCCTAAGTGCTCCACTTAAAAGATACAAAGTGGCAGAATGGATTAAAAAAACCACAAACTAATTATCTGCTGTCTTAAAGACTCATCTAACATATAAACTCCATATACATTTAAGGCAAAGGACTGGAAAAAGCTATTTGACACAAATGGAAACAAAAAGTGAGCAGGTGTAGCTATTCTTATGTCAGAAAAATACATACTTTATTTCCCTGAAACTGCTCTGATCTCCCTAATGAGGCCTTACCATCTCCACATGCTGACTGGGTGGGGGAGCTAGATTAAACTCAATCTAGTAATCTGAGACCATTCCATAATTTAAATTGGACTGTCCCTGATTTTAGGTTGTGGCTGTAAAGATCAATTGACTGTTTTATCTTGAACATGTCACTTTACTTGTATGGACATCAGATTTCCCATCTACAAGTGTTAAAAATAAGTAGGCATCCCTTCACGATAAAAATTCTTAAATAACTGGGTATAGAAGCAGAACATACCTCAACATAATAAAAGCCATATATAACAGAGTTATAGCCAGTATCACAGTGAATAGGAAAAAAAAAAAAAAACTGAAAGCTTTTCCCTTATGATCTGGAGCTAGACAAGTTTAAGGTCAAGGATCTGGGCCACATTAACTTTGGAATACCAGTCCAATTTAAAGATATAGACTTCTTTTCTGCCAATTTATACATAAGTGCATTAATTGGCCAGGCTGTTTCACAAAGCAGCTTCCCTAGGAAATGTCACACTTTAAAGCAATAATATTTATAAAAGACAAAAAGCACATATAATGGTAAAAGGATCTGTCCAACAAGAAGATATTATAATCCTAAATGTATATGCACCTAACGCTGGATATCCCAGATTTGTACTTTTCTACCACAATTACAACTAGACCTAAGAAATAAGATAGAAAGCAACAAAATAATAGTGGGGGATTTCAATATTGACAGCACTAGACAGATTATCAAGACAGAAAGTCAACAAAGGAACAATGAACTTAAAGTACACCCTAGAAAAAATGGTCTTAACAGACACTGTCTTAGTCCATTCAGGCTACAATAACAAAATACCATAGACTCAGTGGCTTATAAACAACAACAAATATTTATTTCTCCAAGTTCTGGAGGCTGTAAAGTCTAAAATCAAGGCACCAGCAGATTCAGGGTCTGGTGAGGGAGGGCCTGTTCCTCATAAATGATGCCTTCTTTCTGAATTCTTACATGGTATAAGGGTCAAATAAGCTAACCCCGGCTTCTTTTATGAGGACACTAATCCTTTTCATGAGGGCTCCACCCTCATGATACCTAGTCACCTCCCAAAGTCTTCACTTCTTAATACCATCACATTGGGGATTAGTTTCAACAGATGTATTTACTAGTCGGGGGAACACAAACATTCAGAGCATAGCAAGAATCTAGATGGTATAAATGGAGAGGTATAGCATAAGTGATCTTAGAGAATCACAGAAGGAAGTGAGTTGCTGTCTACAACTTTGCTGGTCTCTGATGCTGACTGGCTAGAATGGTTTGCAACCTAGAATTGTGGGTGGCCTCTGAAGTGTAGCCTTAGGCATGAATGTACTGTTATCCACTGTTGGAGCCCAGGATTATAGCAAATTGTCCCCTCTTCAACATCTCCACCTGTGGCTGCCTTTTTGTCTTGATCTCAGTTTCCTAGAAGATGCTTTCATTTCCTTAGATGCCCAAATATCCCCTCATAGGGCACTCTGGAATTTCTGGTTTACCTGCTGCTATGATCTGAAGGTTTTGTTTGAATCCCTCCAAAATTCATGTCGGAACCTAATCTTCCATGTAATAGCACTAAGAGGAGGAGCCTTTAGGAGGTAATTAGGTCCTGAGGGTTCTACCCTCCTGAATGGGATGAGTGCCTTTATCAAAGATGCTTAGGGGCACCTGTCTGTCTCTTCCTCCATTTGAGGACACACAGACGTCATCATCCATGAAGAACAAACCAGACACCGAATCCACTGGTGCCATGATCAGAAACTTCCTAGCCTCCAGAACTGTGAGCAATAACCCCACCAATGAAAAAGAATGAATTACTTCTATAGGAAGTTACTTATTTGAATCTCGCAGATACTATGTTGAGCAAAAGAAGTCAGATGCAAATGAATGCATGATGATTAATTCCATTTATATTAAATTCAACAATAATCCTTACAAAATTATGGTGATTCAAGTCAGAAGAGTGGCTACCTCAGGGGCAGCAGGTTGTAGGGGGGTGGGTGGCGTCAGAGTTTGAGTTGGGTAGCTGCTACCATTTTCAGTTGACTGACAACTCCTTAAATTGCACATGTACAAGTCAAGAATTTATTAAATAAAAACTTTAGTGATGAATCAGATGACTGGAATTTGTCTTTGTTACTAAGTCACCATTTAGTTTCAACCACATCTACCCAAAGACACAGTCTTTCTCTAACCCTGACCACTCTATACCCAGAAGGTCAAATCCAAACCTTCCATCTCAACAATAACAGCATCTGCCAAACTCCCAAGATTGCTTCCTCTCAGTGCCTCTCAGTTTGAATCTAGCCCTCCTTTACTCCATGCTGAATATACAAAGATTCTCACAAAGAACTTCCAGGCTATTGAGGGGGAAGACAGATAAATTAATTAGGTATGGTGCATCCATCTATCCAGTTTACAAGGATATTGAAAGTGTCAATCTGTATCAATTGCTATCTTGTGCTTTGAGAGTGGCGGTACAAAGAATAATACAGTTCAGACCCTGTAGTGAGAGGTTCTCAGTCTCCTGGTCTCATTGATTACATTTCAGGTTTCCACCACTTACCACATCTCTGCCATTAAACTTTCAACAAGCTTTATGACCATGCCTTTCTAAGACACATCTTACACATCTAAGGTACTCTATTTTTGACATCAGAACTCAGGGTAATACAAAATGAGAAACTGCAAGAAATTTAAAGGAAACTTGACATCAGATCAAGTGCATAGAAATAACGGTCTCATAAAATATTCGTTAAATATGAGCATACGCTGGGACTCTTATTCTGTCTAGAAAAGGTGAGTCTCTGCGGAAGCATTTCTCCCTCAGAATTTTCTGCTACAGAAATATCTGAGCAATTTGTCTGCCTTTCCAGTAGTCAAGAGATATATTACTTGCCTCAGACACTCTCTAAGGCTTCTGACCTTCCCTGAGAGTTGACAGTTCCCTCTGCAGGCTTGCAGCATTTCCAAAAATTGAGAGAGACCTCTAAAACTAGATTAAATTTTAGGACATGTGGACATTGCTGATTGGTACGGATTGGTGGCATTCAGGATAATGTCTCTGCCAGGTCCATCGATTTGGCTTATGTCACTAAACAATTAGGGTATAACAAATTGCCTTGGTTCTGTGTACTCAACCCAAGGAATTCTATTCTATTTGTACCTTAAAATTAAACCGGACTAAGAAGTCTCAGTGGAGGACTAGAAAGCACTAAAAATATATTATTATCTACAAACAGACATGAGGCATCTTCCTGGACTGTCTTAGCAAGGATTCTCTAGAGAAACAGAACCAATAGGAGATATAGTTATATCGATATCTAGATAGATATATTACATATTGTATTGTATATTGTATATTATATGTATCTAGATCTAGATATATTCAATAAGATATAGAGAGATAGGTAGATACACCTATATAGATAGATAGAGATATAGATATCCATACATATAGACAGAAAGATTGACTGATTATGAGACTGGGTGATTACAGAGGCTGAGAAGTTCTGAGTTCTACAGTTGGCAAGCTGGGGACCCAAGAAATTCCATGATATAGTTCCAGCCTGAGTCCAAATGTCTAAGAAGCAGGAGAGTCAATGGTACAAGTGCCAGTCTGAATCTGAGTCTGAAGGAAGGAAACCAATATCCCAACTCAAAGACAGTCAGGAAGAGAGAGAGTGAATTCTCCCTTACTCAGAGTTTTGTTTTACTCAGATTTGCAGCAGATTGAGTGAGGCCCACCCACGTCAGTGATCTACTTTACTCAGCCGACAAACTAAAATATTAATCTCACCCACAAATATTTTCACATACACATCTAGAATAATGCTCGACTAAGTATCTGGGCACCCCATGGTTCAGTCAAGTTGGCACATAAGATTAATCATCACATGGATCATCATATTCCCTGAGCTCTAGCATATCCTATTGGGCTTTCTAATCACCTTCAGCTATGGTTTGGCTCTTAGTCCTTGGCAGGTACTCAAAAAGCATATGAAGAATGTCATCTTCTAATAAGGTAAATGATCATTGTTTTCACATACTATAAGTGAAAAATCAGTACTCACACACTGAATTGATTTCAAATGTTCAAATGCATATACAGAGAACAGATGACCATATACTAGGGTGGGAGACATCCTAAACAAACCAATAATAAGGACAGTTACCATTTATCTAGAGTTTCTATTTTATTTTATTTATTTATTTTGAGATAGGATCTTTGTCACCCAGGCTGGATTTCAGTGGTGTGATATTGGCTCACTGCAGCCTTCACCTCCCAGGCTCAAGCAAACCTCTCACCTCAGCCTCCCAAGTAGCTGGGACTACAGGTGCGTGCTACTACACTCAGCTAATTTTTGGATAGACAGATATAATTATTTACATATTTATTAGTTTTTATTTTATTTTTTGTAGAGATGGGTTTTGCCGTATTGTGAAGGCTGATCTCGAACTCCTCAGCTCAAGCAATCCACCTGCCTCAGCCTTCCAAAGTGCTGGAATTACAGGCATGAGCCACCACGCCCTAATGTTTTTAATGTGCTAGGCATATTTTCTTATGTAATACAACAACCTGGAGCTGCTGTATTATTATTATCTTCATTTCATGCATGAGGAATTGGAGATCCAGTGAGGTGAGGTGACTTGCTGTCACATAACAGCCGAGTGGCAGAGCTGCAATTTGAATCCAGGACTGGAGATTCCAGAGCCTCTTAACCACTCTAATTTATAGCCTCCTAACAGGAAATTTTGTTTTGTATAATTTAAAAACCATAATTAATAAAATTCTAGAATCCAGTGAGCCAAAAACAGTTCAAAGATGATCGTGGCACACAGGGGAGAACCATAATATTACCAGACCATGGATTGGTGATGTTCCATGATTGATAGAATGAAGTCAACATGAAACAGACACTGAGAATCAAAAAAAGTCAGTTTGATTGTGGCTCACGCAGAAGTCATGTGACTTCTTACCCCGTTCTGGCATTTTCAGCTCCTCTCATCTGGGCTCACTTTTGCCTGGACCTGACAGTTGGGTCCCATTCAGTTTGCATACAGGTCTTTATAACAGAGGAGAAACAATGCACCTGTCTGTCTTCCCACATCTTTTCAATGGGGACTTTGCTCTCATTCCCAGTGCTGACTTCTGGACCCCTGAGTTACTGCCCCACCCCACACATGAAGCACACATCTCCCCACCTAATGAGCCCCGGTTCCCACAATTGGGTTTCTCCTTGCTCCCTGGTGTCACTGAACTGCTACTACAGGGAGTAACATGCCACTCTAACTCCTGTCCAAGGGTGGCAAGGAGAGAGTGGCTCTCTGGCTGCCACTTGCCAGACCACTGTTCTATAATCAAGCTAAATTCCTGGGGCCCACAGCAGTGGAAGAATGTGAGGATTTAAATGAAAAGATTTTAATTTTAGTGCTGGAAAGGAGTTTAGAGATTGTCTCCTCAAAAGTGAGGTGCAGTCAGGTGCCCAAGGCAAAGGTGCATGCGAAAAGGCCATCCTTCAGTATCTAGATTATGCCAAGGAGGTAGCTGACCACAATAGTCCCAGTCCTCTTCACTGAAAAGAATGGATTTGCATCTCAGAATTGCAGCATTTGCTATCTTGAGTTTACATCAGTCCCTTCAATAATCAGCACAGATGAGATCAATACTTGAGAAGACCACATGGATAAGATAAACAGAGAGAAAGAGCTAAGTCAAAGTGGGCTGTCTTGTGTAAATTGCTCTCTCCCAAACAAAGGATTTCCAAAAATCTCAGGTGGTCAATACAGATTAAGCAAGATGTAGTATATTGTTAATACAAAGGAAGGCTGATCAAAGTGATGAAAAATAACCTTGAGGCAAATTTTGTGACAAAGAAATCATGACAACCTTGGTCATGAGAGAGGGCCTATGCTGTTTATAAAGGCAAACAAGAAATGGATTATGACAAGTAGAAAGTAGCAAAAAATGTTTTAAAATTCAGAATCAGATATAAATTTATTATCTCTCTATGATAAATGCTGAGGAAACAATGCTGAGTGCCTCTAAATGCTGCAGTCCTGGTTAACTATTCCGAAGAAAGCAGGCTCTGCAATTACACTGCATGCCTTTGAATCTTGGCTTGGGAAAGAGATTTAAACCCTCTGAGCCTTGTGTTACTCATCTTTGAAGGAGGGATAACAATAATGATGAGGATGACGATTATGACAATAATACAGCTAGGTTGCTAAGATTATATAATATAATAGATGAAAGTACCTAATACAAGGTTTAATCAGGAGCTCACTTAATGGTAGGCTCTTATGTCTAAATTATAGTTAATGGTTTCTGATCAAAGCTAAACCAAATATTTCAAGGTTCTTTGGCAGGACAAATGCAGCCCAGTGTCCCTAATTATTAGAAGGAGAACAGACACTCCAGGTCAACATTGCCTTAAAGATGGCCACGAGTACACTCTCCACTTGCAACCTCACTCCTGATTGTTTCTCTAAACAAATGTCAAATGTAATGGAGGCCTTTTTCACATTAATCATGTGGTGTTCAATGTAGTCAATATGGTAGAAAGATTTAGAGTTAGAGGATACAAATCTAAGTTCCAACTTCACCACTTACTAATTGTAAATGGTAATTTCAAACAAGTAGCTAATATAACAGAAATTCCATTTCCTCAGTTAACATGGCAAATTCGATAAATGGAAGAGAAAATACATTGGCTACTGGAAAGCATCATATTTGTGAAGGAGCCATAGTAAGCGGTGAGGATGCAAGGGCATGATTATATTCCCCATAATAACTTTCATCTCTGAATCACTACCACTGGCCTAAAGAGAGTAACTTGGCCCCATCCAACTCTGCCCCATCATATCCTGCCGAAGTACTGATATTCATTCTAATGTACCTGTCTATGGTCTTATGTTCAACTCTTAACCAATCACTGTGGTCAGGAGAATGATTTTTGCTGATTTGTGTAGGCCTGGGACACATGACCAACTTGAGAAGGTATAGATGTTGAGTGAATAATGGTCTCCAAAGATGTCCACATTCCAAACCCTAGAACCTGTGAACATGTTATCTTTCATGGCAAAGGAGATTTTGCAGTTGTGACTAAGTTAAAGATTGGAGCCTGTGAGATTTGGATATTTTTAAAATTATTATCCAGATGGGCCCAGTGTAATCACAAGTGTCCTTGAAAGTGGAAGAGAGAGGAAGAAGATGAAATCAGAGTCATACAATAAGAGAAGGATTTGATTCTCCATTGAAAGCTTTGAAGATGGAGGAATAGGCTGTAAGCCAAAGAATGCAAGTCGCCTCTAGAAGCTGGAAAAGGCAAAGCAACGAATTTTCCCCTAGAGCCTCCAGAAGGAAAATGGCCCTGCTAACACCTTGATTTTAGCCCAATGATACTACTGATCCTCAGGACTGTAAGATAGTGTGTATTGTTTAAGCCATAAAATTTGTGGTAATGTGTTACAGCAGCAAAAGGCAACTAAAACATCATTCTATACTTCCTGAAACAATTGTGAAGAATCTGCTAGTTTAGATCCAAATTTTCAGTGTCTGACCACCACTGAGGAGGGCGAGTCCCAGCCCTCAGAGTTCAGGAACTAAAGGTTTACATGAACAAAATTCTTATTTTCCTGGTAGATAAGGAAAATAAGAATTTTGTGCATGTAAACCTTTAGTTTCAGCTACCTAAAATGATCCTTACCAGGGAAAGAAAAACCGCAGTCTGAGGAGGGTAAGAACAGGGCTGCATGGCCTGCTGTACTGAAAGCAGGCTGGAGAAATGGCCCAGATACTGTTCTCTGACTCTGCCAATGGAATAAGTGGCAAAGTGATACACGTGATTGCCAGAGGGAAAGCAGGTACCGACCTCTCCTTCCATAAACTCTCCCCGTGGGCTGTTGGTGTGGTGCAATTGACAATACATCCAGCAGTGCTTCGTGGTGCCACAGGTAAAGATGGGTTTTGAGCCAACAGGCAGAGTAGAGAACACTTCATGCCAGGAAATTCAGGACACTCATCATATACAGAGTTGTCAGCTTTCCAAGTCAGGCATCCCCTTCCATCCTTTTTCAAGGTTATAACTGGGACAGCCTCACATGGGCCATGCCAAAGTCTGCAAGCTCCATACCCCAGGGGTTTGAAACACGTTTGAGACACAAAGGGTCAAGTGTGAGCAATACAAGCCACAGCTGGAGAAACTTCACTGTACAATAAAAGGAAAATTCATAGTCACTCTACTTGCCTGCCAATTTGGGATTTACTCTAATACTCGGGCTTTATTGTTGAATCTGAGTTGATTGAGCCCCTCAAATAAATGTGTTCTCTAGACCAGCATCGTCGTCATCACCTAAGAGATTTAGCAATTCTGAATCTCAGACCCTACTCCAGATATGCTGAATCAGAATTTGCATTTCATGTGCACATTAAAGGTGGAGAAGAACTGAGCAAGTCTATTCATTTCTTTCTTGGTATAGATGGGTAAACCGATACCCAGAGAAAGGAAGGAACCTGCTCAAGGCCACTAGCACCACTTTTTTACAGAGCCAGGATTAGCGCTCAGATCCCTTGTATTCTTCTTGTTTTGTTTCCAAATTTTTCTTTAAATAACATTTGATCATTTTTAAATGACCTTGCCCTGGTAAATAAAAAATCTGAAGCAATGGAAACTTTTCTTAATGATTCATCACTGCTTGCCTGTGAAATGTTTTTAAAGTTCTTTAATTCTGTGACTACCAGCAGCAGTATGTGGGTTAGTATTGTGATTAAGAACCTGGGTTTTGTAGTCCTATGGACCTGGGTTCAACTCTGCATTCTGTGCTACCTTGAGTAAGTCACTTCACCTCTCTCTGCCAAACTTTCTTCACCCGTGAGATGTGGCTAACAATACTTCATAAAGTTGTTGTAAGGAGCCAGGAAAGTAACACATGTATAGCTGTCAGCATGGAGCTTAGCATGGGGTGAAAGGTCAGCAAACTTTAGCTTTCATAACTGATACAACTTACCATGATCTTGTTTGGTTTCCAAAATTTTCTTTAAATAACATTCAATCATTTTTAAATGATCTTACCTTGGTAAATAAAAAATCTGAAGCAATGAAACTTTTCTTAATGATTCATCACTGTTTGCCTGTGCAATGTTTTTAAAGTTCTTTAATTCTGTGACTACCAGCAGCAGTATGTGGGTCAGTATAGTGATTACGAACCTGGGTTTTGTAGTCCTATGGACCTGGGTTCAACTCCGCATTGTGAAGACTTGTGAGGAGCAGCATGTCCGGGGACAGCTATTATCCTTAATGCCACTCAGTTTTAGGGCTTTTTATTTTTCCTTCCAACCACTCAGCTTTGTTCTAGATGAATAAGGTCAGCAGACTAGGACCTGGGGTGTAGTGCCCTCATCATGTCTTCTGTGGGAAGCCCAGTAGAAATGAAACAAGAAGGAGCTGCTTTTGATCTCAGTTCTATCTCAGTGGTGGTCAGACACCGAAAATTTGGATCTGAACTAGAAGATTCTTCACAAATATGATGCTTTCCAGTAGCCGATGTATTTTCTCTTCCATTTATCGAATTTGCCATGTTAACTGAGAAATGGAATTTCTGTTATATTAGTTACTTGCTTGAAATGGAGAAATGAAGACACAGAGAGATTAAGTAACTAGCCCAAAACAATAATGCTATGAGTGTCACAGCCAAGATTTTAATCCAGGCTTGACTACTCCAAAGTCTGTGGCCTTGGCATTGGTCTCTACCCCCTGCACGTACTTGGCTCATTGATCTGGAGACTCAAAATGCAGAAAGAGGAAAGTTAGGGCTAGTGAAACTGCACTGTCCAAAGTTGCATTAATTGCTCTTTGTTATTTCATTTCAGGCTCCACTTTGGAGTTGATGAGTTTCCTGAAAACTGTGATTTCATCCTCTCAGGCTCAAGGTTGGAGCTTTGGTTTTTAGCTGTTTGTGCCAGTATTTGGTCAAGCCCTAAAGCTGTCAGCTCCTTGACATACTGCTTGAATTACTAGTATCTATTCCTAAGGCATCCAAGTACCAGGAACTCCATAGTTATAATTAACTTATTTGAACATAATTCCCTAGTTACAATTCCCAGTGTTCTCCAAAGGAGCTATCAAATCACAATATGCAACTTCTTGTAATAATGCAGATTACCAACAAGAATCTAGAATGGGCATCAAGAGAGTTGGTGCTGCCACAACCGTGGGACCTTGGACAAACTTCTTTCCCTCTCTGTGCCTCAATTTTCTGACATCCCCACCCCTCTCCCTAAATGCCCAAACCAGTGTGAGTTAAATGCTGCTCCTCTGGACTGCAATTTACTCACAGGTTTCAAGTCACCATAGCATTTAGCACTCTGTGTTGGCAACGTTAATTTGTGTTTCATTCTCTACCGATCACCCTGTAGACTCCCTAAAGTCATGGACAATATCATGTAAATTTCTACATCCCCTGGGCCTAGCATGGTGCTCCACATGTAACTGGTACTAGATAATGAGCTGTAAGCTTCCTTATGCTTCTCTCAGTTTCAGATGGTATCTTACCTGAATAATACAGAAAGAGAACAACTGGATTTCTCAGTAGCAGAATTGAATTTGTTATGATTCACACTTCACAGGGGAAACCATAAAATAAGTAGATATGCAGCCATGCTAACAGGGGACCTTAGGTCTCTGGGAGATGAAAGAGTTTGAGGTTTAGGAGAGGGCTGAAATCAATCTGATAAGATCAAAAGCATTGATTCCTCTTTCATCTTGTGATCATAATTTCCCCCATTTCATATATTTTACTGCTAAAACAGGGGTGGCAGATGGAATAACATGATAATGCTTTCTGGAAGCATCTGGTGAAGTACATTGTTCATTTTTCTAGTGACTCCTGAGCTCTGCAGAATTTCAAGGGGCAGAGTTCGTTGCGCACATTATTAGGATTCAGCTTGACAACCCTGAACCTTGTAGCTAAACATGCTACATTTTACTTTTTATTCAGTCAATCACATAGACAGATTTAGAATGCTGCTTTTGTGTTCATCACTGTGCCAGGACACATGGAATCCAGAGATGAACAAGATAAGATTTGCACCTTGGATGGGTTCACTGTCAGCGGGAAGTGCAGTGATTTTTGACATAGAAAAAGAAAAATTATAATACTAGCATAGTAACTGCTTATACTGGAATAAGCACTAACTTTGGTGGGAGCAGAGAGGAAGTATGGACTAACCCTGCTTGTGTGGGTGGAGCTTCGAGGGAAAAGAAGAAAGGGGAAGGAGGGAGGAGAGGATCAAAAACACTAGATGAGAGAGAACAGTTGAGCAGAGTCCACAAGAATTAGCATCTGTTTTGCAGATGAAGAAGAGGGGTGGATAGTCAGAGAATTTCTGGCAGAAGATGCCACCTGTGCATAGCATGGTGAGAAGGCAGAGTGTTTGCAGCTAAGTGTAGCTAAAGAAACTGGGGGAGGCTGTGGAAGCAAAAGGAGACTAGCGAAGCAGTTTGCAGCCAAACCTGTAATGTGGAATAAAAGGAGAATGCAGAGGATAGAGAGGAAGGAGAAGTCGGGAAGTAAGTCAGAAAGGCATGAGAGCCTGAGCAAGATTGGTGGAAATGGTGGTAGAGGGCAAAGGAGAAAGAACAGTTTCTTTAAACCTAGAAATAATTGAGAACTTCTGAGATATCTGGGCTTGCTAGGGAGTCAATGTAGTAAATAGCTTCATTTTCAACTATAAACTAATTAACACCAATTGTTTGCCAACTGCAAACTGGCCACCATGGAAGGGCATTACAGTGGGTGGTTTTTCAAACCTAGGAATAAAACGGCACATGGAGGACATCTATTTGCAATCTATTTTCAAAATAGTAAATATAAAATTCCTGATGCTATATTGCACAGTGATCCAACCCAGAGTTTTTTTCTTCCTATGATAGCAAAGCATCTTCCTAGAATAAATACCCAGGAAAATCCTGAATCTACTTTCTTGAAGTCAAGTGTATTGGTTTTCTATTGTTGTCTAAAAAATAACCATAACTTGGTAGTTTAAAAATATTTTTATTACCTTACAGTTTCCATAGACGTCCTATAGACATCATTTAGTGGGATCCTGTGATCCCGATTCTCATCACTTTGCAATTCAGGTCACAGCTGGATCTGTGGTCTTATTACAGGCTCAACTGGGGAATGGTCCACCCACAAGCTCCCTCGAGTTATTTGCAAAAATTCATCTCCTTATTACTGTAGGATTACGGTCCCCATTTTCTTCCTAGCTGATGGCTAACGGGGGCTGGGGTGGGGAGTGGGGCTACTCCGTTCCTAAAGGCTATCTACAGTTTTTTGCCCCATGGTTCTCTGCATGATTCCTCTAAGAACATGGCAGCTTGTCTTTTCAAGGCCAGCATTCGAGAGTTCCTCTTACCTTAGGGAGGGGCCCAGTCCTTTTTTAAGGACCCTTTGCATGATTAATCCAGGCACACACAGGAGAATATACTTTTTTGTGAACTCAAAGCCAACTGATAAGCAAAATAAGGCAGGCATAGAAAAACAAATACTTCATATTCTTACTCATATGTGAGCGCTAGAAACGTTGATCTCACGCAGGTTAAGAGTATAATGGTGGTTACTAGCTGCTGAGAAGCGTAGGAAGGTGGGGAGAATAAAGATAGATTGGTTAAAGCACAGTTAGGTAGAAGGAATAAATTGTAATTCTCAGTAGCACAGCAGAGTGACTATAGTTATCAATAACTGATCACATATTTCAAAATAGCTTGAGGAGATTTGGTGTGTTCTCAACATACAAAAAAATAAATGTTTGAAATGTTTGAGGTGATGGATATCTCAATTACATTGATTTGATCATTACACATTGTATGCATGTATCAAAACATCACATGCACCTCATAAATGTGTACAATTGTTATATATCAACAAGACTAATAAACTGGAAAAAAAATGATTAAGGACCTTAATTGTTTGTGCAAAATCCCTTCATGTTACCCCATTCCATTTGCTAGAAACAAGTCACAGGTCCCACCCACATTTATGGGGTGTGATTATATGGGAATGAAGAGCAGAAGGGCTGGGTAGTTAGGGAGCACCTTGGAATCTGTGTGCCACACAAAATTCTGCTCTTAGTCATATTTGATAAGTTTCAAAATAAACACATCACAGATTTGAAAAAGACTAACTATGTATGAAAATAATAACTATATTTTGCTTCTGCACTCATTATCTTGTTGGATTTTATCCATACAAACCCTCAAATACCTACTAGCTGACAAAATCTATTCACTAGTTAAATGTAAGGTAAGAGTGGCCATTTGTGGTCACGTCAAAAGTTTTCTCCCTTAACCCAGGTCAGCATTCTAACACTCCTTCCACAAACTGCTGCACCACAGGGGCCTGCTGTTGCCAAAGTAGAATTCAGCTTCACTAAACTGAACAAATGTGAAAGTTTACCTAGGTATATCCCAAATTATATCTTACTTAATCTCTCTCCCCAACAACAATTATAACAATAAAATTCTAAAGGAAACAATGCCAATGGTTCAATAAATTGCAAATATCCTGAAGATTACGAGAGGAAAAAGAAGAGCTCTGGAGATTTCCATTTACATTCTAAGTTATCTTTGAAGAGGCCAAACTTTCCGGGTGCTTCTGGAGATAAATGAGCAAGAACAGCATTTTTCTGTTTGTGTAGTCCTGATTGCTCAAGGGGCTATGGGAACAAAGAACCACCACCAGTAAGTGCTGACATTTTCTGAAAAATGCTTAGTAAGTTAAGGCTACATATACACATGGAGATCAAAGACAGTGTCTTTAGCTGTTTAGACTTTCCAGAAATTGTTCGTCTTAAATTATTTATGCAGGCATAGAGTCAGAAGGAAAATTCTCATATTCTGCACATTGGAGCAGTAGCCTCCAAAACAGTCATGTAAATATAAAGATAGTAAATAGAATGATTATGTTTTAAAATGAAGAATCTTTATTCCAGTAAAAATATTAAACAGGTCAAAATCTTTTTGAGAGGCATACTTCTCCCTCAGCACATATATATGCAGTTTCAGAATCACTTCAGTTCTGCTGCATAACGTTTCTTGTCAAAGGCACATTCACTTAAGAAGAAAGTTGCCTTCCACCATGCCCTTGGCTCTACCTTCCCACTAACCAATGATAAGTCAAGAGAAGGGGCTTAAGACCCTCATTTAAGAATAGAAATAATATACTGTGCCTAAGATATATTCTGACACCTTAAAGAAATATTCTTAGAGTGAGTGAATGAATGAATGAAGGGAGGGGGGTGCTCTGAAGTCCGACAAACCAAAATCCCAATCCAGTTCCTCTCCTCACATATTGTGTAACCTTAGTAAAATTTCTTAACCTTTGAGTCTTTGTTGCTATATCTATAAATTGGAAATATCAATACTTACCAACAAGATGCAGAATAGGGTAGTTGTGTAAACTATTGAAGCTGGCCCCTGGAGTTTATTCCCAGTTTTCACACTTATTCATGGCTCCTCTGGTGTCTCTGGACTAACAATAGAATCTGTCTCATCATCATGGTGCAAAAATGACATGAGATACTACTTATAAAGGTTTTAGGGCAGGGCCTAGCAGTTACTGTTCAGAAAATGTTAGTGTTGTTACTGTTATTATCATTCCTGGAATCTACTAATGACTATAAGTAAAATGACAGACTGTTACTGTAGCTATTGGATAAATGATATTTATGTCCAGGCACCATTAACTCTTTTCCTGTCTCTTCTTAGTGGATGAAGACCTCACTCTTTCTCTTTCTCTTCTTCCTTCTCTTTCTCTTCTTCCTTCTCTTTCTCTTCAAATTTGAAGCAGCAAGTGGTCAAGAATTAGATTAGACAAACAAAATTACTAATTTTCAATTCTTTTTCAAGCCATGGAACGCTTTCTTTCTTCAAGGGAAATTCTATTGGGAAGACCTGTAAGATTAACACAAAAAAGTGGCCACTCTGTTTAAGGCTGGCTGGTAAGGCAGACCACTGGCTTCCAGTCTTTCTCTCTCTCTCTCTCTCCTTCTTCTCCTTCTTCTCCTTCTTCTCCTCTTCCTCCTCCTCCTCCTCCTTCCTCCTCCTCCTTCTTCTTCTTCTTCTCCTTCTTCTTTTCTTCTTCCTTCTTCCTTCTTCCATATTCTTATTCCTCCTCCTCCTACTCCTCCTCCTCCTTCTTCTTCTTCTCCTTCTTCTTCTTCTTCCTTCTTCCTTCTTCCATATTCTTATTCCTCCTCCTCCTCTTCCTCCTCTTCCTCCTTCCTCTTCCTCTTCTTCCTTTCATTCTTCTTTCTCTTTTTATCTTTCTCTCTTTCACAAACGCACACACACACATGCACATGAATATTGGCCCTCTGATGAAGCTTTAGGGTTCTAAATAGTGTGGTTTGATAACCTCTAAACAAGTAGTTCTTTTTTTTTTCTATTTTTTTTGAGACAGAGTCTCCCTCTGTCCCCCAGGCTGGAGCGCAGTGGCGCGGACTCGGCTCACTGCAAGCTCCACCTCCCGGGTTCATGCCATTCTCCTGCCTCAGCCTCCCGAGTAACTGGGACTACAGGTGCCCGCCACCACGCTTGCCCAACTAATTTTTTGTATTTTTAGTAGAGACAGGGTTTCACCGTGTTAGCCAGGATGGTCTCAATCTCCTGACCGCGTGATCCGCCCGCCTCGGCATCCCAAAGTGCTGGGATTACAGGCGTGAGCCACTGCGCCCAGCCTCTAAACAAGTAGTTCTGAAACCTAGTGATAAACAAAATTAAACACAGAAAAATGGCACCTGGGACTATCACAGACATTGTCATTGTGTAGGACTGGCTCCCTATAGTGATGTCTCCTATGACAATATCCAAAATAGGGGCTAATCTGCCAGAGATTACCATTTATTGTGGTAAAATGAAGGTGCACAGAATAATGGTGATGCACCAAATTTCTGTAAAAAAATAATATTTTCTATTTTGATGTCATAGACCAGGGTATCTTCCTCTCCACCCTAAAATTGCTGCCATCTCTGCAACAGGCATCATCATTTGGATAACCAACATTTGTCACTGCTTTCCTTACTGGTAGAGTCCTGATTTTGTCCAAGTAGCCATTCCTCAACAATGTGATTCAGGAAAGAGAAGACTCTCCAGCTCCAGAGGAAAATCTGATGTTCCTAAATTAACAGCATGGTCCCTTATCTTTGCTAAGAATTGGATTCAAACTGAGGATATGAATCAATTCTGCCAATGAGGAGAGGTATGCTGAGGAACTTCCTGGAAGGTTTCTTCTACTAATAAGAGAAATACTGAGAAAGAGACAGGTCCTCTTCCTTCACTGGACTCTGCCTGGATATGATGCCTATAGCAACATCTATCTTGTATCTGTGAAGAGAGCTAATCTAAGGCAACGCCACCACATAGAAAATGGCAGAGTGAAAGTTGTAAAGAATCTGTGCTCTCAAAACCATGATTGAATTCTCAAATAAGCATGCAGCTTCCTTTCCTTGAGATGCCTTGTTGTGTGAGGTAACCATTCTTCTTATTGTTTAAGCCAGTATTTCTCGAAGAATAAGTATCAGCACCACCCTGTTAGACATGGAAATTCTCAGGCTGCACTCAACAACCATTCTATAAACTCTTGTGGATGGGGGCCAGCACTCTGGGTTTTAACAAGTCCTGCAGAAATGCTGATGCATGCTCGAGTCTGAGAACCACTGGGAACCAAGCCATGTTGAGTTGTTTTTTTTTTCTGTTACTTTTATAGCTAAGCATCCGAACTGAAAATAAAATCTCTATTAAGTCTTCAAAATTTGAGATTATTCTTTTAATTTTTATACATTCATTCATAGTCACCTCTGTCACAAGCTCAGACCTGAGTTCATGAAGTTGGTCCACAGACAGTCTGAGTGACAGACAGGCTGTGAATGCTGTCCTTAGACTCCTTCTTTTCCTTTTAGCACAGACTCATGACCCTCAGCCAAATTTGTGATATGTCTCATTTTCTCTCCCTCCCACCTTTCCTCAGGTAGGGGTCTCACCCATGAGAATCCTCTCAGTCCCTCTTGTAAGTAAATTTCTTGAAAACCCATCAGGCCTCCTAAAATACTTTAACATGAAAGCCATTGCTGCATCCAACTTGTCTCTTAAGCCTCACAACAACTCCTTGAGACAGATATTGCCACATATTTTACATGAAGGAAAAACTTGAGGCTCTGGAAAGATAAGGAACTTTCCATGATCACCCAGTTAACAGGGTGTGAAATCTGGGTTTGGGTTTGCATGCTCCTGATTCCAATGACTATCCTTTCACAGCAGCCACACCACAAATGGCAATGGCTATGTGGATTATATTTTGGCAATTTTTATCAGATAAATGTAGACCTGTTCAAAATCATTCATAGGGTACCAGGACCTGCCTGCAACACGGTTGCCTAAAATGTTATTCAGAAATGTCCCCAGTATAAATCCTACTTTTAGACAGAGACGCTGCTTAAGAGAAGCTCTTCCTCTTTGGAAGACCTAGAACTAATGGTGGTAGAAAAGATCGAGCAGGAGGCTAAGAACACAGACCACTTACTCACAGGTTCTGGTAAGTTAATTAAATACTTTACAGACCATGAACTTTATATAGACCTGAGACCACAAAAAAGTGTTGTACATAATATGTATTCATTTAAACTATGATTGGGAACTACAGGAAGCACTAACTCCATGAATAATTTTACTCATTATCTTGGGGAGAAATTCTAAATACAGTCCTATGCTGTTTTGAAAAAAAACAAAGAATAATTGAGATGCAGATGAAAGAAGATGTCCCCTGACAGCAGCTACCTTCTCTCTCTCTCTTTTCTTTCTTTCTCTCTGTCTTCTCTCTCCCTCCCTCCTCCCTCTGTCCCTCCCTCTCTCTCCTTCCCTCTTTCCACGTCTTTTGGCAGCACTTTACATATAACAGAGAGGCAGGAACAGTGAAAATATTTGTAGACAGAAGACAGGTTGATTTTCCAGCCATGCCATTTATTAGTCACTAGTGGGACTTCGTGCAACTCACTTAACCTCTCTGAGCTTCAGTTTCCTCATCTATAAAATGGGTATTTTAACCCAAATCCTTTCCTCATAGATCTTTTACTTGGCAAGGGGGTTGAGTACTAGATGAGAAAACACATGTACAAATATTTTATCTGTGGTAATATAGTGGATTGGAATTAAATATTAATAATGAGAACAGTCTCCATATATTGGATATTTTCTCTGTGCCAGGTTCTGTGCTATGGTTTTAAATGTAGCATTTCATTGGAGTCTCACAACAATCCTATGACAACCATTCTATTAATATCCCCATTTTACACATGAAGATGCAGACTAAGATTAAACAGTAGCTTCCCCAAGTATAAATAAACAGCCATGTGGCAGATCTGAGATTCATTCCTAAGACTGATTTTAAAAACAATTAGGTTAGTACTATTACTGTCCCCATTTTACAGGTGAGGAAAACCAAAAGCTTCAAAAGATAATGTAATCTGCTGTAGTGGATAGCAAAACTGGGAGTCTTAATATAAGCTCTTGGTCACACACTGTTTCACTGCTTCCAGAAGATTTTTTGTTAGAAGAATTAGCACAGCATGAGTTAAAGGTAGAGCCAAAAAGTACCTTTGGAACATCTGGGTTTCAAGTACTGACATCTATCTGTTTCCTTGCTCCTATTCTGACCAGCTTGTCAATGGTCTCAGCAACACCTAGGAATTCTTTATATAGCAGGGTTTTATAGCTGTTTTGCCTGGAGACAAAAAAAGTACGGTAGTATTTATTTAAAATACAAAATACAAATGGTTCAGGAAGCAGCAACCACTCTAGCTTTAGGAGTCATTGATCCAAACTTGCTAGATAAAAGATGGGATTATAGAAATTTTTCATAGATTCAAATATTCCTTTCATGTATGTAGATAAAATGTATCCCAGACCATGGCTATTAGGAATAGCTTGCTTTCTTAAAAATGTGTAGTTTTAGTCCATTTGTGTTGTTATAAGCAAATACCTAAGGCTGGGTAATTTATAAAGAGGTTTATTTGGCTCACAGTTCTGCAGGCTGTACAAGAAACATAGTGCCAGCACCTGCTTCTAGTGAGACAGTGTCAGGCAGCTTCCAATCATGGTGGAAGGCAAAGGGAGCAGAATGTGTGGACAACACATGGTGAGAGAGGAAGCAGGAGAGATACGGGGAGGCGCCAGGCTCTTTTTAACAACCAGCTCTTACAGGAACTAATAGAGAACTCACTCACCACTCTCCTCCCACCAGGGCATTAATCTATTCATAAAGGATCCCATTAGAATCCTTGACTCATGACCCAAACACTTCTCATTACCCAAATACTTCCCATCAGGCCCCACCTCCAACACCTCCAACACCTCCAACACCGAGGATCAAATTTCAACATGAGATTTAGGGAGACAAACAGTCAAACTATATCCTGTGTCTTTTGTACTAAACAAGCTAGCATTTGTTCCCATGCTGTACATTATTGCAAGCATCCCTGACACTGAGAAATACTCAGACATTAAATTAACATAAAACAATGTTTGTCGGTAGTAATTCATTGACTGGAGTGCAGAACTGGACAATCTCGCAATCTTCGGCTACATTCTCAAATACCATTGCCCTATGCATGAGACCACAGATAAAGCCATGTCTTCCAGTTCATCTGCCAAGCTCTGGCCCCTCAATAGTCAATGGTTACAAGTCTTTTCCAGTTATTATTTTGTCTTCCCTTTCACATGTTTTTCACTTCAGCCTCCCAGGCATGTCTCTTCTCTCTAACCAGTTGTAAGATTGCCTCCAAATGACCAGTCCAACAGCATGGTGCTACTCCCTGCTCTGGCTAATTCACACCTACATACAGCTGTGTAAATGGGAAAATGAAAATAAAAACCACTACATTAGATTACTGTTGTACTGACTAGGTAGGTGTAAGTAGCAGAAGCTTGTTTATTTCTGGTCACCATGGTCCTATAGCAAACAGATCAGTAGGAAGCACTGACACATGATCAGAATAGAGCAACAAACAGAGACTCAGATCCAAGACAAAGCAGACAACCAGAGGGAATGAGGACAGAAACATCTGAAGAATAGAGAAAGTTGACAAATTGAAATGAAACATATGATGGTCAGCATTGGGAATAGTTAAGATTAGTCTCACTTCCCAGCATTAACTCTGAAGAATAAATAAGGATGCAAAAGTCCTGGCACATAGTATGTGCCCAAAAATTGGTCGTTCACATTTTTTCTTTCCTTCCTGTAAGAGGCAGAATGAGGGCAAAACTAGAGAGAAAGATCAACTACAGGTGGATGAGGGCCAGAGGAAGCCAACGTCTGGGCACAGTTTTTCCGGGAAGTTACCCCATCTAGGCTTAACTCACTCCTCAACCCGACAAACCCCAAATCCTCCTGTTTCACAGTAGAATGTATACAGTAGGCCTCACAATAGCTTTTTAATCCAGCAGCTAGGATTTCCAGATTCTAGCTTCTACTGTGCTTCAAGGTAGTTGAAACAACTCTCTCTTAAGCATATAAAATATCACTACTGAAGAGTTTTTTTCTCTAGAAATGTGCTTAGTGAATATTTTAACTGTTTGACTCAAGAGAATACCTGCATTCATTCATTTGCAATGGAGACCAGGAGTGAGGAAGAGTGGGAAGGAAGAGACAGTAGAGAAGCTTAAAAAGAAACATGGATTTGAGCATTCATTTGGCTCTGGGAAATCACCACAACAAATCAAATCAAATGTAAAAACAAAAAGCGAAGATATTTGGAAGGGTCCATGCAATTGCAGGAGAATAGAGGACACTTGGACTCCTTCAAAACATATCTTTCAAGTTTCTAGATACTTTCATGTAATAGACAGATGATATGTAATCCTTGACAATAACTGTCTCATTACATCTAAATTAGATGCCTCAGATACTTAAAATGTAATCAACTTTGTGCTGGATCATGTTTTCTTCTATGGCTCAAAATCATGCAAAATGTATTTATGGTATATTTCTACCCCAGTAAATCTGACAAAAGAGGTGGTTATTTATTATATCCTACTCCTGAATCTGACAACTGTGTATTGTATAAAGAGAAGTCTTAAGAGGTACACTCATAATTCAGAAAAGAGATGAGTCATCCAACATATTTAAAAGAGAATTTGAATTAGACTAGCCCACCCATTAATGTGGTTAGGAATAGTGACTGGACATGAATCAATTTACAAATAAAACTTTCTTTTCTTTTTGCTATTTATTCAAATCAAGACACAAGGAATATGGGTACCTCTATGTGCCTATGAGGTCATACGATAGTCATTGTACTTGTCTGGGGATATCATTTCTCTTTTGTTATTAATGAAATTAAGAAATAGCTAATGGCTTCATGATAAATCATTTAGTCAGGATATAGTTCCAAAAACTTACTTTTTAATCACAATATTAATGGTGCTTTTAATTTATGTGCCTGCTTAAAATGAACAATGCTAGTGAGGTGGCTCTAGAAACAGTTAAGTTAATCCTGTCAAAACGAATAGAAGTGACAGACTCTTATTAGCTCATAAGGCCTGCTGGAATCCAGGATTCTGTACCCTTGTTTTTATTTCCCTATTCTTCTGAAAGATTATCTATTGAAAAGTAGCCAATTACCTCAATTGTTGCTGACTCCACGTAAAGTTAGCAAGAGTAAGAGGTCGAAAATATCAGTTACACTTGGGGGTCAGGACCTGCTGCTCTCCTGTTTTTACCGGTACTATAGTCTGTCACAGGTAAAAAGCAACCTGGCTCTTTAGGAAGAAAGACTGTCACAATTAATCCAAGGGTATTTTATTAAGGATGAAGCTACATGGATTTTGAACTGAGGCCTTTTAAGGCTACCCAGGTCCAGTGAAAATGCGGCACCATTTAAGATGAGCAGTGTCTTTCCGTAAACAGTACAGCATTTATAGTTCTTTTATTCATCTAAGTGTTTTTAAAGGAAGTGTTTCTTGGCAAAAAATCCATTCCATCCCCTTTATTAAGTACTTACTATCTGTCAGGAACTAAACTAAGGGCTCTGATTATACAGTAGTCCTTATATATTTCAAGACCCCCCAGTGGATACCTGAAACGGCAGATAGTATTGAAACCTGTATATACAATGTTTTTTTTTTTTTAATTTCTATACATACATACCTATGGGAAAGTTTAATTTATAAATTAGGTACAGTAAGAGAATAGCCACAATAGGTCAGGTGCAGTGGCTTATGTCTGTAATCCCAGCACATTGGGAGGCTGAGGTGGGTGGATCACCTGAGGTCAGGAGTTCGTAACCAACCTGACCAACATGGTGAAACTCCAGCTCTACTGAAAATACAAAAATTAGCTGGGTGTGGTGGCGCACACCTGTAGTTCCAGCAACTTGGGAGGCTGAGGCAGGAGAATCACATGAAGCAGGGAGGTGGAGGTTGCAGTAGGCTGAGATCACACCACTGCACTCCAGCCTGGGTAACAAAGAGACTCTGTCTCAAACAAACAAACAAAAAAAGAATAGCCACAATAATTAATAAAAGAACAATAGTAACAATATACTATAATACAAATTATCATACTCTGTGCTAACTTTTGCAGTTTGAGATATGTCAGCAAAACAAGCACAAATTACTTTTTCCTTCTTCATAATGTCATGGGTAAAAGATTCATTCTTACCATAGGCTTTAGCAACCTCAGCATACAATTTTGTTTCCTAAGTTGAGAAATGTCACCTTTTCAATTAAAAGAAGCACTTGACAGACTCTCTGTGGCATATTTGAATTGCCAGCATCATTCCTCTTGTGCTTTGAGGCCATTATTAAGTGAAATAAGGGTGACTTGAACACAAGCACTGTGATACCACCACAGTGGATCTCATCGCTGACATGACTACTAAGTGGCTAATGGGTGAGAAGTGTCTTCAGCGTGGATACACTGGACTCAGAATTCACGTCCAGGTTGAGATGGAGTGGGATGGCATGAAATTTCATTGTACAACTCAAAACAGCAGGCCATTTAAAACTCATTCATTGTTTATTTCTGGAGTTTTCTACTTAACATTCTCATACCTTGGTTTGACAACAGGATAACTCAAATCATGGAAAGTGAAGACATGGATAAGGCGGTACTATTGCATTACCTCATGTAACTTTAAAAACAAGCCTATTTGGAGGTGTGGCCATGCCTGCTTGCTGCCTGTCAAATGTTCATTCTTATTTTTTGCTTCTTAAAGAGAAACAATACCTTTATTTGAGGTTGCAATGTGAACAACTAAACATTCTTTAGCCTCCCATGCAGCAACATGGGTTGATGCTAAGTTCTGATCAATTAGACATAACTGAAAGTATTATCATTATGTCAGACCTCAAGACAGATTTATTAAAGAAGACTGTCTCAAAAAAGAGATGTGCCCTTTTTGCCTTGCTACCATTTTTTCTCCATGCTACGTGGAATGTTGTCCAAGTGTCTGGAACCTCGGCAAATTTCTTAGACTATAATGTGACATGAAGATGGAAGCCCAAGTGCTAGTGTGGTGGAGAATAAAGACAGAAGGGGACAGAGTCCCTATTAATCTTATTTTATTTATTTTTTTTCTTTCTTTCTCCCTATTTATTTCTTTCTTTCTAGGCTCTGTTGCCCAGCCTGGAATGCAGTGGCGCAATCTCAGCTCACTGCAAACTCTGCCTCCCAGATTCAAACGATTCTCCTGTCTCAGCCTCCCGAGTAGCTGGGATTACAGGCACGTGCCACCATACCCGCCTAATTTTTGTATTTTTACTAGAGACAGGGTTTCACCATATTGGTCAGGATGGTCTCAAACTCCTGACCTCAGGTGATCCATCTGCCTCAGACTCCCAAAGTGGTGGGATTACAGGCGTGAGCCACCACACCTGACCCAGAGTCCCTATTAATCTTAAAAATGCCACGCTATTCCTGGAATTTCTGCCTCTAGACTTCTTTACATGAGAGATAAACTTGTATCTTTTTTGAATACCACTGTTATTTTTGATTTTCTGTTTTGTGAAGCCAAACATAATTAATCCTAACTAATGTAGGAGGACACTATTATCACCCTATTTTATAGATGGGAAAATTGAAGTAGACAGAGTGTCAATAACTCACCCAAGGTCCTAGAGCTACTAATTGGTGTAGCATGGTTTTTAACCCAAGTACACATACTCTCTCTCTCTCTCTCCCTCGCACACACATATACATCCCAACTACTGCTTCAAGTGAATATTAACTACATACACATTTGGTACCTTTCTGTTTATATACCATAATCTGCAAAAGAAATCATATAATTAACATTTATGAAACACCTAATATGTTCAGGAATATCATTAAGCACTTTTCATGCATTAATTTGTTTAATCCTCACAGCAACTACAAGAAAATAACTACATTATTATTATTTCCATTTTAGAGATGAGGAAAATAGGAAGAATCAGAAATGTCAAGTAGCTTTCCCAAGGCTCCGCAGCTAGGAAATAGCAGAGCCAGAACTCAAAGTCGGGTCTGTCCAATATACCATACCCTCATAGAAACCATATTGTTAAACGTGTCTGCCTACTACCCACATAAGAGTAGGGAATATCCATCTTTCACGGTTTGGTATCTGGTAGCAAAGAGAAGTTGGCAGCCTCAACAATGAAGAAAATACATCCAGGCGTTCCAATCCCTAACAGAAAAGCCAATTCAGATGATGTTATCTTTCTATTTGTAACTTACCAATGGCTTTTCATTGGCTTCAGAATAAAAGCCAGACTCTTCACCAGAGACTACAAAATCCTGCATCACCCGGTGCTATACTACCTCTTGCTTAATGTGCCCCAGCCCCATTGTCCTGGTATTTCTCAAACTACTTAAGCACATTCTGGTCTTAAGGACTTTAAGTTTCTATTCCCCATGACTGTGGTTTTCTTTCCCCATTATTTTCACATGGCTTTTTCCCTTTTCACCATTTAGGTTTCTGCTAAATGATACTATTTTCACATAATTTAAAGTATCTGAGTAAGTATCTCAGATACTTTCACAGAGAGAAATTTCCCTAAAAATCTAGTCTAAAGTAGCTACTGTCAATGCCATCATTCATTTTAGTATCTGATACTGTCTAGTTTATTCATTAACTTGCATGTTGTTTATCTCAATTAACTGAAATATAAGCTCCACCAAGCTTATTTAGTAGAATGGCTGATTCTTTTCTACCTAGTATTTTATGTAAGAATAATTAACTCAGCAAACATTTACTTAATGTCTCTTTTGTACTGAATCACCTGATTCTCTTGCATTTTATGGCTATTTCACTTGGGAGACTAAGGAAATACCGGTTTATAGATATCCTTTTAGAAGCAGAAATCTCAGTCCTGTTCTCTGATGACAATATTGCAGGTATAACCACTAAGTTTCTGTTCAAGGATTTCTTTTAGTATAAGAGAATTGTTCTACACAATTAAAGGCAACACTCCCAATCCTCCAAGGTTTGAAGCTCTGCTCCTTCCTCATTCTCCTACTCATTCTCTCATGATTAAAACACACATATGTGAGACAACTGACAAAGAAGGAGGACGGGGGATCTGTGGTCAGGAATTAGTATAAATATAAAGTATCTAAGCAAGGAGTAAATTCGTGACCTCAGTCTCTAGAGTGTAACCAAATGAGTTACGTGGCATTTGTGGTTTCAAAGAATATGCTCTTAAGAAATATGTTCCTATTTAGAATAAAGCTATTATTTCACATACTATAAGTATAGTTCTTAAGTTATATGTCCTCATAATCAGGCCTTTTATATTCAAACTGCTGAAAAAAAATTGTACTCATTGCTATTGTTCTTACATGCTGTCATCTGCAAAAATAGGATGTAGCTTTGAGGGAACAAATGATGAGATCCTTTTCATTCCAGTTACTAGCTTATATATAGTTTTTATTGTGTGATAATTATATATTCATATATGGTTATAAGGAAGAATACAGAGAGAGGCTGGGCGCGACGGCTCAGGCCTGTAATCCCAGAACTTTGGGAGGCCAAGGTGAGCAGAACACTGGAGGTCAGGAGTTCAAGACGAGCCTGGCCAACATGGCAAAACCCCGTCTCTACTAAAAAATACAAAAAATTAGCCAGGCATAGTGGCACGTACCTGTAATCCCAGCTACATGGGAGGCTGAGGCAGGAGAATCGCTTGAACCCAGGAGGTGGAGGTTGCAGTGAGCCAAGATCATGCCACTGCATTCGAGCCTGGGTGACAGAGCGAGACTCCATCTCAAAAAAAAAAAAAAAAAAAAAAGTAGAGCATACAGAGAGGCCTTGTGCACACTTTACGCAGGTTCTTCCAATTGTAACATCTTCTGGGAACTGTAACAATAATATTTTTTCATTATCCAACAGGGATTGATTTAACAACCAGGCTTATAATTTTGTATTCCAGTGTTTTGGAATTAAAGTGCCTTTCACATAGATTGAGATGGAAGAGCTTTACTTGTAAGATGAGCATTGTCTCAGCTCATGATACCAATGATTTTTAAATTTCTTACTAACATAGTCTACACTGGAGATGTGAGGCTAAAAGCACGCATGTTTGCAGTGAACAAAACACTAGCTCTTCTATCAGAACACCACCCTGGGGCCAGGACTTATTAATATTCTCTGCACAAGAGCAAATATTGTGCAATTATAATTTCATAAATTGGTCTGATTATAATTTTTATTGAAAATAACTCCCCTAAATGTAATACACACACACACACACACACACACACACATATATGCATACTTCAACCAAGCATAATCACAAAGCAAAAGCTTTTTTGGACACATTTTGCTGACTGAGCTCCACAAGCACAAGAACTGTGTCTGTCATAGTCACTGCTATAGCCCCAGCATATTGCCCATCTCATAGTAAGTGATCATTACATAAATGTTGAAGGACCTTTTGAATGAATAAATACCTCATAAGTAAGTCACAATGCTAACTATATTGAGGCTGATGATCACTAGAGAGGACATAATAAGGTTTCTTTTCCATACTTAATTGCAATCGTTTTCTTAAAAATACTTAGCACAAATTTCTATATTATAGTAAAGACACTTAAGTAATCTGCCTTAATGTAATTTAGATTATCATGGTTAAATGACAGGAAATTCTACTAATCAGTCTACCTTAGATCTTTATAACAATTCGAAAGAAACACAATTTACCCTTGACTCAGTCCGTCAGGTGGGAAAATGTTGATATATCAACTTAGGTACACATGAATATTATTTTCAGAAGGACTGAAACTGGAAATATAATGGATGGGCTACTGTGTATATACAAATCCAATGTGGATAAGCATAAATACATGCTTACAGGATAGAATTTGAAGTATCAGTTTCAAAAAATGTCTTTTTGCCATTGGCTGGATCAAGGCCGAATGGTGATTTCTAAACTCATTCCTCAATTGCGTAAGGACTACCAATCATTTGTATTTCCTGGAAACACACAGACTTCTGGCAACAGTTAAACCTATTGGCCACCCGATGTGGCCATATTCAATGTATAGGGAGAATTCCTTTGCCTTGCGCATTGATAGGTCTCCAAATTTTCCCAACTAATAAAAGTCTATCATATTTCCCAACTAATCAAAGCCTATCTTGAACACTGTTAAAATCTCAGTTGCCAATTCAGCCTCACCAGCTGGCAAAACAAACATCTACAGAGACTCCAGACATTGGCCTGCCTCAAAAATGGACTTTCTATTCTCTTGTGGGAATAGCCCAAGGCTTTAAAGCATCAGAAGAACTACTGCTAAGTTGAATTTGAGAGTGTTGAGAAGAAAAAAATAGCATAGCTATGTTGTTGCTGATGACTTTTTTCTTTCACATAGGTTTCATTGTACACAGAATATATAGTTTCAATGATGATTCATTGGAATATGTGCTATTTTTTAAAGTCTTTAAGTAATTTGCTATTAGGTAATTTTACCAATATTAACTTGTAATGCATATTCTCATCGCCATCCTATAGGTAATAAAAAACACATCATGTTCTGAATGTTATTTTAGAAAAGTCACAGTACTCATCTTAAAATGATGATGGCAATTTAGCCAAACACTTCACTGAGAAGAAATTAGGTGAATTAGTTGCTTGATTGAGTTTAATCATTATCACTATGTTAACTTCCTATTTTTCAAGCATCTCTGGAGTGCTTTATACTAAAGGTAACCATAAAATTTATCTTTTTCCTTGCGAACGGAGGCGATATTAGTAAGTATACCAGGATGACAGGCATATAGCAGGACTATCACAGGCAAATCAGGACATATGGTCTCCCTATTTATAGTTTGCAAAGCACTTTCACTCACAGACTGTCCTAGGTCAGGTTCTCTCAGAAGCTGACTCTGAGTCAAGGATTTGAATACATGTGATGTATTAAAGAAGGGATCCCAGGAGAAAAGAGTAAGGTAGTGAAGGAAGCAGGACAGGAAAGGAAAAGAAGCATCACAGGTGATGCAATTTCAGGTGAAGTCTCAGCCTTAGCCTGCTCCCAAGGGAAACACTGGACAATAAATTACATTGGAGTTTATTCCACCTCTGGCAAAGAAGCTGGGCTTTTGTCCTCACACGTCAATCAGTCCTTGCCTTCAGGCTGCCCCCAGCAGAGGAGATAAAACTCTCAGGCAGCTCTAGTTCTTCAAACTGGCATGTCAGTTTCATGGCCCAAGGGCAATCTTCGGAATGTTCCAAAGGACCAGAGACTTGGCGATAGGCCAGGTACTACCAGTGCCCACTGTATGTACATCAATTTACCTAATCTTCCCAATAACTCTGTAGCGGTACATTTTTAAATCTCCATTTTTAAATGTTTTGGAACTACTATGAGTCTTTTCGAAGAGGTTTGTCCAGGATCTCACAGCATATCATCCGCAGATCTGGGATTTAAACCCCCAGGTCATGGATACAAGGTGGGTAGAGGATCTGTTCTGCAATACCTACTAGGAAGTTGCACATAAATAATTCTACACCATGTGTAGTCCTCAGTAAAAAACATTATTAAATAGGTAAAAGTTAATGAAACTTTGGGTATCTAGGCTTCATAGATTTAGCTGTTTCATTTTATAGGCACATGTTCTGGTTAAAAACATGAGCTTGGGAGAAAATATTTTTCTTCATATTAATAGTAAATGAAGAAATGTACTGCATTAGTCAGGGTTCTCCAGAGAAACAGAACTAACAGGAGAAAATATATAGATATATAGATATATAGTTATATAGTTATAGATAGAGATTGATGATAAGGAATTGGCTCAGATGCTTACCGAGGCTGACATTTCCCAAGGTCTGCAGAGTGAGTTGGCAAGCTGAAGACCCAGGACAGCCAATGGTGTATTTCTAGTCTGAGTCAAAAGGAGAGCTGATGGTTAAGTTCTTGTCTGAAGGCCCACAGGCTTGAAATCCTGGAAGAGCCAATGTTTCAGTTCTAGTCCAAAAGCAGGGGAAAAAAATCCGATTTCCCAGTTCAAAGGCCATCAGGCAGAAGGAATTCTCTTTTACTTGGTGGAAAGTCAGTCTTCTTCTTCCTTTCAGGCCACAGACACTAAGGAGGGACATAGACACCACTACTTTATTCAGTCTACAGATTTGTATGTTAACTACATCCAAAAGCAATCTCACAGAAAACACCCAGAATAATGTTTGACCAAATATCTGGATATCCTGTGGCCCAGTCCAGTTGACACATAAATTTAACCATAATAGTTAGTATTGCCCTGGTGCCTTCTGCATGACTATAAAGAAAAACATTAACTTTTTAAAATTGAGTTCCAATCTAACATTTAAACATATTTTATTCAGCTTCTTAAATGTAAACACACACACACATTTTCTCTTCTTATGATCTGCTAGTGTTAGAGACAATTTTGATACAATTTAAAGAAAATTCCACGTTTTCTCAGAATCTATTCTATTGGGATATTTTTTCAGTTAATGTACAGCCACTTATGTGTAAGAAATTGCCTTATAAATAAATGGATTAGATTTGGATACTATCAATTTCTCTAAGAGAAGAAGCATACAAAATTTTCCACAAATCATTGCTTTAGTGTAATCGTATTTTGGGCAGAAAAGTTCTTTTAAACTTATATCTGTTTAAAGGAATAAGACTATTTCTACAATGTGAAACCACAGCTGAGTATATTGGGGTAAAGTCCAATTGTTCTTTCAGACTGCACTAATTACTTCAATCAAATTACAAAGTCACAAAATTAATAAGTAACATAGTTATCAGTCAAACGTAGCTCTTAGCCTCTGAGCTCTACTGCCTCCTTAAAACAGAAAGTTTTGTTTGCCATGTGCATTATTTTCAAACGTTTTGTTTATGTTAAGCATTTTCTTACTTTAAAAATATCTCTTCTCTCCTCCTCTTGCAATTAAAATCTTACTGATCTTTGGAAACTCAACACAAAACTAGCTCCACGAAGAAAGCTTCCTTAAAGCCCCAATTTGAATGCTTCTCCATTCATTTGCCCTTTTTAACACCATCCTTCATGGACCTCTCTCAGAGATCTTATCTGATTTCACATCATTCTCCCTAGGTGGATCATGAGACCCTTATGGGCTCAAAGCATCTACCACAGAGTCCAGTATGTAGGTGTTCAATAACTATTGAGTGATTGCTTCTCATCCAAATTTACTTAGGTGGCAGAGAAATAAAAACAAGCTACTCAATGCAATAGAAACAGCAGATGGGAAGTAAAAGATCTGGCTTGTATCCCACTCCAACTACTTCCTACCTATGAGCTTGGAACCGTGAAGACCCCACTTAATTTATTTGAGTTAAATTTCAAATAAAAGGATTATATAGGGTCATGTCTCCATTCCCTTCTTGTTCCAAATATATGGCAAAACACTCCTCTCCTCTTCCTTTCTTTCTTCCTTCTTTTCTTCCTCCCCTTCTTTCTCTAAGCACTTTTTGAATACTTACTAGGTGCTAGGCACTCAGGACACAGTTCCCCTGTGACCTCAGCCTTTCAATGGGAATATATTCATTTACGGACTCTCTACTGTATTAAGATGTATTATTCCTTAAATCCTTGGGGTGGAATGATGCAGTAAGGAGTCAGAATTTTTTTTTAAATGAACAAAGACTACAGCAATGAACTCTACTAGAATCTGCAAAGTGTTTCAGGAACTCAGCCATCATATATATTTTTTTTCTCATAGTACAGCAATAAATGTCTAGATAGAGCAAAGGAAAAAAGTTCCAGAAAAAAAATGTAATGATTCAATTACTTCATTGTTGGCTTGGCATACGTCCTTGAGACACCCGGTTATATTGACAAATTCGTCTCTACTGCATTTCCAAAAGTTTTTGTACTGAATAGGTTCTACTTTCATCTTCAATTTACTTAAGCTCTATACCCAGAGCCATTAGGAAACAGCTTCAATAAAAATCTGCCACAATAGGGTCATGTTGCTACTAAAATGAATCTGATTTGAAGCCAAAATAGTTTTTAACTATTCAATTTGCAATTATTCTAAAGAACAATAGTACCCAGTTTGGCGAGGCATGGCAAAACTAGAATTCATATGTACTGATAATGGGACTATAAATTGGCATTATCTTTCTGGAAGTCAATTTGGCAACATATAGTAAATCTTTTACAATCTCCAAATTATTTTATCCCATAATTTTATCTCTGGTAATTTATCTTAAGAAAATCATCATTAATTTCTGCAAATACTTACATATTAATAAGTGCCATCAGAGCATTGCTTACATTAGTAAAATAGTAAAATCAATTAAAATATCATATAATAGGAAATTGTAAATACAGGGTATATTTATACAATGGTATTCTATGTACCTGTATTATTGAGAATAGATAGGGCATGCTGCCATAACAAATTAACCTAGAAATCCCAGTGGCTTATGAAAACAAAGATGTTATTTCTCACTTGTGCTCCCTGTAATGAGCAGGGAGTGGCAGAAGTCACAGCTCTACATGGCCATTCAGAGACAGAAGCTGATGGAAAATCCATCATAGAATGTCCCCAGTCACTTAGCAGGAAAAGAAATAAATTGGTGGGGATACATGCTAGCTTTGGCCCAGAAATGACTTTGGTCCTTTCTGCCTATGCCATTGGCAAGAATTAATCATGGAGCTCTATCTAACTGCAAAGGAGATGAGAAATGCAGAGGGCAAAATGGAATGCTTGATAAGCACCAATATCTCTATCATAGCAGTTAGAAAAAACAATTTATAGAGTTATAACAGAATTAAATACTCATGTAAGTAAAAAAGTAAGTTGAAATGTTCTGTGTGGAATATAATTTCAGATCTGTAAAAAAAATCATATTCCTATTTGTTTGATGCATTTAAAAATGTTCTTCAATTTAATGGCCAACCTTTACAATAAAATTATTTTCAAATAATTATAATTGGTTTTGGATATTCAGTTCAAACTTTTTTCTCTTTATTGGTATGTGCCTTATGTCAGACACTGTGCTAGGCACTGAAGATACAGAGATGGACAACATAGTCCTTAGCTTCAAGAAGTTCAGAGTCAAACGAGGGAGAAAAATACATAAAGTCGATTGCAAGACTGCATGTGCACTGTGACGTGATAGTACAAGTGCATACAAAGTACTATGGGAGAGCAAAGGTAACAGGAAAGCAAAAAGTAGGAGGGATAGAGAATGCTAACAACTTGTTCTGAGCTTTAAATTGGTACAAGAACTTGCAACATAAAAGAACCCAAAAGTTCTTGTCTCTGGTTTGGAAACCCTACTTTCCCCTGCCTTATTGCCTTACCTCCAGGCTGGGAAGATATTGGATGCTCCATCCCCATAAAGAACTGAGGACTAGAGTAGTTCTGTGCCCTAAATCCAGGATCTAAGATACCAAGGTTAGAGGTATAGGTACCCATATCCTTACTTTTATGTGGTCTTTACCATATATAGCCCACATTACATGCCTAGTTTCTAATAATATATACTTTCTCACTGGAAAACTTCTGAGCCATAGCAAACAAGAATTGAGCTCTTAGAAAGCCTATATCCTCTTCCCTTGGTCCTCACCCAACAAATCACTGACTTGATCGCTGCCCCAAACTTCCTACCCTTTTTCTGTCAGGTTAACCATGACACTGTAACTCACTTGAATGCAAGTATCTTTGCCCAAGTGCCTGCTACTTCGATGCCTCCATTAGAATGTATATACCTCAGATATCAATATTAGCTCCACCTGAACACAAATTCACTGCATCTTTTTAGCAAACTGTGACTTGGACCATTGGTTGCCTTTAAGGGTGATGGGTAGATAATGGCTATTTCTTTGGAGGATCCCATAATGTGAAGTTCCAGACCACACCTGGACCAAAGCCGTTCTGGTTATGCCATTGTTCTCGATTGTCCCTTACTAGACCATAGGGATGACTTCTGACCAGTGCCCTCTTAATATTTATCATCTTTATCAGGCGTATTTACAGCTATTTCAGTGTGGTGGCTTATTAAACCGGCACAATAATGATTTTTGAACACAGACTGTGTTAATACGGAATGTGAAATTGTTTGCATCTATAATATGTAATTATCTTTGGATTGCTCCTTTAAAAAAACACAATTTGGGTTTAGCACAACGAGGGATTTCTGCATAACTCCTTACTGTTTCTCACGGTTAACAATGTAAACTAACAACGTCCCAGCATGCCATTCATCATTTCAAGATAGAAAGCATAACTGGAAAAATGTTGCTAACTTAAAAAGAACACATATAAAAATATTCCTGGCAGCTTTTGTGAAAAACAACAGAAAGAACTGCAGATAGATTCACAGGAATTGATTACACACATCTCTCTCATAGTTAAACAGTACATATGCTAAGAGAAAATAACTCCACTGCCTCAACCATCAAATTCAGAGGTATCTCCAAAGTATTTACTGCAAATTATTTACTGCATAATAATCAGAGCTTGAGTACATTGTAGAATGGTAGTGCAATAAAGATTTCAAGACCAAAACCACATGCAAAACAGTGTGTGTGTGATTGTGTGTGTGTGTGTGTGCGAGCTCACCCCCATATGTGCAGAACAACAATCTAATAGACTCAGAGTAATAAACATTCATGGGCAATAATTTTATACAATAACATAGAACACTGGGTTTCAATTTTTAAATGACAATTTGCTGATGGGATTTTTATGGATTAAAAGCATGCTTTATGCAGTTCAAATATAAATGTAAAGAAAGGCATTTATTTTAGTCTCAAGAATATGCTTTAGGTTATTTTTTAAAATATTTCTTTTAATATCCCTGAATTATACTCCAAAGCAGAGGTCTGCAAACCACAGTCTACAAGCCAAAACCAGCCCACCACCTGCTTTTGCCAATTAAGTCTTAGTGGAATACAGCCATGTTCATTTGTTTATGTACTGTCTATGATTTTTTCTCCATGTTGCAATGGCAGAGTGGGTACTTGTAGCAGAGTCCATGTGGCCCACAAAGCCTAAAATATTTACTATTTGGCCTTTTACATAAAGAGTTTGCTGGTTTGTTCCTACTCCAGAGTGAGGTATCCAACACAGTTCCCACTAGCCACACGCAGCTATTTCAATTTAAATTAAGTAAACTTAAATTTAATTTAAAATTCAGCTCCTTAGTCACGCTAGCCACATTTCAAGTACTCAATAGGCAAATGTGGCTAGTGGCTACGATATTGGACGGAGCAGATTATAGAATGCTTCCTTAGTTGCAGAACGTTCAATTGAATAGCAAGACAGCCTTGCTACACAAAGCGTGGTTCATGTACAGCGGCATTGCCATTACTGGGAAGCTTGTTGGAAATGTAGAATGTAAGTTTCCCTCTAAATCAGAATCTACAGTTTAACAAGATCCCCAGGTGATTGCTATGCACATTATGTTTGAAAAAGTAGTTCCAGGGGGATGAGGAATAAAGTAAACAGATGATGAACAAATGATTCAGGATCGAGAGGAAAGTGCCATCACCGAGGGGAAGCAAAAAACAGAAACAGAAACTCCATTAGCTGACAAAAAAATCTTTCCCTGAGCACCTCTTGGTAAAGTCCTCTAAATTTTGTGGGTTTGTTGTTGTGGTTATAATTATCATTATAATTAAGGCTCCTGGTATGTTATAACCTGAGGACAGCCACAAAAAATTCAAGTCTGGGAAGCCGTGAGCCTTAGGAAGAGATGCCAGCCTAGGTTTTACTGTGATGATGAACTGTCTGGTATGTCTGTGGGCTGAAGGCACACCGGGGAGCTTTTTCTTAGTGGCGGAATGGCTTCAACCTCAGTATCAAATTCCCTTTTTTCCTCCAACTCTACGTTGGTCAATCCAGTGTGTACACTAAACTGACAGAAATCTTCCCTGGTTTTGAGTGGGGAGTGTTTGTGTTTTTGTTGTTATTTTACTCTGGGTTCAAAACATGGGAAGACTAAAGAGGCAATGAGAGAAGTCGTCGTATAATTCTATTTTGAAAAGGGAGCTTGCCCTGGCTTCCTCGTTCCAGAGGCTAAGACTAATGCATAATAGTTTGGAAAAAGCAGATGCTGGTCTCCTCTAAAGAAGGCCTGCCTGCCACAGCTGAAGGCCAGGGGAACTGTCAACCCTGCAAGTGTGCTAGTGGAGGGCTTCTTTGCAGCAGTTATTTTTCAACCAAGTGGACAAACCACAATCATTTGTGATAGGAGTAAGGGTGGATAAAGGGGCAGATTTGTAGTCTGAGAAAGAAAATTATAAAGTGTGTTTCATTTAAGTATTTAGAAATTTCAAATCACAATCAAGGATAGTGTAAGATTTTATGTTTACTAAAATGTGGTATAAATTAAAATAATGTTGAAAGTCTCTTTTAGGCAGAGGTGGAAATGGCTTCACAGGGTTGTGAGCTTAGTGGATTTGCTCTGCTCTAAGGTTTAACACTTGGCGTTGAAAACTCTAAAACCTGAATGAGTCACATATAAAGGGCAGAGGTGAATCTACTCATTGCTCAAAAGTGCCCTCATGTTAATCAAGCTCACAAGAATAATGTATAAAACCCAAATGCTAATTTATAATTGCACAGTGAAAAATATGTAGCAGGAATCAATAGTTGGCACAACTAGTTCATTTCCTTTCTATAGGTATTTCTATATGGTAATTCAAAGTAGAATGTGTGGCCGGGCCCAGTGACTCAAGCCTGTAATCCCAGCACTTTGGGAGGCCGAAGTGGACTGATCACTTGAGGTCACGAGTTCGAGACCAGCCTGGCCAATATGGCGAAACCCCATCTCTACTAAAAACACAAAAATTACCCAGGTGTGGTGGCATGTGCCTGTAGTCCCAGCTACTCGGGAGGCTGAGGTGGGAGGATCCCTTGAACCTGGGAAATGGAGGTTGCAGTAAGCCAAGATCATGCCACTGCACTCCAGCCTGGGTGGCAGAGCAAGACTCCACCTCAAAATGTAAATAAATAAATAAAATAATAGAATGTGAATGCCAATTTGTTAGTATACAGGGAGACTTATTACTATCACAGAACCTGAATCATTTCAAGGACAGTATATTCTTTCTCTCCTTAGGAAAACACATATTTGAATCCAAACCATTATTAAATTACTTTGGAATGTTTCACGAACTCAGCTAAAGAAAATCTTATTTATTGTTTTCACAGTAGAAATTACTTTCAAAGAAATAGGAATACTTGCTTTTGTGATCCCTTTCACTTATTCATTTACGTATTTATTCATTCTTTTGCTCATTCATTATATATCTGTCTACCATGTAACTACCATGTGCTAGACTGTCTCAAATAGTCTAATAGGCATTAGAGATACAGCTGTCAACAAAACAGACACAAAACCGATCTATTTTCATGACACACATATTCTGGATAGAAAATAGTATAAAGGGAAACAATTAAAGCAAGTAAGAGACATAGAGATTGGAAGATGAGGAATGAAATTTTAAACCTGGTGATTAGAGAAAGGCTCAAAGACAGGATTTTCTCCAGAACTTCCTTAGCTAACCACACGCACACCCCTCCATCTGAAAGACACATTCTTTCTTTAGAAGAATTCTGTGATGTGAGTGAAGCACTGAAGCCTATAAGCTACTCTGTTTCTTTAAGGCAACATTCTCAACCCTGACAGCTGGTGAGAATCACTTTGGGAGCTTTTAATAAAACACCTGGGCACTACCCTGGTCCAATTAAATGAGAATCTCTGGTGGCATGCCTGGGGCAAGAGCATTTTTTAAATGCTCTCTAGATGTTTCTAACATGCAGGCAGGATTGAGAACTACCTCACTGCTTTAGGATGACTTTGCCTTAATCCAGTATCTACTGAGCTTAAAGTTTAATTCTTCAAAGGCAATCGTATTTCCTATTTTGGGGGCAACATACCTTGGTTCTCCCAATTTTTCTGTAGGAAAATAAAGCATACTGTCTTTAAACTACAACATGCAGAAAAAAAGAGTTTTAACGGGCATGATTTTATACCCCTCATCCAAAACAGGATCAGAAAATAAAAACCAAACAATTCTACTTTAAAATAAATGTTATAAACATGTAAAAATAAAACCCCGTCCAAGATCAGGGTTTCCCCTTCCTGGCAGATTTTTTCTTACCAATAGCAAAGCTCCTACTTTTGTTCAGCAGACTCCTCAGTATTAGAGGTTGTGCCTCTTTCCCCCTTGGAGAGCAGAAGATTGAGTTAGTAATCTGGCTGCAGTCACATTTAGCTATTGATTTGTTTCAGCTCTGAGACAGATGCTGCGCTGAGAATTGCAGCACTTGGTTGCTGGGTGCAGAGGAGATTTCAACATATCTCCTATCTGGGAGGCTGTTTACAGGAAATGCAAAGTTATAATGTGCACCACTGGTGGCTGATTGGGTAATTAATACAGAAGAGACCAGATCCGTGTAATAGAAGTGCAATATGAGAGGACAGTGTAACCCAGAACTTCAGAAAGCAGATGTGGTTGATTATATATACAAAAGCAATGGGAGATAAGATTGTGGAATTGGTTCAATAGCTTGTCACATTACTCGGCAATCTAAAAGTTGCCAGCGGTAATATCCAATAGGAGACCCTAAATCTGATTTACCCCCAAGCTAATGCCTGTTTAAGATTTGTTCATGAGAAAGTTGAAATTTGGTACCTGCCTCACTTTCTTTTGAGATCTACATGTGTTTCATAGCAAGGAAAGCCAGTACAACAGAAAGCCATGGCCTACAGGAATTTCACTGAGACTGTTCACCTCCTCCCGAGGCAGGCACAAAAGTAGCAGAGACGAGAGAATGAGAGCTTCACGTGACATTACTGCACTGTCAGTTTCTTCTTGCTGGTGGCTTATTTCTTTTCATTCACATGTTCCTTCATTTGAAAGGTACTTTTGCTCCAAAATGTAGAGGAGAAAAGAACTGGTTTAGCTCTAAGATGCATGTCATGAAAACATCCTCATCTCGGGTGTGGAGAAATAGGAACACTTTTACACTGTTGGTGGGACTGTAAACTAGTTCAACCATTGTGGAAAACAGTGTGGCGATTCCTCAAGGACCTAGAACTAGAAATACCATTTGACCCAGCCATCCCATTCCTGGGGACATACCCAAAGGATTCTAAATCATGCTGCTATAAAGACACATGCACATGTATGTTTATTGCAGCACTATTCACAATAGCAAAGACTTGGAATCAACCCAAATGTCCATCAGTGACAGACTGGATGAAGAAAATGTGGCACATATACACCATGGAATACTATGCAGCCATAAAAAAGGAGGAGTTCGTGTCCTTTGTAGGGACATGGATGCAGCTGGAAACCATCATTCTCAGCAAACTATCACAAGAACAGAAAACCAAATACCGCATGTTCTCACTCATAGGTGGGAACTGAACAATGAGATCACTTGGACACAGGAAGGGGAACATCACACACTGGGGCCTATCATGGGGAGGGGGGTGGGGGGAGGGATTGCATTAGGAGATATATCTAATGTAAGTGATGAGTTAATGGGTGCAACACACCAACATGGCACATGTATACATATGAAACAAACCTGCACATTATGCACATGTACCCTAGAACTTAAAGTATAATAATAATAAAAAAGAAAAAAAAGAAAATATCCTTATCTCTGTGTCCTGGTGAAGGAGATGTTCCTCTGTCAAAATGTGAAAGGTATCCATTGGGATTCCCGCAACATGTCCCCACTCTATTCTCGGCCTTGGAGTCATTTGAATAAAAGCGGGCAGAGAGGCATAGGAAACCTATCTTAAATGCCCACAATGTGCCAGACGTTTGAACTATATTTATGTAATCTGAAGTGGGTTGATTAATGTTCCGGTCAAATCAATATCCACTCAGAACCTCAGATGTGATCTTATTTGGAAATAAGTTATTTGCAGATATAATTAGGTAAGGATCTTGAGATGATGTGATAATGGATTTAGAGTGATTTCTAAATCCAATGACTGATGTCCTTATAAGAAGAGGAGAGGACATAAAGAGACACACAGAGAGGAAAGCCATGTGAGGGCAGTGAGTTTATACTGCCACAACTAAGGAACACCTGGAATTATCAGAAGCTGGCAGAGGCAAGGACAAATTGTCCCCCAGAGCCTTTGGAGACAGCATGGCTCTGCTGACATTTGGTTTCAGACTTCTAACTTCTAGAGCTGGGAGAGAATAAATTTCTGTCATTTTAAGCTACCAAATTTAAGGTAATTTGTTGGGGAAACCCTAGGAAGCTAACACACCATCCAATCCAAAAGAAATTGATGAGGAAAGCATATTTATCCATACTTTTCAGGTGAGGAAACTAAAGCCACTCAGCAGTGGAAACCCAATTTTACATTCATCCGTGTCTAACCCCTAGGCTTGTTTTCTCTCCAGTAACCATCCTCCTTGTCTAATAAGAGAAAGCCCCAGTCAACTATTTTCTGAGCTTGAGTTTCTCAGGCTTTAATGTGCATATGAATCACCAGAGCTTCTTATTAAAATGGAGCTGCCTAGTCCATAGGTCTGGAAAGTGCCTGAGTTTCTACAATTCTCGCATGCTCCCAGGTTACTCCTAGGCTGCAGGTGCATAGACTGCACTTTAGGTAGCAAAGATCTAAATCAGTGGCCAGAGAAGTGTATCTACGAAGGGTCACATAGCAAATAGTTTCAGCGTTGCGGTCCATACAGTTCCTGTCTGTATGTAAGCAGCTACTCAACTCTACTGTTGTCACATGAAAGTAGCCATAGGCAAATAAGTGGGCTAGACTGTATTTTAATGAAACTATTTATAGACACTAAAATTTGAATTTCATATCACTTCCATATGCCAAGGAATATTATTCTTTTTATTTTTTTAACCATTAGACAATGTAAAAAACATTCTTAGCTCACAGAGCATCCAAAAACAGGTGGCAGGCTGGATTTGTCCTATAGGCCACAGTTAGCCAACCCCTTGGTCTAAATTTTTAAGACCTGATTGTTTCTTCCATGGTATACAAAAAATGATGTCACTTTTTTAAAGGCAGCATATTTGAGAAGCATTCTGTTAGGAGAGAAAAACAGTGACTAGGGATCAAAAGACCTAGGTTTCAAATTCTATTCTTGTTCCTAATTAGCAAATGGTTTCTCTTAACTGCCTCCCATTCCCATTTTCTCCCTGGAATTAATCATAGAAATTGCCCTCCTTACCTTCCTGGATTGTTTGGAAGTTAAACAGTGAAAGATATTCCTCAGCTCTCCTTTCTTTCTGTTCCTCCTGCCTCCTTCTTTCTTTATTCCGGTATAAACATTTACTACCTCCAGGTAAATTGATTGAGATGAGAACACTAATTTAAGTGGATGTGTGTTGACAACAATCTTAGAAATAAAGGTGCAGGGGGCTATGATGACCTGTATGTCACGAAACTAAAAACACTGGAAATATACACCCATACACTTGCAACAAACAAACCCAATGACAAAGAGGCATCTGAAAGGGTACAGGGAAAAATGGCTAGGTAGCAGAGTAAGGAGAAGGGGCTACAAGGACTGTGAGACAGAAGGATGCAAAGGGAATAGAGAATTCTGGGAAAAGAAGTCAGGAACGAAGAGTGACGTCGATGCTTTAATCCGTTTCTTAATTAGCACTTGAACTTATAGCATGGACATGATCCTGTGTATACAACCATGTATACCACACAGACATTTGAACCCAATGTTTCCATCCAGAGTCACCTTTTGGAGCCAGAAGGAGCTAAACTTGTATTCGCACTTGCTTCCTCTGAAGTTACTCTTGATTAAACTCCTCCTGCACCGGTGAGCCACTAAAATAACCCAGGGGACCTTTGGCCCACATTAACTAAGTGCTTAAAGATAACCTGTAATTCGGAAGTCTACCTTTTAGCTTGCTATTTGGAAGTCAACAAGGAATGGGAGCAGGGCCAAAGAAAATCAGCTTATCCCCAAGTTTCCATTAGTAAGAGAAACTTGCCCCTACAGACGCCTTCCATTCAGTTTGGCAAACATTTCTGGAGCACTTACCATGCATCAGGTGCTGTTGCATAAGACCTCATCCCTAACAATCAGTTAAAAGAGAGAGGGAAATGGCTCCTACCCACAAGATGCTTAGCATCTAGAATGAGCAACAGGCATAACAGTTAATAACTGTAATACAATAGGGAACATACACAGTGAAAAAAATAAGCATGCATAAGCTCCAGCAGCAAGGGTGGGAAAGAAGTGATTTATTCTGGCTGAGGCCAAGAGAGCAGGGATAATAGCATGCAGACTGGACAGAGAACACCCAAACAGGGTTTTGAAGAAGAAGCATAGCTAATGTGTAGAGTGCTTATGATGTGCTGGACACTAGACTACATTAACCCATTTGATCCTCACGACAACCCATTCTCATTCTTTCTCTAAAAGTTAGAACTGGTATTAGGGGACACTAGCTAGTTTCTGCCACTGGCCTGGACTAAAAGACACATTGGTGTGCAAAAAGTGTGAGTCAGCCATGCCTGGCCACGTGCTGCACGCTGGAGCCATCAAAACTGACCTACAGGGAATGGCAGAGACAAATGGAGAATGACAACGAATGAAGTGGTGTGCACATAGAAGCAAATATGAAGATTCAGGTTGAACAAGCAAAGGAAAAGGAGAAAGACTTCCTGCTTAAATGGGCATTGATAAGTTCTCCTCTCAAGTTTCCATGGTCTTGGTTCAAGCATCCCATTAAAGCAACTCATAGTTGGTCTTGGAGATAATCTTATTGACTCACCTTTGATCTATTCTCCACTCCGACCCTCTTAGCCATAGATTATTGGACTAAAATTGGTCATATGACCCACCTCCTTACAGCAGCAGCCTTCTGTCCTACAAATGCTGAAACAGTGAAAGGTAGTTTGAAAAGTGAGTTAAAAATAAGGCAAAATCTTAGAGAAAAACAGAATTGAAGTGACAGTAGCTAATTGAAGGCTGATCTTCTGAGGCTTTTCCAGCCCTTGCTTTCTGCTTTTTGTGATGTCCAACTGTCCTCTCCCCCTAGACTTCACAAGAGATTTCAGTATCTTGTCAATAAAATTTCTGATTTTTGGCTTGTGATATATTGAGTGGAAGTTTCAGTTAGTTGCAGCCAAAAGAATCTTACTTCAGACACAAAAGAAGAATCTGAAGAATTATTTTTCAGGAGGATAACTTTTCAGTGTACCAGCATGTCCCTGAGTGAATATTTTGTTTCATTCACAGCAGTAAATTCTGACTTGGCAAAATTGGGCAGACAATAACATTATTTCACAAAACAGTAAAATGTTTAAAAATAGAACTTAAGTGCTTTGAATAATATGATTTAACATTTCTCTGTACTATATTCTCTATTTGTAAATCCTCTTTTATAGGACTGATTGAAGCAGGTTACACACAGCCATGTAATGAAGACTTGTTTATGCATAAAACTCAACTGATACAGGACAGATCCAACCAGTTAAAGTACCATTTTATCCATGTTTCTTGTCCATGAAAAAAAACAAGACCCAGTTGCCATGTGGTGAAATCTTCCCCAAATACTAGAGGGATTTTTATATGTGGTTGGTTTTTCCAACAGGCTCTCATTGTGTCCTATTTATAATATGAACAACGAAGACAGAAGAGATTGTATTTGAAACTCATACTCAGACATGTAAGCATATATTTGGGCCTGCTGGAATCTGAGGTCTTTTATTCCTCCTCATTGTTTACCTTTTAGGTCAATTTTGAGAATCAGCTGTCTTTTGAAATAAAAGTGCTTTGTAATCTCAATACCATATAAATGCGGGGAATTAGAAAAAAAGGGAAAGATTGAAAAGGAAACTAGCATTTGTTGATTTGTATGTCATTTCATTTACCCTTCAGAACAATCCTAGGAATTAGGTATTATTTTTCACCCTCATTCTACAGATGAAGAAACAAAGGCTTATTTAGGTTCTTAAATGACATCAACATCATAGGTACTAAGGCAGCTTTGCCTTGCTAAAATTTTACTTTTCATGTCTCAATATTTAACTTATCATATTTTGAAGATAGCTATGAGAACCTTTGAGCATAATAATTCAATAACGAGTTATGTATATTCTCCATGATGAAGTAAACTGATGAAGAACCATGCTGCTCCTCTACATTAAGCAGTCCCTTCCCTGTTATTCCACTTGTGACGGCTGACTCAAAATAATCCATCTGGCTGTGAGAACTTGTTTTCCTCACTGGAAGGGTAGAGAACAAGACAGGGCACTTTGGTTCTTAAAGGAGACGATACAGGGATATAGTGCTATACCCCCCAAAACATGCATCTACAGATAGCCCCACATCCACCAACCTTCCCATCCTATGTAGTTGTACTCAATTGTGTTAACACAAAAGGTGACCAGCAGAGGTGGTGAGTGGGAACTGAAATCCAGCCATAGCTCTACTCTCCAAGACTGGAACAATGGTGTGGAGCTACTTTCCCCTCCCACAGGAAGCATTTTTCTGACAATTGTCCCAAGTGCACTCACGAAGCCTTGGGGCTGCATAAACCCAGGAGGGCTTAGTTTTTCTAATCCATAAAGAAGGCACCCTATAAACTAGCAGGCCCCCTATGAACTAGAAGGTACCCTATAAACTCCTCTTCATTTTCAAAGACACATCTTAATCCCAAGGTAAAAGCAATTCTTGTGTAGGGACAAAAGCATACCCAAATATGCTCCACGTCTATCAGGTGTCCCCAGAATGAAAGGTAAATCTTAGAGACCCAGATTTATAAATATAAGTGACACATTTGAAGACAGAAAAATCACAGGAAACTTAAGAGCAAAGACAAGGTCATGCTTTCCTTCTAGTCACCTCAACATGGGCCTGGATCAGTGAGGAAAGGTCCTCTGAGATAATGTACCACCCCTCATTGAGCAAAGCTCTGAGACAAGTCTCAAACTTTTTTTTTTTTTTTTTTTTTTTGAGATGGAGTTTTGCTCTTGTTGCCCAGTCTGGAGTGCAATGGAGCAATCTCGGCTCACCGCAACTTCCTCCTCCCGGGTTCAAGCGATTCACCTGCCTCAGCCTCCTGAGTAGCTGGGATTACAGGCATGCGCCAACACGCCTGGCAAATTTTGTATTTTTAGTAGAGACAGAGTTTCTCCATGTTGGTCAAGCTGGTCTCGAACTCCTGACCTCAGGTGATCTGCCCACCTCAATCTCCCAAAGTGCTGGGATTACAGGCATGAGCTACCGCACCTGGCCACAAGTCTCAGTCTTAACCTTATAGCACATCATGAAACTCTGGGCCTGACCTTTATCTAGGAGTCTTGATTCTGGTAGGGAAAGGCAGAAATAAACCTTCAGAAAGTAGGGGCAGCACTCTAAATCCAGACTTTCTAGGTAGGCCACCCAGAGCCCTGGTTCAGCATGGTATTGGTCTTTCATGGTCGTCTATCCGTCTATCTTAATAATTACCTTAATATACATTTAATAGACATATGTTAATGGTTGACTTTAAAAATAAATCGAGTTTATTATCACTCATCCATATTCTATTATACTCTATGTGAGAGAGAATATCTAAGGTGCTAGGTATTGTACATAAGCGCAGGAGAACCATGAGAGTGTGGTACTCAGGTGATAGGCAGAAAGATTTAACATAGCAGGTCTACTATCCTTAGAAAGACATGTTTACAGAGTTGGCAGCTGGCCAACTTCCACAGGGAATTTGGATTTTGGAGGGCTCCCACTCCTTGCTAACTGAAGAGCGCATCACTGTGCTTAAGCTGTTTGTGCAAACAATATGATTTATGCTGAACACCTGCTTTCTTTCTGGAAGTTTGGAATTCTGGTACATGCTAGGCAGAGGTTGCCTAAATGACCAGTCTCAATACATTCCTTGAACTCTGAGTCACTAATGAGTTTCCTTAGTAGATAACACTTCACATGTGTTGCCACAATTCTACACTAGAGGAATTAAATATGTGTCTTTATGTCTTTGTGTCTTCTGTGGCTTCCCTGGGAGAGGACTCTTGAAATCTTGTTCCAGATTTCCATCAGAATGTGTGCCCATGCAATTTTGCTGGGTTTTCCTTGTATCTTCATGCCATAATAAATCATGGGTCTTGAGTCCTCCTAGCAAATCATTGAATCTGGAGGTGGTCTCAGGGACCCTCAGTAGAGATGAACACTAAGTGTCATGGGAAAAACATAAGGAAAAGAACAAAAAAGGTGAGATATGCTGACCTCAACAACAAGCTGCTCAAAGAAAACTACCTTCAAACCATTGAATACATGTTAACTTCTTGTTTTTTCCTCAAAAGTTTTGAGGCAGCTTGCAACAAGATTATGCATAATAATACAGTGTGATTTCATTACATAAAAATATACATATGGACACAGGGAAATAGACTGGGAAGAATACAGCAAAACATTAACAGTTGTTTTTTCCAGATGAAGTGATAGAATTCTAATGCCTATTTTATTTTCTTGTTCCTAACTGTATTTTCCACACTTCTACAATGAGCACATATTGCTTTTATAATGAGACTAAAAAAGGATTGCATAAAATGAAATGTTAAAACATAATTAGGGATAGAAAAATCAAGCAAAATACACAAAATTAGAGGAAGACATGACCAAGATAAAAATATTGAAAATAGACTTACACATTGTAAAGTCCTCTATAACTGTTAACATTTTTGCCACAAATGTGACTCTGAGTGCCATGACAGTGAGGGGAATATAGGTACACAGTCCAGTCATTCATCAAAAAGGCATAGTATTTCTATCACTGTATAGCAAGTTACCGCAAACTTAGTGACTTTAAAAATACCCATTTATTAGCTCACAGTTTTGTAAGTCAGATATCCAGCAGCCAGGACCGAAGTTTTTGTCCGAAGTCTCTGGGGAATAGTCTGCTTCCAATTTTATTCTCCTTGTCGGCAGAATTTAGTTCCTTGCAGTTGTCAGACTGAGGTCCTGATTTTCTTGGGACATGATTCCCTCCATCTTCAGGCAGACAATGGCATGTCAAATTTGCCTTGTGCTTCAAATCTCTTACTTCCCTGGCTATGATGTTAGATTTGAAGGGCTCATGTGATTAGGTCAGGACTACCTAAATAATCACACTTTCTATAAAATCGATATAACATAACCAAATCATGGAAATGAAATTTATTATAGTCACTGTTCCTGGGGTTGTAAAGGGCATGAGGAATCTTGGAGACCATCTTAGAATTTTGCCTACTACCCATAGAACTTGCAATTCTGTATGTTTGTAGGGGGAGAAAGGTAATTTAACCACTGCTGTAGTTTGGATATTTGGCCCCTCCAAAGCTTATGTTGAAATTTGATCCCCAATGTTGGAGGTGGAGCCTAATGGGAAGTGTTTGGGTCACAAGGGCAGATCCCTCATGAATGGTTTGGTGCTATTTTCACAGTAATGAGTGAATTCTCACACTATTAATTCCCAGGAGAACTGGTTGTTGCAAAGATCCTGGCACTCCCTACTTACTCTTTCTCTCATCCACTCTGTCTCACAAGGTGATGTGCGCATGTCATTTCCCCTTTGCCTTTCACCAGGAGTGAAAGCAGCTTGAGGCCCTCATCAGAACCAGATGCTGGCACCATGCTTCTTGCACAGCCTGCAGAACTATGAACCAAATAAATCACTTTTTTTTTGTAAACTACCCAGCCTCAGGTATTTCTTTATAGCAACACTTATGAACAGTTGCGTGTTTATTCCCCAACCTGTGGCTGTCTCCCATGTCAATTACCTTTTACTCTACCCAAAGTACTTCTCCCAAGAACCCCAGCCAATTTCTTCTTTGTTTGCAGCTTTTTGTTAGGCTCCACCTCCAACATTGGGGATCAAATTTCAACATGAGGTTTGGAGGGGTCAAATATCCAAACCATAGCTGTGGTTAAATTACTTTTTTTTCCCACAAACATACAGAATAACACATTCTAATGTATCTGTAAATAGACTGAGATGACTACTTTACCTACACAGATATAGTCTATCTGTCAGTTCTGTGCCCAGAAATAGCACTAGGGTACTACAGATAGTCCCCTATGTGAACACCCATCACACTTGCATGCCCCTTTTAACTCTAATGTGTATCTTTTGAAGAAATCTACTGAAAAAAGCAATAAACAAAAGAGAAATTGGATGGGAATCTTGGGAGGAGAAGTACTTTGGGTAGAGTGAATGGTAATTGACATAGGAGGCAGCCATGTATTGGGGAATAAACATTTAACTCAGCGTCTGAAACCAGAATTCCTAAACCCAACTCTGCTGCTACCTAGTTTTGTGGACTTTGCCAAGTCCCCTTATTTCCCCTTATAGACTTTTCTTTCTTTTCTTTTGTTTTTTTCTTTTTCTAGGTGGAACAGTTTGAATGTCTCAATGCTTTACCTCCTTTGTTGGACTGCTGGATAGTTCTTACTAATGTCAATTGTGTTTTGCTTGCCAAAGTATGCTTCATTGACCAGCAGCATCAGTGTCACCTAAGAGTTTGTCAGAAACAGTTTTAGACTCTGCCTCTGATATGGTTTGGCTCTGTGTCCCACCCAAATCTCATCTTGAATTGTAATCCTCATGTATCGAGGGAGAGACCTTCTGGGAGGTGATTGGCTCACGGCGGACATGTCCCCCATGCTGTTCTCATGATAGTGAGTGAGTTATCACAATAGCTGATGGTTTTAAAAGTGTTTGGCAGTGCCCCGTTTGCTATTCTCTCTTTCCTGCAGCCCTGTGAAGAAGGTACTTGCTTCTCCTTTGCCTTCCACCATGATTGTAAGTTTCCTGAGGTTTCCCCAGCCATGTGGAACTGAGTCAAATAAAACTACTTCCTTTATAAATTGCCCAGTCTCAAGTATTTTGTTATAGCAGTGTGAAAATGGACTAATATAGCTTCAGACCTACTAAATTAGAACCTGTATTAGAACCAGACTGCTGCATGATTCACATGCATATGAAAGCTTTGAAGTGCTGTATTTAGAATCTTGCTGCTCTCTTAGTGAACCATGTTACCCAGACTCACTATAGTCCTGAGGGCTTGGAGCCTATAGCCCTGTTGTCTGCTCTCTCATCCCCATCTGCTCAAAAATAAAAAGAGCCAGTAACTTAAAACAAACTAGGATTATGGCTGTAAACTCAGCTCACTTTAAGAAGCTATGGGCAAGCTGATGCTAAAATTTATAAAGAAAATGCAAGAGACCCAGAATAGCCAAAATAGAGGAACAGAGATGGAGGATTCACACTTCGCAAAGGGTGAGTAAGCTCAAAACTTACTACAAAGTCAGGTGTAGTGGCACATGCCTATTGTCCTAGCTACCTGCGAGACTGAGGCAGGAAGATCATTTGAACCCAGGAGTTCGAGACTGTAGTGTGGTAATGATTGTGCCTGTGAATAGCCACTACACTTTAGCCTGGGGAACGTGGCAATATTCTGTCTGTTATAAAAAGAAAAGAAAACACTGCAAAGAACACAGTTGGATGGAGGACTTCTCAAGTTAATTCAAAGCTTACTACAAAGTTATAGTAATCAAGACAGTGTAATACTAGTATAAGGAGGGACATATAGACCAATGAACAGAATTGAGAGTACAGAAATAAATCCATATATCCGTGTGTGATTAATTTTTGACACAGGTGCCAAGACCATCCAATGGTAAATGTATAGTCTTTTTATAAAATGGCGCTGGGACGGTTGGATATCTATATGCAAGAGAATGAATTTGCACCCACACCTCATGCATAATCAAAAATTTTTCAAAAAGGATCAAAGACATAAATGTAAGAACCAAAAACTATAAAAATTCTTAAAAGTAAACATAGGGGCAAATCAGCAAGATCTTGTATTCGACAATGGTTTCTTAAATATGGCACCAAAATCATAGGCAACCAAACAAAAACTAGATGTATTAGACTTGATTAAAATTTAAAACTTTTGTGCATTAAAAGCACTATCAGGACTGTGGGAAGACAACTCACAAAATGGTAGAAATATTTGCAAATCATACTTTATAGAGGTTTAATATCTAGAATATAGAAATAACTCCTATAACTCAACAACAAAAACACAATCAAATTAAAACATAGGCAAATAATTTGAATAGGTACCATAACAATGAAGATATACAAATGGCTAATTAGCCAATGAAAAGATGCTCAGCATCATTAGTTATTAGAGAGATACACATCAAAACCATAATGTGCTACTACTTCACTCCCACTATGATGCTTATGATCAAATAAAGTGGAAAATAACAGGCATTGGTGAGGATGTACAGAAACTGGGACCCTTTTGCACTGCTGGTAGAACACAAAAAAACTTTAGCAGTTCCTCAAAATGTTAAATATAGAATTACTACATGACCCAGGAATTTAACTTTTAGATATATATCCAAGATAACTGATAACATATTTTCACACAAAAACATTTTCAAAAATGTTTATAAGGATTATTCATAATAGCAAAAAAGTGGAAACACAACAAATGTCTATCAATGAATCAATGGATTAAAAAATGATATATGTACATATATGATGTTATATTATTCAGCTATAAAAAGGAGTGAAATATTGGTACATGCTGTCACATGGATGAACCTTGAAAACATGCTGAGTGAAAGAAGCCAGACACCAAAGCCCACATATTGTATGATTCCACTTGTTTGAAATGTACAGAATAGGCAATTCCATAGTGACAGAAAGCTGATAAATTGTTACCTGGTGATGGAATAAGGGGGAATTGAAATTGGGGTTGTCCACTAGTAGGTATGAGATACTATGGGAAGAGAGGAGTAGAAAAGTTTTAGAATTAGATGATTGGATGGTTATACCATGCAGTGAATTCACTGAAAACCACTGGATCGTAGGCCTTAAAATGGTGAAGTTAAAGTTTATGTGAATTATACCTCAATAATAAAATAAAGATTTTTTTGGCTTTGTTTTTATATTTGAGATGAAGTCTCGCTCTGTCACCTAGGCTGGAATGCAATGGCATGATCTCAGCTCACTGCAACCTCCACCTCCCGGGTTCAAGCAATTCTCCAACCTCAGCCTCCCGAGTAGCTGGGACTACAGGGGCAAACCACCACGCCTGGCTAATTTTTTGTATTTTTAGTAGAGATGGAGTTTCACCATGTTGGTCAGGCTGGTCTCGAACTCTTGACCTCAGGTGATCTGCCTACCTCGGCCTCCCAAAGTGCTGGGATTACAGGCATGAGCTACCACGCCTGGCCAAAACAGTTATTTTTAAAAAGAAGCTACAAAGCCCACTTCAGGATTCCGGTCCTCTGACCTCAGGCATCAGAGGCCAATCTACAATCTCTCCTCACTACCCACTGAGTGTGGAGGCAGAAGGAAGTCAGTATTTAATTAGTTTAAGAGAAATGAAATTAAATCACAACATGAAATGAATTGATGAAATGCCTCCCCACTCAGAAGGAATATATCAACTGTAAAAATGAAACTCCTTTCTTCTCTAGGGATAGGAGGAAATTCTGCTTTTCTCAATTACTGTGTCAGCTGGTCCCTTCCTAAGGAAAGAAATTCAATCATCTACTTGTTTGGTCTCCAAGTCAGTTGACAGAAAATTTTTTCTCTCCTCACTGAATGGACTGTTTTCAAACTTCTGGTGGTGATTAATTATTTCACTGTCATCTGAAAAACAGCCTAAAACTTGGTGGGGTAAATAAAATGTACTCTGAGACATCCTCAACAGACATTATGCCAAGTAAGCTGCAATGGCAGAAGGAGGGACTTGAGGATTTTCTTTTTCTTTCTCATGAATACAGTAAATCTCAGCTTTTCTAAAAAGCATTTTGTGATATCTCAAATCAGAATGAGGCTTTCTCTCTTTTTCACCTCTAGCCCTTTATACAAATTAGTCTCTATTTCTGAAATATTTATATTCTTCTTTGCATAGATAGCTGTTTCTGATATTTATGCCTCAACTTTTTATATCACTTTCTCTAGGCAGCTAGGCAGAACACCTAGAGCAGGAGGGAGACATGGAGTGAGTTGCTATGGTTTGGATGTTTGTCCTCTCCAAAATTCATGTTGAAATTTAATTGCCATTGTAACAGCATTAAGACCAGGGACGTTTTAAATTTTAAGATGATGTCTCACTCTGTTGCTCAGGCCTAAGTGCAGTGGTGAAATTATAGCTCACTGCAGCCTTGAATTTTGGGGCTCAAATGGTCCTCCCACCTCAGCCTCTTAAGTAGCTTGAACTACAGGACTACAGGCATGTGCCACCAAGTCTGGCAAAGAGCTGGGACTTTTGAGAGGTGATTAGGCCATGTGGTGTCCTCCCTCATGGGTGGAATTAATGCTATTATAAAAGGGCAAGTCAGCTCCCTTTTGTTCTCTCTCTCTTCACCCTTCCACCATGTGATGCCTTCTACCATGTGATGAAGCAGCAAGAAGGTCCTCACAAGATGCCGGCATCTTAATATTGGACTTCCCAGTCTCTAGAACTGTGAGGAAACATATTTCTCTTTTTTATAAATTACCCAGTCTTAGGTATTCCATTATAGCAGCACTAAATGGAGTAATACAAAGGTGGCTGATATTTTACTCTGCCCCAAACAAGATAACGACCTTGCATTAATTTTCCATTTTGCATAAAAAATTATCACACAATTAATGGCTTAAAACAACACTTATTTTTCACCTTGAAGTTTCTATGCATCAGTAGTCTGGGCACAGCTACACTGCATCCTCAATTCAGGATTTTATAAGGTTGCAATCGTGTATGTCAGCTGAGCTATGTGCTAATCTGGAGGTGGGGATCTGCTTCCAGTCTCATTTAAATTATCAGTAGAGTTCAGTTCCTTGCTTCTGTAGGACCGAGGATCTCAGATCCTAATGGCTTCCCCTTTTCACAGACAGTTCACAACATGGTTGTTTATTTATTCAGGGCCAGCAAAAGGGTATCTTTGCTGCTTTGAGACTATGACTTTAGAGAAGGCTTAGTCCCTTTTTAAAGGGGCTCACTTGATTAGGTCAGGCACAGCCAGTATACTATCCCTTTTGATTGGCTTGTAATCAACTAATTAGGGAATTTATATCTGAAAAATCTTTTCACCTTTGCCATATAACCTATTATCAAGTCCTGCCCAAACTCAAGAGGAAAGAATTATACAGGGTATATATAACATGGCAAGAACTTGGAGGCCATCTTAGCATTCTGTATTATAGACCCCTTGATTTACTTTGGGGACCACACATTCCCCCTCAGTCCATGAGATTTGAGGAGGGTTAATCCTAATCTCTGCCATTCCCTAACATATTTTCATAGAAAATCCAATAATTAGCTATTCTTTTTCAAGTACAAGGCAGATCATATCTGCCTACCCTAGAGCGAGCCCCAGAGACCACGTGGTATAGGCTAAAATGCACTTATTTTTGTGTCAGACAAGCCTGGGTTGAAGTCCCTTGATTTGCCACTTATTTACTCTGTGACCTTATGCAAGTCATTTAATCTCTTTCATCCCAAGTTCCATATGTACAAAAGTGTTGTTATGAATATTAAGCATACTGATTGAGAAAGTAAATGTTGAGCAACAAAATCATAGCCCTTCTTATATTTGTAACAAAACTCAAGTAAAAAAAAAAAGTTGTAATTTTAATTTCCATTTCTGCATATAAGGAGCTTGGACATCACTGCTCCATCCTAACAAATAAAAAGATGAACAATCCAAAAAATCAGCAACTTTTTTCAGACGCATCACATAATTGAGTTCACAGAAAATGACTGCCCTGAAAATTGAAAAGACAGACAAGCAGGTATAGAGTAATAGCATACCAGAGCAGAAACCTTCATAGGAACCAGTACTGGAGTAAGAAAACTTGAACTATAGTCAGCAAAATTCTGGAGGCTACGTGTGCATAAGTTTCACAGTTAAAAATTCCAGGGTACCCAGTATTAGAAGGGGCTCCGACACTTTTGTGAGTTTTACCTGCAGGAGCTCAACCAGGTTCTTGCACTAAATATCAGAGAAAAATGCCCTCATGCTTCCAGCGGGGAATAGGAAAAAGAAATCATTTTGAAATATGCCAGAACACTGTTCTTCTTAACAAAATATGTCCTCAGGAAAAACTAGGTAACCAGAGCTTAACCTGCTAGGATTTTATCAGAGCCTAACTGACCTCGGAGAAGGGAAATTTTCAGCTCTAACTCACGCTAGAATTTAATACAAGAGAAAGGAAATACCCAACTCTAGTCTAAGCTAGCCATCGCATCCATCCTAGGGACTTTGGGGACTCAGTTTCATTCCCCAAAGTAATGTGTAAAGAGTGTTTACAGAGTCATAATACGCTAAAGAATTATAACAAAAGTAACATGCTTCCTACTCCATACCAAACTGCTTGCCAAAAGCAACCATTTCAACTCATTCAGTTGTTTCTTCTAGGTTTGACTTCCTAAATAAAGCATTTATTACAATTATCGATATCTCCTGAGAGGTCCAAGTTAGATGCCATCTCTCGACCTTCCTGTGTAGCTTTTTATCCTTCACCACCCTCCCACCCTTCCCCCTGAGTCCCCTTGGGGGTCAGGTGCACCAAAATTTGAGAAATGACCACTAAAGAACTTTCACATACAACCAAACACCTCCTGTTCCCCCAAAACTATTGAAATAAAAAAAAAGAAAACCATAGCATATTAGTTGGTCAGCCATGTACACTTTTTAGTGATTGTGAATATAACCAAAAATTGTGGCATTATGATGTTGAAAGCACAGGAGAAAGGATGTAAGTGAACCTACTCTTTCACAATAGGAAGAAAAGATAAGAATTACATGCTACTTCTTTACAGAACCATGCAAGCAAGAAGAGAGTAGAATGAAACATTGAAAGTGTTTAGAGAGAAAAAAAACAATAACTTAAATTTTATGAACTGCAAAATTGTCCTTTAAAAGTGAAGGAGAAATAGAGACTTCTCCAACAAACAAAGATTGAAGTAATTTTTTTTCCAGTAGACTTGCCTTGCAAAAAACATTCCAAAAAAAGCTTTTTCAGAGATAAGGAAAGTAATATAGGTTCAGAAATGCAGAGCTACATAAAGTTTTCTCACTCATAGGTAGGAATTGAACTATGAGAAAACTTGGACACAGGAAGGGGAACATCACACACCGGGGCCTGTCGTGGGGTTGGGGAAGTGGGGAGGGATAGCATTAGGAGATATACCTAATGTAAATGAGGAGTTAGTGGATGCAGCACACCAATATGGCACATGTATACATATGTAACAAACCTGCACGTTGTGCACATGTACCCTAGAACTTAAAGTATAATTAAAAATAAATAAATAAAGTCAAATTGCCAAAAAAAGAAACGTTAATATAAAATAAAAACTTTTATTTTTTTCTTATTCTTAATTGACAAATAACTGTTGAAACTAATAATAGCAATAACATATTAAATTTTATATGCTTATATTTATATCTTGTGTGGCATATTCTTATGTAAGTATGTATATAATAAAATAAATAACAGTAGGGATATGAAGGACAGGAAAAGGGAATTAGTATTATTTTGTTATCATCTTACTCAAAAGTGGGTTGCATTACTTATAAATGTATATTGCAAACTCTAGGGCAACCATGGGGAAAAAAATCTAATAAAGGAAATAAAACAGTTTAACAGTTTTTAAGGAAAAAGAACAAGCAAAATTATATAAAATGTTCAATTAAAACAACAATAGGCAGAAAAAAGAGTGTAAGACAAAAATAGAAACAAAGAGCCAGAACAACAAATAAACAGTAACAAATATGGCATATATTAATCCAAGTATATCAATAATCACTTTGAATGTCAATAGTCTAAATATACCAATTAAAAGACAGAGATTGTCCAAGTAGATCAAAATGCACAACTCATATATATATATATATATATACACACACACACACACACACACACTCTCTCACAAGGAACCCCCAGTGTCTATTTCTCCACTCTGCCCATATGTTCTTACAATTTAGCTCCCATTTATAAATGAGAACATGCAATATTTGGTTTTCTGTTTCAGCATTAGTTTGCTAAGGATAATGGCCTCCATCTCCAACCATGTTCCTGAAAAGGACATCATCTCATTCTTTTCTTATTGCTGCATAGTTTTCCATGGTGTATATGTACCAGATTTTCTTTTTTTCATTATTATACTTTAAGTTCTAGGGTACATGTGCACAACATGCAGGTTTGTTACATAGATATATATGTGCCATGTTGGTTTGCTGCATCCATCAACTCATCATTTACATTAGGTATTTCTCCTAATGCTATCCTTCCCCCAGCCCACCACTCCCCAACAGGCCCCGGTATGTGATGTTCCCTGCCCTGTGTCCAAGTGTTCTCACTGTTCAGTTCCCACCTGTCAATGAAAACATGTGGTGGTTGGTTTTCTGTCCTTGTGATAGTTTGCTGAGAATGATGGTTTCCATCTTCATCCAGGTCCCTACAAAGGACATGAACTTATCCTTTTTATGGCTGCATATTATTCCATGGTGTATATGTGTCAGATTTTCTTAATCCAGTCTATCATTGATGGACATTTGTGTTGGTTCCACATGTTTGCTATTGTGAATAGTGCTGCCATAAACATACATGTGCATGTGTATTTATAGTAGAATGATTTATAATCCTTTGGGTATATATCCAGTAATGGGATGGCTGGGTCAAATGTTATTTCTAGTTCAGATCCTTGAGGAATTCCCACACTGTCTTCCACAATGGTTGAACTAATTTACACACCCACCAACAGTGCAAAAGTGTTCCTATTTCTCCACATCCTCTCCAGCATCTGTTGTTTCCTGACTTTTTATTGATCACCGTTCTGTCATGAGACAGTATCTCATTGTGGTTTTGATTTGCATTTCTCTGATGACCAGTGATGATGAGCATTTTTTCATGTGTCTGTTGGCTGTATGAATGTCTTCTTTTGAGAAATGTCTGTTCATATCCTTTGCACACGTTTTAATG
>NW_012104499.1:2084044-2085321 GCF_000951045.1 Mandrillus leucophaeus
TTTTGGTTCCATATGAACTTTAAGGTAGTTTTTTCCAATTCTGTGAAGAAAGTCATTGGTAGCTTGATGGGGATGGCATTGAATCTATAAATTACCCTGAGCAGTATGGCCATTTTCACGATATTGATTCTTCCTATCCATGAGCATGGGATGTTCTTCCATTTGTTTGTGTCCTCTTTTATTTCATTGAGTAGCAGTTTGTAGTTCTCCTTGAAGACGTCCTTCACATCCCTTGTAAGCTGGAGTCCTAGGTATTTTATTCTCTTTGTAGCAATTGTGAATGGGAGTTCACTCACTCTGTTATTGCCGTATAGGAATTCTTCTGATTTTTGCACATTGATTTTGTATCCTGAGACTTTGCTTATCAGCTTAAGGAGATTCTGGGCTGAGAAGATGGGGTTTTCTAAATATACAATCATGTCATCTGCAAACAGGGACAATTTGACTTCCTCTTTTCCTAATTGAATACCCTTTATTTATTTCTCCTGTCTGATTACCCTGGCAAGAACTTCCAACACTATGTTGAATAGGATTGGTGAGAGAGGGCATCCCTGTCTCGTGCCAGTTTTCAAAGGCAATGCTTCCAGTTTTTGCCCATTCAGTATGATATTGGCTGTGGGTTTTTCATAAATAGCTCTTATTGTTTTGAGATACATCCCATCAATACCTAGTATATTGAGAGTTTTTAGCATGAAGAGCTGTTGAATTTCGTCGAAGGCCTTTTCTGCATCTATTGAGATAATCATGTGGTTTTTGTTTTGGTTCTGTTTATGTCACGGATTATGTTTATTGATTTGCATAAGTTGAACCAGCCTTGCATCCTAGGGATGAAGCCCACTTGATCTTGGTAGATAAGCTTTCTGAAGAGCTGCTGGATTCGGTGTGCCAGTGTTTTATTGAGGATTTTCGCATTGATGTTCATCAGGGATATTGGTCTAAAATTCTCTTTTTTGTTGTGTCTCTGTCAGGCTTTGGTATCAGGATGATGCTGACCTCGTAAAATGAGTTAGGGAGTATTCCCTCTTTTTCTATTGATTGGAATAGTTTCAGAAGGAATGGTACCAGCTCCTGTTTGTACCTCTGGTAGAACTTGGCTGTGAATACATCTGGTCCTGGATTTTTTTTGGTTGGTAGCCTATGAATTATTGCCTCAATTTCAGAGCCTGTTATTGGTGTATTCAGGGATTCAACTTCTTCCCAGTTTAGTCTTGGGAGGGTGTATGTGTCCAGGAATTTATCCATTTCTTCTAGATTTTCTAGTTTATTTGTGTAGAGGT
>NW_012104499.1:2085761-2218548 GCF_000951045.1 Mandrillus leucophaeus
TGTGTCCCAGAGATTCTGGTACGTTGTGTCTTTGTTCTCATTGGTTTCAAAGAACATCTTTATTTCTGCCTTCATTTCATTATTTACCCAGTAGTCATTAAGGAAGAGGTTTTTCAATTTCCATTTAGTTGTGCAGTTTTGAGTGAGTTTCTTAATCCTGAGTTCTAATTTGATTGCACTGTGGTCTCAGAGACAGTTTGTTGTGATTTCTGTTCTTTTACATTTGCTGAGGAGTGCTTTACTTCCAATTATGTGGTCAATTTTAGAATAACTGTGACGTGGTGCTGAGAAGAATGTATATTCTGTTGATTTGGGGTGGAGAGTTCTGTAGATGTCTATTAGGTCCACTTAGTGCAGAGCTGAGTTCAAGTCCAGGATATCCTTGTTAACCTTCTGTCTCGTTGATCTGTCTAATATTGACAGTGGGTGTTAATGTGTCCCATTATTATTGTGTGGTAGTCTAAGTCTCTTTGTAGGTCTCTAAGGACTTGCTTTATGAATCTGGATGCTCTTGTATTGGGTACATATATATTTAGGATAGTTAATTCTTCTTGTTGAATTCATCCCTTTACCATTATATAATGGCCTTCTTTGTCTCTTTTGATCTTTGTTCATTTAAAGTCTGTTTTATTAGAGACTAGGATTGTAAACCCTGCTTTTTTTTGCTTTCCATTTGCTTAGTATATCTTCCTTCATCCCTTTATTTGGAGCCTATGTGTGTCTCTGCACGTGAGATGGGTCCCCTGAATACAGCACACTGATGGGTCTTGACTCTTTATCTAATTTGACAGTCTGTGTCTTTTAATTGGGGCATTTAGCCCATTTACATTTAAGGTTAATATTGTTATGTGTGACTTTGATCCTGTCATTATGATGTTAGCTGGTTATTTTGCCATTAATTGATGCAGTTTCTTCATAGCATTGATGGTATTTACAATTTGGCATGTTTCTGCAGTGGCTGATAACAGTTGTTCCTCTCCATGTTTAGTGCTTGCTTCAGGAGCTCTTGTAAGGCAGGCCTGATGGTGACAAAATCTCTCAGCATTTGCTTGTCTGTGAAGGATTTTATTTCTCCTTCACTTATGAAGCTTAGTTTGGCTGGATATGAAATTCTGGATTGAAAATTCTTTTCTTTAAGAATGTTGAATATTGGCCCCCACTCTCTTCTGGCTTGTAGGGTTTCTGCCAAGAGATCCGCTGTTAGTCTGATGGGCTTCCCTTTGTGGGTAACCCAACCCTTCTCTCTGGCTGCCCTTAACATTTTTTCCTTCATTTCAACCTTGGTGAATCTGACAATTACGTGTCTTGGGGTTGCTCTTCTCGAGGAGTATCTTTATCGGTGTTCTCTGTATTTCCTGAATTTGAATGTTGGCTTCCTTTGCTAGGTTGGGGGGAAGTTCTCCTGGATAATATCCTGAAGAGTGTTTTCTAACTTAGTTCCATTCTCCCCATCACTTTCAGGTACACCAGTGAAACATAGATTTGGTCCTTTCACATAGTCCCATATTTCTCGGAGGCTGTGTTCATTTCTTTTTACTCTTTTTTTCTCTAATCTTGTCTTCTCACTTTATTTCATTAATTTGATCTTCAGTCACTGATACCCTTTCTTCCACTTGATCAAATCGGCTATTGAAGCTTGTGCATGCATCACGAAGTTCTCGTGCCATGGTTTTCAGCTCCATCAGGTCATTTAAGATCTTCTCTACACTTTTTATTCTAGGTAGCCATTCGTCTAACCATTTTTCAAGGTTTTTAGCTTCTTTGTGAAGGTTAGAACATGCTCCTTTAGCTCAGAGAAGTTTGTTATTACTGACCTTCTGAAGCCTACTTCTGTCAACTCGTCAAAGTCATTCTCCATCCAGCTTTGTTCTGTTGCTCACAAGGAGTTGTGTTCCTTTGGAGGAGAAGAGGCGCTCTGGTTTTTAGAATTTTCAGCTTTTCTGCTCTGGTTTCTCCCCATCTTTGTGGTTTTATCTACCTTTGGTCTTTGATGTTGGTGACCTACAGATGAGGTTTTGCTGTAGATGCCCTTTTTGTTGATGTTGACGTTATTCCTTTCTGTTTGTTAGTTTTCCTTCTAACAGTCAGTTCCCTCAGCTGCAGGTCTACTGGAGTTTGCTGGAGGTCCACTCCAGACTCTATTTGCCTGGCTATCACCAGCGGAGGCTTCAGAACAACAAATATCACAGAACAGCAAATATTGCTGCCTGATCCTTTCTCTGGAAGCTTCATCCAAGAGGGGCACCCATCTGTATGAGGTGCCTGTCAGCCCCTACTGGGAGGTGTCCCCCAGTTAGGCTACATGGGGGTCAGGGACCCACTTGAGGAGGCAGTGTGTCTGTTCTCAGAGCTCAAATGCCATGCTGGGAGAACCACTGCTCTCTTCAGAGCTGTCAGACAGGGAAGTTTAAGTCTGCAGAAGTTTCTGCTCCCTTTTGTTGAGCTAAACCCTGCCCACAGAGGTGGAGTCTATAGAGGCAGTAGGCCTTGCTGAGCTACAGTGGGCTCTGCCCAGTTCGAGCTTCCCAGACGCTTTGTTTACCTACTCAAGCCTCACCAATGGTGGATGCCCCTCCCCCCACCAGGCTGCAGACTTGCAGGTCGATCTCAGACTGCTGTACTAGCAGTGAACAAGGCTCCATGGGTGTGGGACCCGCTGAGGAGGCAGGGGAGAGAATCTCCTTGTGTGCCAGTTGCTAAGAGCATGGGAAAAGTGCAGTATTTGGGCAGAAGTGTCCCATTCTTCCAGGTACAGTCTGTCACGGCTTCCCTTGACTAGGAAAGGGAAATCCCCTGACCCCTCGCGATTCCCGGGTGAAGTGATGCCCTGCCCTGCTTTGGCTCGCCCTCCATGGGGTGCACCCACTGTCCAACCAGTCCCAATGAGATGAACCAGGTACCTCAGTTGGAAGTTCAGAAATCACCCGTCTTCTGCATCAATCACACTGGGAGCTGCAGACAGGAGTTGTTCCTATTTGGCCATCTTGGAACAGAAACCACCAGATTTTCTTTATCCAAACTGCCACTGATGGACACTTAGTTTGATCTAATGTTTTTGCTATTGTGAATAGTGTTGTAATATTCACAATATTTCAACATTATTATGATGTTATAATATTCACTATTCACTATTGTGAATAGTATGAATAGTATTGTGACTATTGTAATAAACAGATGCATGTATGTGTCTTTATGATAGAATGGTTTATATTCCTTTGAGTAAATTCGTAGTAATGGGGTTGCTGGGTTGAATGATAGTTCTTTTTTTAGGTCTTTGAGAGATTGCCATACTGTTTTCATAATGTTTGAACTAATTTCTACTCCTACCAACAGTGTATAAGGGCTCCCTTTTCTCTACACTCACATCAGCATCTGTTATTTTACACTTTTAATAACAGTCATTCTGACTGATGTGTGATAGTATCCCATTGTGGTTTTTATTTTTATTTCTGTAATGATCAGTGATATTAAGCTTTTTTTCATATGCTTGTTGGTCACATGTATGTCTTCTTTTGAAAAGTGTCTGTTCATGTCCTTTGCCCACTTTTTACTGGAATTGTATGTCTTTTCTTATAAATGTGTTTAAGTTATTTATGGATGGTACTTATTAGACCTTTGTCAGGTACATAGTTTACCAATATTTTCTCCCATTCTGTAGGTTGTAAGCTTACTTTGTTGACAGTTTTTTCTCTGCAGAAGCTCTTTAGTTTAATTAGAATCAACTTACCATTTTTTTGCTGTTGTGATTGCTTTTGGCATCTTTGTCATGAAATCTTGGCTCATTCCTATGTCCAGAATGGTATTGCTTAGGTTGTCTTCCAGGGTTTTTGTAGTTTTGGGTTTTATATTTAAGTCTTTAATCCATCTTGAGTTGATTTTTGCATATGGTATAAGGAAAGGTATAAGGAATCCTGTTTCAATCTTCTGTGTATGGCTAGACAGTTATCCCAGCACCAATTATTGAATAGGGTGTCTTTGCTTGTTTTTGTCAGCTTTGTCAAGGATCAGAAAGTTGTAGGCTTGTGGCTTTATTTCTGAGCTTTCTATTCTGTTGCATTGATCTATGTATCTGTTTCTGTGCTGGTAACATACATTTCTTGGTTACTGTAGTCCTGTAGTATAGTTTGAAGTTGGATAATGTGATGCTGTCAGTACTTTTTTTTTTTTTTTTTTTTTTGCTTAGAATTGCCTTGGCTAGGTTGAGCTCTTTTTTGCTTTGGTTTTCAGTCATAAATTTTAAAATAGTTTTTATTTTAGTTCTGTGAAGAATGTCATTGGTAGTTTGATAGGAATAGCGTTACACCTATAAATTGCTTTGGGCGGTATTACCATTTTAATGGTATTGATTCTTCCTATCTATGAGCATGAAATATTTTTTCATTTGTTTGTGTCCTCTCTGATTTCTTTGTGCAGTGTTTTGTAATTCTCATTGTAGAGATCTCTCACCTCCCCGGTTAGCTGTATTCTAATTTTTTTCCTTTCTGTGGCAATTCTGAATGGGATTGTGTTTCTTTTTGACTCTCAGCTTTGCTGTTGTTGGTGTATAGGAAAGCTAGTGATTTGTCTACATTTATTTTGTTCCTGAGTGTTTGCTGAAGTTGATTTTCTGCTAAAAGAAGTTTTGGGCTGAGACTATAAAGTTTTCTAGATATAGAATCATGTTGTCTGCAAACTGAGATAGTTTGATTTCCTTTCTTCCTATTCGTATGCCTTTATCTTTCTCTTTCCTATAAATTAATAATTTATAACCTTCCAAAAAGAAAGCAGTAGGCCAAGATAGGTTGACTGATTAATTCTAACAAACACTAAAGGAAGAAATTATACCAATTCTTCACAAGCTCTTTCGTAAGATAGAAGCAGAAAGAATACTTTCTAACTAATTCCATGAGACTAGCACCGTCCTAATACCAAAACAAGAGAAATACATTTTATCAGAATAAAAAAAACTATAGACCGATAAGTTTCATAAGCATAGGTACAAAATTCCTAAACAAAATATTGGCATATTGAAACTTGCAATGTATATGAAAAGAGTTGAACACCATGAACAGGCATGCAAGGCTGGCTCAACATTAGAAAATCAATTAATGTAAGCTATCACATTAGTAAGCTAAAGAAGAAAAATCACAATTATATGTATAGATGCACAAAATGTGCTTGATAAAATCTAAACCCATTCATAATGAAAACATTCAGCAAACTAGGAATAAAAGGGAACTTCCTAACTTGGTAAAGAATATCTACAAAAAACCTAGAGCTAACATCATTATTAATAGGAAGAAATTAGAAGCTTTTTCCCTAAGGTTAGGAATAAGCAAAGGACATCCCCTCTCACTACTTGTTGTCAAGATTATACTGGAAGTCTTAGCTAACACAATGACAAGGAAAGGAAGTAAAAGTTATATTCATTGGGAAGAAAGAAATAAAACTGTCTTTGTTTGCAGGTGACATTATCATCTATGGAAAAATCTAAAAGAATCCGCAACAACAAAAACTAAAACTAATAAGCAATTATAACAAGATTCCAGGGAAAGGTCAATATGCAAAGGAAATACCAGCAATGAAAAAGTGGGATTTGACATTTAAAACATAAAAACATTTACATCTGCACATCAAAATATAAAATACTGCTGAGTGTGGTGGCCTATACCTGTAGTCTTAGCTACTTGGGAGGCTGAGATGGGAGGATCTCTTGGAGACAGAAGTTCGGGATCACATTGCATTATAATAGCATCTATGAATAACCACTGCACTCCAACCTGGGCAACACCGTGAGATATCAACTCTCAAGAAACAACTAAATGCAAACAATGAAATACTTAGGTATAAATCTAACAAAATAAGTACAAGAGCTATATGAGAAAAACTGCAAAACTCTGATGAAAGAAATAAAAAAGAACTCAATCATTGGAGATATATTTTATGTTAATAGAAAGTGTTACTGGAAAAAGGGGTCTTGATCTAGATCCCAGGAGCGTGTTCTTGGCTCTCGCACAGAAAATCATTAATGATGAATCACAGAGCACAGTGAAAGAAGCAAGTTTATTACAGAGTAGGGTATCCTTAGGAAGCAAGGAGAGGAACATGCCATTGTTGTTTTAAGTTGTTCTTACATAGGGGTCTTGTCTGTGTAAAGACTAAACTATGCTGTCCTTACGTGCAGGTGGGCTGACAGCATGACAAAACTTATTATTCTATTGATTTAAATAAAACTACTTTGGATATTGTAGTGTGTAAGTACTTCAAATCATAACTATAATTATCTTGAAAACATATATTTTATGGGTATTGGGACATCTGGACTTTCTGTTGTTGTAAGAGTTTGTCCTTGGAGGTATTACCAAGCAGCTTCCTTAGCTGGAAACATCTTAAGACCATGAGTCCTGACTGGCAAGCAATATGCCTTGTTAGTTTCAAGATGAAGTGAATTTTAAAGTGATGTCACTCTGGTTCTTCTAGGTTCCTGCCTCCCTAACAAAAGGAAGATTAAATACACTCTAATTTTTAGTTCTTCCCAAATTGATCTATAGTTTCAGTACAATCCTAGTCAAAATCCCAGGAAGTTATTTTGTGGATATTGACTCTAAAGTTCATATGTAGAGACAAAAGATACAGAATTATTAGCAAAATATTGAAGGAGAAGAACAAAATTTGAGGACTGACAGTATCTGTCTTCAAGATTCATTATAAAGCTAGAGTAAGCAAAAGAGCGTGATATTGGTGAAAGTATAGACACATAGATGAATAGAACAGAATAGAGATCCCAGAAACGGACCCACATAAATAGAGTCAACCCATCTTTGAAAAAGAAGCAACAACAATACAATACAGTGTAGCTAATATAGTCTTTTCAACAAATGGTGCTGTAACAACTGGACATCAACATGCAAAACCATGACTCTACATGTAGACGTTACACCATTCACATGAACTAACTCCGATGGATCACAGGCCTAAATGTAAAACGCAAAACTGTAAAATTCCTAGAAAACAGGAGAAAATCTTGATGACTTTGAGATTTATGATGACTTTTTGGATACAATACGAAAAGCAAAACCCTGAAAGAATTATTAAGCTGGTCTTCATTAAAAATAAAAATCTAAAGATGGCTGACTAGAGTCATTTGGCACTTCATCCACAAAGAAGAACCAAAATAGTAAATAGATAATCACATTTCACATAGAGCATCTGAGAGAGGACACTGGAATTCAGCAGAGAAGTGACAGGAAACACCTAAGGCAGGGAAAGAGAGGGACACAAGGCAGCTGGCCTGGCTGGAATTGTCTGGCAGCCCAGAAAGAGCCCCTAGTGCAGGGAAAAGGCAAGTGACAGATTTCCAGTGGTCCACATTCTCACTATAAACTCTTGAAATCCTGCCATAAGAGAGTACCTCGACCCTTGCAGGCCCTGATACTAATATAGGTATCTTCCTGGAATCTTTATGATGATATTGCTCCAAGGAAGGAGATCACACTTGGTCCCAGATATACCCCAAGACCCATGTATCCAGAGTATATTGGCATTTTCAGAGCCCCACCCCACCAGGATACATCCTGCCTTGGGGTCCAATAGCCCCTGCCTCACTACATCCCTGGAGCCCCCACTAACATTCCCCCATGTTTTCCTAGAGGGCTGCAGCAGCATGATGCTAACTGGACTCAGTAGTATGACTATTTCCCAACACTTTAGACCACATGATGTCAGAAACCCCAAACAACAGGCAGTGCAGTGGACTAGAAAGGCTGCACTCGGGACAAAGGGAGTTAAAGTTTAGGCTCCCCAGAGCCTGAAAGCCACTTTTCTGGGGGGTGCTGCCAAGTACAACGCCACCCCCACCAGAAACAGGGCCACAGTACACTGGCATGTGTCCTAAGGATGGGCTCTCCCTGCCCACCTCTATCTCTACCACCACTTCTGCCATCTAAGCATGCAGCCAGGTGGCCTGGAGATTGCTCTGTCCAGTATACCACTACCTGCACTTGTGCACGCCACTGGGGGTCCTGAGAACAGGACCACTTGGGCTGGCACCACACCACCTCAGTACCCAAGCACACCACCTGGGAACCTGGGAATCACCACACACTCTCCATGGCCTCAGGTACATGTGTTCACCACCAGAAGACCAAACAATAGGCCAAAAACATCTGCCACCAATGGAAAAGATGAATTCTACCAAACTCGTAAAGAAGAACTAACACAAATTACCCTGAAATTATTTTAAAAAAAAATGAAGAGGAAAGAATTCTCCTTACATCTTTTTATGAGTCCAATATTACCCTAACACCAAAAACAGACTTGCATGCAACAGAAAAGGAAAACTCTGGGTCAATATCCCTGAAAAACCTAGATGGAAAAATCCTCAACATTAGTAAACCAAATTCAACTTAACATAAAAAGATAATATACCATTATAAAGTGGTATTTATTTCAGAGATGCAAGGATGGTTCACCATAAACAAATCAATAAATATGTTACATCAAATTAACAGAACAAAAATCAGTATTATATGATCATATCTGCCACTGCAGTAAAATCATTTGATAAAATTTAATATCATTTCACAGTAAAAACTCTGAAAAAACTAAGCATGTAGGAACATAGCTCAACATAATAAAGACCATATATGATAAAACCACAGCTAACACCACAGTGAATGAGGAAAAGCTGAACACTTGTTCTCTAAATACTGGAACAATGTAAGGATGCCTACTTTCAGTATTCCTATTCAACAATGAAATGGAAGCCTTAGCCAGAGCAATCAGGCCAGAGAAGGAATTAAAGAACATCCAAATTGGAAAATGGGGAAGTCAAATTGTCTCTCTTTGCAGATGACATGATCTTATATTTAGAAAAACCTAAAGACATAACCACAAAACTCAGATCAGATAAGCAAACTCAGGATAGTTGCAGGATCCATGATCAACATACAAAAATCAGTAGTGTTTCTACATACAAATAATGATCTAACTGAGATGGAGAACAAGGAGGAAATTCCATTTACAATAGCTACAGGAATAAAATACCTAGGACTAAATTTAACCAAGGAAGTGAAAGATCCCTATAAGAAAAACTACAAAATGCTTACGAAAGAAACTGAAGAGATCACAGGCAAATAGAAAGACATCCCATGCTCATGAATAAGACAATATTGTTAAAATTACTGTTCAAAGAAATCTACATATTCCGTGCCTTCCCTATCAAAATATCAGTGATGTTTTTCATAGAAATAGAAAAAAGGAGCTTATAATTTGTATAAAACTACAAAAGAGCCCCAATAGCGAAAGCAATCCTGAGCAAAAAGAACAATGCTAGAGGAATCACATTACCTGATTTCAAAATATATTATAAGACTATACTAATCAAAATAGCATGGCATTGGTATAGAAACAGACACATAGTCCAACGTAACAGGATAGAGAATCCAGAAATAAATCAACAAATTCACAGCTATCTGATTACCAAGATGCCAAGAACATACACTGAAAAAAGGATACCCTCTTCAAAGATGGTGCTGGGAAAACTAGATATCCATATGCAGAAGAATGAAACTGGACCCCATCTCTCACCATATAATAAAATCAATTCAAACTAAATTAAACACTTTAACACGAGATTCCAAACTATAAAACCACTTGGAAAAAAAAAAAAACAAAACATAAGGGGACCACGCTTAGTGACTCACACCTATAATCCCAGCACTTTGGGAGGCCGAGGCAGGCAGATCACGAGGTCAGGAGATCGAGACCATCCTGGCTAACATGGTAAAACTCCATCTCTACTAAAAATACAAAAAATTAGCTGAGCGTGGTGGCAGGCGCCTGTAGTCCCAGCTACTCGGGAGGCTGAGGCAGGAGAATGGCGTGAACCCGGGAGGCGGAGCTTGCAGTGAGACGAGATCACGCCACTGCACTCCAGCCTGCTGGGCAACAGAGAGAGACTCTGCCTCAAAATAAAACAAAAACAAAAACAAACAAACAAACAAACAAAAAACATAAGGGAAACACTCCAGGACACTGATCTAGGCAAAGATTTTACAGCTAAGACCTCAAAAGCACAGGCAACAAAACCAAAAATAGACAAATGGAAATACAATAAACTAAAAGGTTTCTGGGCAATTAACAGAGTGCAGAAACCACCTGTTGAATGTGAGATAATATTTGCAAACCATTCATCTGACAAGGGACTAAATATGCAGAAAATATAAGGAATTCAAACAACTTAACAGCCAAAATACCCCATAAATTAGTTCATTATAAAGTGGGCAAATGGGCCAGGCGTGATGGTCCGTAACTGTAACTCCAGCACTTTGCGAGGCCCAGGCAGATGGATTCCTTGAGCTCAGGAGCTCAAGACCAGTGTGGCCACCATGGTGAAACCCTGTCTCTACAAAAAAAAAAAAAAAAAAAAGGAGCCAGGTGTGGTGGTATGAAACTGTAGTCTCACCTACTTGGGAGGCTGAGGTTAGAGGGTTGCTTGAGCCCAGGAAATTGAAGCTGCACTGAGCCAAGATAGCATGACCACACTCCAGCCTGGGCAACAGAGTGAGACTCTGTCTAACAAAAAAAGTAGGCAAATGATCTGAATAGAAATTTCTCAAAGGAAAACATACAAATGTCCAACAGGTATATGAAAAAAAAATGCCTGACGTCTCTAATCATCAGAAAATGAAATCAAAACTGCAATGAAATATTATCTTACACCACTTAGAATGGCTAATATCAAAAATACAAAAAAAATTAGATGCTTTTGAGGACGTGGAAATTTGTTGGTAGAAATGCAAATTAACACAGCTATTATGGAAAACAATATGGAGATTTATAAAAAAGAAAAAAAAAACCTAAAAATGGAACTACCAATAAGATTCAGCATTCCCACTACTGGGTATTTACCCAAGAAAATCTCAGCATATCAAAAGCACACCTGCACCCCCATTTAATTGTAGCACTATTCACAATAGCAAAGATATGGAATCAACCTATTTCCATCAACATAATGAAAATGTGACATATGTACACAATGGAATACTATTCAGCCATACAAATAATAAAATCCTGTCATTTGAAGAAACATGGAGGAAACTGCAGATCATTATATGAAGTGAAATAAGCCAGGTACAAAAGGACAAATATTGCATGTTCTCATTCATATGTGGGAGCTAAAACAGTTAATCTCATGGAGGTAGAGAGTAGAATGATTGTTCTGAGAGACTGGGAAGGGTGTGTGCAGGAGGAGGCAAAAGAAAGTTTTGTTGATGTGTACAAACATACAGTTAGATAGAAAGAATAATTTCTATTGTTTGATAGAGAGTAGTGTGATTACAGTTAACAACGTGTTGTATATCTCAAAATAGCTAGAAGAGACGTCTTGAAATGTTCCCAACACATAGAAATGATAAATGCTCAAGGTGAGGGTTATCCTAAATATCTTGACTTGATCATTACACATTCTGTGCATGTAACAAAATATCAAATATACTCCAAACATATGTACAAATATTATGTATCAATTGAAAACTATGATGATGGCATTTAGATGATTTGTCTGATAAGCTAAGTCATTCATCTTTTTCTCCAAAATTGTCTTAACTACTATTTCCCCCTTTGCTTTGCTAAAAATATTTTTAAACCAGGTGAATTTACAGATGAATTTTGGGAGGCTTGAGAACCTAAAACTGTTCTAAAAAATAAAGTGTTAAAAAAAACTTAAATAAATCAAACATCTTACTAAAGCTTTGGTCTCCAAGGTTTTTAAGCGGGATTTTGGAACAGTGCCTCTGTGCACTATGCTATTCAACATGTTTATCAGTGACTTTTATAAGATCCAGAGGGCTTCTCAAAAAAAGTCTGAATTTATAAAGCTTTGAAACAGAGGAAACGCATTTGCCCTGGAATCCCAGAATATCCACGTCCCCAGACAATGCAGGATGGCTATGTTCCTTACTAAAGTTATAAGTCAGCTTCTGACTGGGTTTAGCTCCCTGTACCAAAGACTGGCATCTTCAATCATATCAGTGACAGATCTCAATGACCAGGACTCTGGTACAGGGATCTGCTACCTTTCCAGAAGCAGCCCTTACACATTACTCTGGGCTCAATGCAAATCTAATGATTATGAACTGTGTGTTCATATGCACATGTGCGCGTGCACACACACACACACACACACACACACACACCCCTTAGGGAAATCAGAGCAGTCTCTTAATCTTACAGGCAACTCTACTAGCCTCAACATGCAGCTTCAGTCACCTGAGCTGTGTCAATTAAGGTCACATAGATAGTAAGTTGTAGAACAAGATATTTTTACCTTTTTTCTTGCAGAGTAACATAATCACAGGAGTGATCTCCTTTAATGTTCACAGTCTCTGCCTACATTTCAGGGGCCTAAGTCCCACAGGAATCACTGGTCACCTGTCCTGAGCCCGCTTACTTGCTAAATGCTAATAAAAGGAAAACAAGGCAGAATCAGAGATGAGTGGAAAACAGTGACTTCTCTACAACTGTTTTTCACACACAGGCAAACACACACAGACACACACACGCACACAAATTTCAACAACCCTGTGAAATAGCTCCTACTGTCATTACTTGTGTTAATAATACAAGTTCATTGTTATTGACAAGGCCACAGTAGATTTCTCCTGGGGGGAGACAGTGAAAGAGTGAGAAAATGCCTGTGCTATTTCTACTCCTCCCTATCTTAGTAAATTATACCACCTAGGTACCTAGTATTATGTACCGAATACTTGGGAATTACCATTGCCATCTATTTTATTCTTGCCTCCATATCTAATGCATTACCAAGTCCTATTTGCTCTGCCTCTAAAACACATATCCCAAATCCATCCACTTCTCTTTATCTCTACAGCTATAAGTCTAGCCTAAGTCACCATCATCTTTTGTCTAAAGAATTGTAACAATCTTCTAATTGCTCCTTGATATGCTTTGGCTGTGTCCCCACCCAAATCTCCTCTTGAATTGTAGTTCCCATAATGCCCACGTGTTGTGGGAGGAACCCAGTCTGTGAAAGATATTTGAATCACGGGGGGGCAGTTTCACTTATACTGTTCTTGTGGTAGCGAATAAGTCTCAGGAGATCTGATGATTTTATAAGGGGTTCGCCTTTTGCTTGGCTTTCATTGCCTTTTGTCTGCTGTCATATAAGATGTAACTTCAGCCTTCCACCATGATTGTAACGCCTCCCCAGCCATGTGGAAATGTGAGTCCATTAAACCTCATTTTCTGTATAAATTACCCAGTCTCAGGTATGGCTTTATCAGCAGCATTAAAAAAAACTAATACAGTAAATTTGTACCGGTAGAGCTTGACGCTGCTGTAAAGATACCTGAAAATGTGGTAGTGACTTCGGAACTGGGTCAAAGGGGGAGGTTGGAACAGTTTGGAGGGCTCAGAGGAAGACAGGAAAATGTGAGAAAGTTTGGACCTTCCTACAGACTTGTTGAATAGCTTTGACCAAAATGCTGATAATGATATAAGGAATAAAATCTATGCTAAGGTGGTCTCAGATGAAGATGAGGAACTTGTTGGGAACTGGAGGAAAGGTGACTCTTGCTGTTTTAGCAAAGAAGCTAGTAGCATTTTGCCCTTGTCTAGAGATTTGTGGAACTTTGAACTTGAGGGAGATGATTTAGGGTATCTATCTGGCAGAAGAAATTTCTAAGCAGCAAAGCATTCAAGAGGTGACTTGGATGTTGTAAAAAGCGTTCAGTTTTAAAAGGAAAACAGTATAAAAGGTCAGAAAATTTATAGCTGATGATGCAATAGAAAAGAAAAACCCATTTTCTGAGGAGAAATTCAAGCCAATTGCAGAAATTTGCATAAGTAAGGAGGAACCAAATGGTAATAGGCAAGGCCTTGGGGCAAATGTCTTCAGGGCATGTCAGAGACCTTTGCGGCAGCCCCTCTGATCACAGGCCTGGAGGCCCAAGTGGAAAATATGATTTCCTGGGCTGTGACCAAGGCCGCCCTGCTGTGTGCAGCCTAGGGACTTGGTGCCCTGCGTACCAGCTGCTCTGCCATGACTAAAAAAGGCCAAGGTACAGCCCGGGCTGTGGCTTCAGAGGGTACAAGCCCCAAGCCTTGGCAGTTTCCCAGTGGTGTTGAGCCTGTGGGTACACAGAAGTCAAGAACTGAGGTTTGGAAACCTCTGCCTAGATTTCTGAGGATATATGGAAATGCCCGGATGTCCAGGCATAAATTTGTTGTCGGGGTGAGGCCTACATGGAGAACTTTTGCTAGGGCAGTGTGGAAGGGAAATGTGGGGTTGAAGCCCCCACATAGAGTCCCCACTGGGGAACTGCCTAGTGAAACTGTTAAAAGAGGGCCACCGTCCACCAGCCCCCAGAAAGGTAGATCCACTGACAGCTTGCATTTGCACCTAGAAAAGCCACAGACACTCAACCGCAGCCCATAAAAGCAGCTGGGAGGGAGGCTGTACCCTGCAAAGTCACAGGGCTGAAGTTGCCCAAGGCTGTGGGAACCCACTTCTTGCATCAGCGTGACCTGGATGGGAGACATGGAGTCAAAGGAGATCATCTGGAACTTTAAGATTTGACTGCCCTGCTGGATTTTAAACTTGCATGGGGCCTTTACCCGCTTCATTTTGGCCAATTTCTCCCATTTGGAATGGGTGTATTTATTCAATGCCTGTACCCTCGTTGTATCTAGGAAGTAACTAATTTGCTTTTGATTTTAAAGGCTTATAGGCAGAAGGAACTTGCCTTGTCTCAGATGAGACTTTGGACTGTGGACTTACAAGTTAATGCTGAATTGAGTTAAGAGTTTGGGGGACTGTTGGGAAGGCATGATTGGCTTTCAAATGTGAGGACAGGAGATTTGGGAGTGCCCAGGAGTGCAATGATATGGCTTGGTTGTGTCTCCACTCAAATCTCATCTTGAATTGTAGCTGCCATAATGGCCAATGTTGTGGGAGGGACACAGTGGAACATAATTGAATCATGGGGGCAGTTTCCCCCATACTGTTCTCATGGTAGTGAACAAGTCTCATGAGATCTGATGATTTTATAAGGGGTTTCTCCCTTTGGTTGGCCTTCATTCTCTCCTGTCTGCCACCACAAAAGGCATGCCTTCTGCCTTCCACCATGATTGTGAGGCCTCCCGAGCCGTGTGGAAATGTGAGTCCATTAAACATTTTTTTTTTTTTTTTAATAAATTACCCAGTCTCGGGTATTTCTTTTTCAGCAGTGTGAAAATAAACTACTACACTCCTTTGACTTGCACTCCTGCTGGCTGCTACAATCCAATTTCCATAGAGCGGCCAATATTATCTTTCTAATGTTTCATCACATAATGTCTCTCTCTAGCTTAAAATCTTAAGCGGTCTTACAGCTAAATTCAAAATCCTTGATGTGACCAGAAAGTCTCACCTCGATCTTGCCCCTGCCTCAATCTCCAAACTCATCTTGTCCTACTCTCCGCCTCATTCACCAACCATTTTAGGTCCACTGGCCTATGTGAGCACACTATTTATTTTATCTTCAAAGCCTGTGCCCTGGTTGTTCCCTCTGCCTGAGGCATTTGTCCTCGATGTTTGCACACAAATCTGATTCCTTTATGCCATTCAGCTCTTAGCTCAAATTCCACCTGCTCAGTAACAATTTTTGAAGTCATCTGATCTAAATTACTTCTACCCCTCTCCCAGTCCCCCACTAAGTCACCCTGTTTACATTCTTCATATAAATTTTTGCTTTTCTTTAATTATTTGTTTTTATGCTTATAATCTCTGTGTGTATGAGAATGTAGGCACCATGAAAGCAGGAGCATTATTGATCTTGTTCCATTTCTTGTCCTGTTAAAGTGAATGATTCTTTGATATATATTAGGTGTGCAACAAACATTTGTTAAATGGGCTATCCCCGTTTTCAGATGAGGAAAGAAGCCTAGAGGATAGAAATGTCCTTAGGCTATAAAGCTAGTAAACATCTTAGAAGCTGAGAAAATCTCCTCCAAACAAAGAATAATAATAGTAACCACTTCTGTAACACTCTGTGTCAGGCACTGTTACCATTTAATCTTCAAAATGATTCTAAGTGGTAGAGTATTAGGAGGGCAGGGGAAGTGTTAAACAATTAGAATTGATTTATTTCTTAGTTAATTGCAATCAGTCAGGTACGTCTCCTCATGTAGATCTGCCAGCTTCTTGGACCTCAGGATCTGGATTCTTTGCATCTGAATTCCATGCAAGGGAAGAGAAAAAGTCAAATAGCATCTTGTGACCTTTTGCAATCAGGCCACGCTCTTTAAGCTCAACAGTGCAAAGAGAATGTGCACAGCATGTTCCTAATTTTGAAACGAAGTAGGCCCTCTCATATCATGGAAATAGAAGGGGAGGTGATCCACACGTAAGTGGTTCATACTCCTCCACATTTCTTTAGCCAGAACTCAGTTACTTGATCCTATATAAAGGCAAAAAAGGGCAGGGATATTTACTGATCCCTGTGAAGCCAGGAAGAAGAGAAGACGCCCGTTGGTTCTTCTGATAAGACCTTTGGTCCCCTTGAGATGGCTATAGGTCCTCCTGGTGGGATCATGGGTCCTCTTTGAGTTACTATTGGTCCTCCCGCTGAGATTGTTTTTCCTGGATGAGACTGTTGATTCTGGCATGCTCAATCAGTCATGACCACATGATGTATGGGAAGAAGTTTGTCTCGGGTAAGTAAAAGAAGAAAAAATCAGGAGGAAAGAAGCTTGTTTCTTCATAAGCTTGCTTATTTAACCAACAAATACTATTCCTTTTGTCTTTGCATGTTTTCTGTTGTTTCCTGAGCTCTTATGTGTCCTTCAAAACAGAGCTCTACAACTCTGGAGTTTGTATCTGATTCCCACATAAGTCTTATCTGACTTTTTTTTTCCTATACTCTTTCCTCTGCTTCTACCTCAAAAGTAAGCTCTTCAAGGACTTGGCCTTTACTATTTGAAGTGTGAAACCATGTAATTTTCAAATTTCAAAGATCTCATTAAAATACGTATTTTAAATTTTGCGTATTTTGGAATATTAACTTGAATAATAAAAGCTTAATCTCAGAAAATGGAGAATTTGAAAGGAAAGGAACAATTTTTAAATATTTAGAAAAGATCTAAAAACAGGTATTCTAACAATGTATGTGACATTGCAAGGGGAAAAAACAAGCAAACAAACGACAAAAACATAGCCGGAGAAGGTTCCAGTAAATTAAACTACATAAAACTAAACTGGCCGGATGCAGTGGCTCACTCCTGTAATCCGGAACTTTGGGAGGCCGAGGCGGGTGGATCACCTGAGATCAGGAGTTCAAGACCAGCCTGGTCAATATGGTGAAACCCTGTCTCTACCAAAAATACAAAAATTAGCTGGTCACGGTGGTGGGCGCCTGTAATCCCAGCTACTAGGAAGGCTGAGGCAGGAGAATCACTTGAACCTGGGAGGCGGAGGATGCAGTGAGCCAAGATCAGGCCACTGTACTCCAGCCTGGGCAACAGAGTGAGACTTAGTCTCGGAAAAATATAAAAATAAAAATAAAATACAAAATTAAAAAAAAGAGCTAAACTGTGAAAAATTGAATTGACATATTTTCTTTTAAATATTAAAAAGATGTTAATTTTTAAGGAAGAAATGTTTCTCTACAGAGATTTATTTTTATTTTTAAATCTTTCTTTGAAACTATTTCAAACTTACAAAAAGTTGCAAGATCAGGAAAGTATAAGCAAAACCATATTCCCTTTGTCCAGATTCAGTTGTTTTTCTTGATTTTTGTTTTTGGAGACAAGGTCTCACTCTGTCGCACAGTCTGGAGTGCAGTGGCACGCTCTCAGCTCACTGTAGCCTCAACCTCCCAGGCTTAAGTGATCCTCCCACGTCAGCCACCAAATAGCTGGGACCACAGGCACCACGCCCGGCCAATTTTTTTTTTTTTTTTTTTTTTTTTTTTTTTTTGTAGAGACACGGTTTTACTGTGTTTCCCAGGCTGGTCTTGAACTCCTGAACTCAAGTGATCTGCTCACCTTGGCCTCCCAAAGTGCTAGGATTACAGGCGTGAGCCACCACCCCTGACCCAGATTCACTTATGTATTTTACATTTTACTGAATTTACTTCAGCTCTTTATCTTTCTGAACCACTTGAAAGTCAGATATATGTATCATTGCCCCTTTATGCTAAATATGTGTCTATTTCCGAAAAAGAAACACGCCTATAGTGATTATATCTACGTAGTACCATGGTATAGAAAAGAACAAGAAGCCAGAGCTTCACTACTTTCAGGTAATACCTACTCTTGCAAGCCTCATTGTATGTTAGTTGTCTGTCTGTTTATTTTTTCTTCTGCTAGACTTACTGCTCCTGAGGGCAAGGACCAAATGTGATAATTGTTGAAACCTTATGCATAGCAGTGGTAGGTGCCTGTGATTTTTTTCCCTAAATATTGGCTAATTATGAAAAGATTGCAATTATCAATTGACAAAAATAAATATTTTGTTTTTATTAGCAATTTCTGGTTTAACTGCTTCATGACCAGAGATGGTTGTTTGTGATAGTTCTCCTTTTTGAAATTTATTGATGTTTTCTTATGACTAAATATATGCTTAATTTTTGTGAATGTGCCATGCGCAATTTAAAAGAATACGTATTCTCTATTGTCAGAGTTTAGAATGTGACATATATTAATAAATTCTACCTTGTCGATTATGTTATATTGTTTACATCTTCTCTCTCCTTGCTTATGTTTTGTCCACTTGATCTGTCTCCTATTGAGAGTGGAATATTAAATTTTCCTTTTCTTACTGTCTTTCTGTTTCTCTCTCCCTGTGTCTTTTGTAGTTTTTACTTCATAAAGGTTATTATTTGGCAATAAAAATTCTTAAATGTCATGGTATCATTCTGCATTACAGACTTTAACATTAAGAAAGTCCTTTCTGGTTAGGAGCAGTGGCTCAAACCTGTAATCCCAGCACTTTGGGAGGCCAAGGCAGGTAGATCACCTGAAGTCAGGAGTTCGAGGCCAATCTGGCCAATGTGTTGAAATCCCGACTCTACTAAAAATACAAAAATTAGCCAGGCGTGGTGGTGGGTGTCTAAATCCCAGCTACTCAGGAGGCTGAGGCAGGAGAATCACTTGAACCTGGGAGGCAGAGGTTGCAGTGAGCTGAGATCGCACCATGGCACTCCAGCCTGGGCGACAAGAGCGAAACTGCGTCTCAAAAAAAAAAAGAAAAGAAAAAGAAAGTTTTCTTGGATTATACTTTTCAGTAGTACTTTTGTTCTATTGATTATCTTTATCTTTTTATAGGGAGTGAAGTAATATGAACGGCATTGCTTTTTTATCTTTTATTTCTATTACCTTCTTTGTTATCCTTTTTGTTTTCCTAATCTCATTTTCGTTTTATTTATTGTTTTTCCTGCCTCTTAATATTCCCTATTGCCCCCTATTAAATTTTACTAGGGATTGTTCTCATGTAGGAATCCTTTAATTTATTTTTCATTTCTAAAATAAGTTTGTATTTTTCTTCCATTTCTTTCCTGAGTTAAATCAAGTCTATTTCTTCCTTTCTTTGTTTGCTTTCTACTGTCTTTAACTTTGGAGTTTCTGATTTGAAGTTTTTTAAAAATATTACCAAATGTTCATTTGTGTCTGCTTAATACTGTTTGGAGTATTATATTACATTAAATGGTTTGGTTTGCTTCATGGTTGTTTTTCTGTGCTTGGGACTACCTCAATTGATAAGTATTGAATTTAGTTTTCTAGTTTTTTCAAAACTCTAAATGGATCTGCTAATCTTGTCATTGCTCGTCTTTGTGGTACTGGGATGTTTTACAAGACTGCTAGTTTGCCGAGACACACTTCTGTCAGGAAATTCCACATATTTTGGTGGATTTGTTTGTTTTTGCCAGTGGGGTGTGGTTGCTTGTCCTCTGATTTTATGGGTCTCTTATCATACATGATCCTAATTTTACCTCTCTTGCCTCTTTTCCACTTCACAAACTAATTCCAGTGGGTGCTTCTGTCTTCCTATTTTAACCATTTTTCACTCCTAGATGTTATGAGTTTTATAAACTGCTCCTTTAAATTACATGTACTTTTTAGTCCTTCTCTTGTCATGTGATTTCTGATGTACCCAGACACTTTTTTTTGTTTGTTTTTGATGGAGTCTTGCTCTGCTGCCTAGACTGAGTGCAGTGGCCTTATCTTGGCTCACTGCAACCTCCGCCTCCTCGGTTCAAGCAATTCTCCTGTCTCAGCCTCCCAAATAGCTGGGATTACAGGTGCACAGCACCCCACTTGGCTAATTTTTTTATATATTTGGTAGAGACGGAGTTTCACCATGTTGGCCAGGCTGGTCTCAAACTCCTGACCTCAAGTGATCTGCCTGCCTCGGCCTCCCAAAGTGCTGAGATTACAGGAATGAATCACTGAGCCTGGCCTCCCAGACACTTTTTAAAAAGTATTTCCAGCTGGGCAAGGTGGCTTACGCCTGTAATCCCAGCTGCACCTGTAATCTCAGCAACACAGGAAACTGAGGCGGGAAGATCACTTGAGGCCAAAGGTTTGAGACCAGCCTAGGCAACAGAGCAAGACCCTGACTCTCAAAAATAATTAAAAATAGCTGGGCATGGTGGAGTACTCCTATAGTCCCAGCTACTCAAGAGGCTGAAGCAGGAGGATTGCGTGATCCCAGAAGTTCAAGGCTGCAATGAGCTATGATTGTACCATTACACTTCAGCCTAAGTGATAGAGCGAGACTCTGTCTCTTAAAAAAAAAAAAAAAAAAGAGTATTTTTTAGACTAAGGTTAACCTCAATGACTTAGGACTTGTTGCTGTTTCTCCTTTTCTCTTTGCTTGGAGTTTGTAGGCTTACTTTTTTCCTCCTTGTTGTAATTTAGTGGTTTTGGAGGAAACATTGGGAGATGGAGACCTAGGTGGCCCTGGCTGTCCTAGAAGTCCCTAAAAGTGAATACATCTTGAAGGTAAGGCTTCTTTTGTGCTATGGGACAGTTACCCCTGTTAAAAGACAAGTTGTACTTTTATGGAGACCACCATTAAAATGTTGCAAAGGTCAAACAGACATTAATTGCTTCAATTTATGGTAGTTCATACCACCATATGTAAGAAACTTTGAGAAACCTTTAGTATTTGATGACGTCATCCAGTTTTTTTAAAACTCTAGCTATTTGTCCAAATTTGCCTCAGTCTTTTGGATACTTCCAGAAGCTTTACTTTGGGGTAATGACAGTATGAGTAATCCATGCTGCTGAGTCACATTCAATTAATGTAATTGTACAACTTAGGCTAAGTTTGCTGTTTTGTTTTGTTTTGTTTTTAACTCCTGGTAATGTCAAAAGATAAACAATTCACCTTAATTGTCAATTATTTGAGAAAAGATCCTTTAATCATATCCATCATACTTGAAATATTACAGAATTTAAAATGCCTGCATTCTTTATAGGTAGAGCAGAATATTAATTAAAATGTTTCCTTTTTTCTATATATAGCAAATAGCATGGTACTATCATCAAATATCCAACGAAATACATATAATTCTCTAATAACTGTGACTTTGATGGTCCTATGATGATGTGTATTATGTGATCTGTTTGAAATCTTGTAGGTCAATGGGAGCAGATTAACCCCTCCCAAAATCAGTTAGATTAACAATTCGAAGAAAGAAGTACAGTTTATGTACTATGTCTAATTTACATGTGATTATATTTTAAAGGAATATTTTGAGCTACCTTTTGCAAAAGTAAGACATAACTGACAATTATGTCTTTGAAAGTTCCGTATTTGATAGATCCCTAAAATAGGAACAAAGTAAATTAATTCAAGATTCCCTCACTGTGAAAATTATGAAGAATTGGCCCTTTGGGAAATCACATTAACTTTTTCTCACCGAACTGATTATTCACTAAACCCTCTTGTCTTTTAAAACTTGTTCAATGCCGTCAAATTTACAACATCTTCGACTTAATGCTTGACTTCTACTATACTTTATACTTTCTAATGCTTTATTTCTACTTGATTTAGTTATGCATAAGAAATCTCACACATTAAATCTCATTATCACTTAGAAATGACCCGTCATCAAGTTCGCAAACTCTAAAATGCAAACCTCCTGTTTTCTCAGATCTCTTGCACTCCTGCTTCTACTGAGTATTCATGAGGTCTTTGATTCCCAGTGATACCCAGTCCCTTTACTATTCGCTCAGACCATCACCTTAGACTTCATTTGCTACCTCAAGCAGCCTGGACCCCTGAATTGGCTGTTACAGTAGTGCCCCTGCTACTATCCCAAGATCCCTTGCTTCTTTGAACTGTAATTGTTGCCCTGCCATTTTCCACTGTGGTTAACCCCAGAGGGATTCTATCCTGATACCCAGACTTCCAAACTGGCTTCACTGTTAACTGGGACTGCCTAGCATCAGTTGAGCTTTTTGTGTCCTTCTATGTTGTCTTCCTCTTACTTTCCACATCTTCTTTTCTACACCTTAGTTCTTTTCAAGTCTCCTAACCGACTTTTACAACCTCATATATCACTATTCTCCTAAACGTCTGCTTCCATCAAATTGGGCTGTTTACTGATTCTAAAATGAACCCCGTGCTTTTCCACCCCTTTGCTTTGCTTCTTGCTACACCCTCAGCCAGCATTAGCCACTCCCATTGTCCTGTCAAAAGGCTGTATAGGCAGACATCATTTTATTGCACTTTGTTACATTGTACTTCACAGAAACTACATTTTTTTTTTTTTTTTTTTTTTTTTTTCCAGAAATTGAAGGTTCTGTGTCAGGCAAGTCTCTTGGAACCATTTTTCAAACCGCATGTGCTCACTATATACTATGTTACATTTTGGCAATTCTCACAGTATTTCAAACTTTTTCATTACTATTATATCTGTGATAGTGATCTATGATTGGTGGCTCTTTTTTGTTTGTTTGTTTTTGAGACAGAGTCTCGCTCTGTCATCCAGGCTGGAGTGCATGGTGCCATTTTGGCTCGCTGCAACTTCTGCCTCCCGTGTTCAAGCGATTCTCTTGTCTCAGCCTCCCGAGTAGCTGAGATTACAGGCGCACACTGCCACACCCGGCTAATTTTTTGTATTTTAGTAGAGACGGGGTTTTGCCGTGTTGCCCAGGCTGGTCTCAAACTCCTGAGCTCAGGAGATCCACCAGCCTCGGCCTCCCAAAGTGCTGGGATTACAGGCGTGAGCCACCACACTTGGCCTATAATTAGTGATCTTTGATGTGACTACTGTGATTGTTTTGCAGCACCACAAACCACACCCATATAAAAGGATAAAATTTATTGATAAATGTGTGTTCTAACTGCTCTACCAACCAGCACTTATCCCTTCTCTCTCCCTCTCCTTGAGCCTATCTATTCTTGGAGACACAAAACGATTGAAGTGAGGCCATTTAGCAACCCTACAATGTACTGTAAGTATTCAAGTGAAAATAAGAGTCAAACATTTTTCACTTTATTTTTTTCCCTTCTTTTATTTTAGGTTCAGGAGGATACATGTGCCGGTTTGTTACATGGGTAAGTTTTGTGTTGCTAGCGTTTGGTGTACAAGTTATTTCATCACCCAGGTAGTGAACATAGTATCTGATGGTTAGTTGTTTTGGTCCTCACCCTCCTCTAACCTTCCACCCTCAAGTAGGCCCGGTGACTGTGGTTCTCTTGTCCCTTGTTTATGTTCCCTTCTTTTGTCTACATGTACTCAATATTTAGCCCCAACATGTACTCAGTGTTTACCATTGTGGTACTTGGTTTTTAGTTTCTGCATTAATTCACTTAGGATAGTGGCCTCCACCTCCATCCACGTTGCTGCAAAGGATATGATTTTATTTTATTTTTTTATGGCTATGCAGTATTCCATGATGTATACTTTTCACATCTTCTTTATGCCATTGATGGGTACCTAGGTTGATTCCATGTCTTTGCTATTGTGAATAGTGCTGCAATGAACACATGTGTGCATATGTCTTTATGGTAGAATGATTTCTAGGTCTTTGGATATATATCCAGTAATGAGATGGCTGGGTCGAATGGTAGTTCTGTTAAGTTTCTTGAGAAATCTCCAAAATACTTTCCATAGTGGCTGAACTAATTTACATTCCCACCAGCAGTGTGTAAGCATTCCCTTTTCTCTGCAGCCTTGGCAGCATCTGTTAGTATTTGACTGTTTTATAATAGCTATGCTGACTGATGTGATCAAAGCCACATCTTTCACTTTAAATGAAAAGCAAGAAATGATTAAGCTTAGTGAGGGAGACATATCAAAAGCTAAGACAGGCTGAAAGCTAGGCCTCTTCTACCAAATGGCAAGCTAAGTTGTCAATGCAAAGGAAAGTTCTTGAAGGAAATTAAAAGAAATGTGATAAAGTTTTAATATACGTCACTGCCAAATCTCATGTTGAATTGCAATCCCAATGTTGGAGGTAGGGCCCAGTGGTAGGTGTCTGGGTCACAGGGGTGGATTCCTCATGGATTGATGCTATGTCCCTCACAGTGAATCGGTTCTTGTGAGATCTGGTCATTTCAAAGTGTATGGGAACCCCCCGCTCTTGCTCCCGCATTCACCATGTGACATACGAGCTTCTGCTTCACATTTTTCCATGAGTATAATCTTCCTGAGGCCTCTCCAGAAGACAAGCAAGTGCCAGTGCCATGCTTGTAAGCCTGCCAAACCATAAGACATTCAAATCTCTTTTCTTTGTAAATTACCTAATCTCAAGTATTTCTTTAGAGCAGTGCAAGAATGGCCTAATACAGAAAATTAGTACCAGGAGTGGGGCATTTTACAAAGATACCTGAAGATGTGGAAGCAGCTTTGGAACTGGGTAACAGGCAGAGGTTGGAAGAGCTTGGAGAGCTCAGAAGAGGACAGAAAGATGAAGGAAAGTTTGGAACTTCTTAGAGACTGCTTAAATGGTTTTGACTAAAATGCTAATAGTTATATGGACAGTAAAGTTCACACTGATGAGGCCTCAGATGGAAATGAAGAGTTTATTGGGAACTGGAGCAAAGGTCATGCATGTTAGGCCTCAGCAAAGAACTTGGCTGCATTCTGTTAATGCCCTAGGGATCTGTGAAATTTTGAACTTCAGAGTCATGACTTAGGGGATATAGTGGAAGAAATGTCAAAGCAGCAAAGCATTCAAATGTGGCCTGGCTGCTTCCAGAAACCTACACTCAGATCCAGGAGCAAAGAAATGACATAGAGTTGGAATTTATGTTTAAACAGGAAGCAGAGTGTAAAAGTTTGGAAAATGTGCAGCCTATCGTTGTTACAAAGAAAGAAAAAACTTTTTGGGAGAGGAATTCAAGCAGGTTGTGGAGCAACTACTTGCTAAAGGTATTTGCATAACTGAAAGGGAGCCAAGTGCTAATATCCAAGACAATGGGAAAAAGACCTCAGAGGTCTATTTCAGATTTCAGAGATTTTCACAGCAGCCCCTCCTATCACAGGCTTAGAGGCCTAGTGGGGAAGAATGGATTTGTGGGCCAGGCCCGAGGTCCTGATGCCTTGCACAACCTCAGGTCACTGTTTTCCACATCCAGGCCACTCCACCCCCAGCTGTGACTCAAAGGGGCCTAGGTACAGCTTGAACTGTCACTTTGGAGAATGCAAGCCTTTGTGGCTTCCATGTAAGTTTAAGCATGCGGGCATACAGAACACAAGAATGAAGGATGCATGGCAGCCTCCACCTAGATTTCAGCAGCTCTATGAGAAAGCCTGAGTACCTAGGCAGAATCCTGTTGCAGGGGTGGAGCCCTACAGCGAACCTCTACTAGAACCTCAACAACCTGTGATAACAGCCCTAGGGGCTGCTGAACCCTCCAAAGTCACAGGGGTGGAGCTAACTGAGGCCTTGGGAGCCCACCACTTGCAGAAATGTGCCCTGTATGTGAGACACGGAGTCAAAGGAGATCAGTTTGGAGCTTTAAGATTTAATGACTGCCCTGCTTGGTTTCAGAATGGCACGGGACCTGCAGATCCCTTCTTTTGGCTGATTTATCTATTTTGGAATGGGAATGTTTATCCAATGCCTATACTCCCATCATATCTCAGAAGTAAATAACTTGGTTTTTATTTTACAGGCCAATAGGTGGAAGGTACTTCTCTTGACTCAGATGAGACTTGGATTTTGGAGTTCATGCTGGAATGAGTTAAGACTTTAGGAGACTATTGGCAGGGGATGATTGCATTTTGCAATGTGAGAAGGACACGAGATTTGGGGGTGTAGGGGTGGAATATTACAGTTTGAATATATGTCCTGGCCAAATCTCATGTTAAATTGTAATCCCCAGTGTTGACTGTGGGGCCTGGTGTGAGGTTTTTGGGTTATGGTAGGGTGGATCCCTCATGGTTTGATGCTGTCCTTATGATAGTGAGTGAGTTCTTGCAAGGTGTAGTCATTTAAATGTGTGTGGCACTTTCCCTCCTCTCTCTCCTGCACTCACCATGTGATGTGCAGGCTCCCACTTTATCTTCCACTGTGAGTAAAAGTGCCATTAGGATTCCCCGGAAGCTGAGCTGATGCCAGAATCATACCTGTACAACCTACAGAACTGTGAGCCAATTAAACTGCTTTTTAAATAAGTTACACAGTCTTAAATATTTTCTTATAGCAGTGTAAAAGAGTCCAATACAAAAGCGAAACAGTTTTATTGTTAATGTGGAGAAAGTTTTAGTAGTCTGGATAGATCAACCCAACATTTCCTTAAGTCAAAGCCTAATCTAGAGCAAAGCCCTAACTCCCTTCAATTCTACGAAGGCTGAGGAAAGTTAGAAGCTGCACACACACACACACATACACACACAAATTGAAGCTAGCAGAGGTTGTTTTCTGAGATGTAAGGAAAGAAGGTGTATTCATAACATAAAAGTGCAAGATGAAGGAGCAAACGCTGATGTAGAATCTGCAGCAAGTTATCCAGGAGATTTAGCCAAAGTAACTGATGAAAGTGGCTAAACAAGAGATTTTCAATGTAGATGAAACTGCCTTCAATTGGAAAAAGACTCCATCTGGAACTTTCATAGCCAGAGAGTAGAAGTCAGTGCCTGCCTTCAAAACTTCAAAGGCAAGCTGATTCTCTTGTTAGGGGTTAATGCAGCTGGTGACTTTGAGTTGAAGCCAATGCTCTTTTACTATTCTGAACATCCTAGATTCCTTAAGAATTATGCCTACTCTTTCTCTGTTCTAAAATTGAACAACAAAGCCAGGATGACAGCACATCTGTTTATAACATGATTTACTGAATATTTTAAGCCTACTCTTGAGACCAACTGCTCAGGAAAAAAGATTCCTTTGAAAATATCACTGCTCATTGGCAATGTACTTGTTTACTCAAAAGCTCTGATGGAGTTGTAAAAGAAGATTAAGGTTGTTTTCATGTTTGCTAATACAGTATCAGTTCTATAGCCCAAGGATCAAGGAGTAATTTTGTCCTTTAAGTCTTATTCCTTAAGTAATACATTTTGTAAGACTACAGTTGCCATGGATTGTGACTGTTCTGATCAATCTGGGCAAAGTTGGTTGAGAACCTTCTGGAAAGGATTCATCATACTTGATACTATTAAGAACACTCATGACACATGAGAGAATGCCAAAATATCAACATTAATAGGGGTTTGGAAAATGTTGATTCCAACCAGCCTGGATGATTTTGAGGGATTCAAGACTTAAATGGAGGAAGTAACTGAAGATGTTGTAGAAACAGCAATAAATTTAGAAATAGAAATGGATCCTCAAGATGTGACCTAATTACTACAATCTCATGATCAAACTTGAATGGATGAGGTTTTGCTTCTCACGGATGAACAAAGAAAGTGGTTTTTTGAGATGCAATCCACTTTTAGTTTAGATGATATGAACATTTTTGAAATGACAACTGAATTGATCTGTTCTCACATTGCTATAAAGAAATACTGGAGACTGGGTAATTTACATAAAAAAGGTTTGATTGGCTTATGGTTCTGAAGGCTGTACAGGAAGCATAACAAAGACATCTGCTTCTGGGGAGACCTCAGGAAGCTTACAATCATGGTGGAAGGTGAATGGGGAGCAGGTATCTCACATGGCAGGAGCCGGAGCCAGAGTAGAGGGAGGTGCCATACACTTTTAACCAACCAGATCTCATGAGAATTCACTCACCATTTAAGACAGCTAAACCATTTGTAAGAATCCACCTCCAAGATACAATCACCTCCCACCAGGCCTCACTTCCAACATTGAGCATTACAACTCCACATGATATTTAGGTGGTGACACATATCTAAACTATATCATTCTGCCCCTGGCCACCCCTCACAAATCTCATGTTCTTCACACATTTTAAAATCCCTTCCCAACAGTTCCCCCAAATCTTAACTCATTTTACCATTAACTCAAAAGTCCACAATCTGATGTCTCATTGGAGACAAGGCAAATCTTTTCCACCTATGAGCATGTAAATAAAATAAATAAATAAATAAATAAATAAATAAATAAATAAATAAGTTACTTCCAAGATACAATGGGCATTGGGTAAACATTCCTGTTCCACAAGGAAGAAATCAGCCAAAAGAAAAAAGCTATGGGCCCCACACAAGTTCAAAACCCAGCAGGGCAGTCATTAAATGATAAAGTTCAAAAATAATCTCCTTGACTCCATGTCCAACATCCATGGCATACTGCTGTGAGGGTTGGGTTCCCAAGGCCTTGGGCAGCTCCACCCATGTGGCTTTGCAGGGTTCAGCCCCTGTACTACTTTCATGAGCTGTCATTGAGTCCCTGTGACTTTTTCAGGTATAGGGTGCAAGTTGCCAGTGATTGTAGCATTCTGAGGTCTGCAGATGGTGGCCCTATTTTCAAAGCTCCACTAGGCAGTGACCCAATGGGTACTGTGTGTGGGGCTTCCAACCTCACATTTCCCCTTTGTACTGCCCTAGTAGAGGTTCTTTGTGAGGGCTCTGCCCCTGCACCAGGATTCTGCTTGGGCACCCAGGCTTTTTCACACATCCTCTGAAATCTAGGTGGAGGCTCCCAAACCTCAATTCTTGCACTCTGTGCACCCACAGGCTTAACACCACGTTGAAGCCACCAAGGCTTATGGCTTGCACCCTCTGGAGCTGCAACCTGAAGTGTACCTGGGCCCCTTTGAGTGGAGGCTAGAGCCCCAGTGGCTAGGATGCAGGTAGCACTGTCTCCAGGCTGTACCCCTGGGCCTGGCCCACAAAACCATTCTTCCCTCCTAGGCTTCTAGGCCTGTGATGGGAGGAGATACTGTGAAGGTTTCTGAAATACCTTTGAAGTATTTTCCCCATTGTCTTGGCTATCAGCACTTGACTTCTTTTTAGTTATGCAAATCTTTCTAGCAAATGGTTGCTCTGCAGCTTGCCTGAATTCCTCTTCCAAAAAAAGCTTTTTTTTTCTCTGCCATGTGACCAGGCTTCACATTTTCCAAACTGTCAGGCTCTGCTTCTCTTTTAACGATAAGCTCCAACTTCAAGTCATTCCTTTGATCCTTTATCAGAGTTAGGCTGTTAGAAGTAGCCAGAACACCTCTTGAGCATTTTCTGCTTAGAAATTTTTTCCACCAGATACCCTGTCATCACTCTGAAATTCATACTTCCATAGATTCCCAGGGCATGTACATAATGCAGCCAAGTTCTTAGCTAAGGCATAACAAAAGTGATCTTTACTCCAGTTCCCAGTAAGTTCATTTCCATCTGAAACCTTGGCAGCCTGGACTTCACTGTCCATATCACTATCAATATTTTAGTTACAAGCATTTAGCCAGTCTCTAAGAAGTTCCAAACTTTCCCTCATCTCCTTGTCTTCTTCTGCACCCTCTGTAATCTTCCAACCTCTGCCTGTTACCCAATTCCAAAGCTGGTTCCACATTTTCTATTTTCTTTGTAGCAATGCCTCACTATTCAGTACCAATTTTTCTGTATTAGTCTAGTCTTGCATTGCTCTAAAGAAGTGCCTGAGACTGAGCAATTTATAAAGAAAGAAGGTTTAGTTGGCTCAGCATTCTGAAGGCTGTGGAGGAAGCATAACACAGGCATCTGCTTCTGGGGAGGTGGCATCTCACATGGTGGCAGCAGGAGCAAGGCAGAGGGGGATGCCACATACTCTTAAACAACCAGATCTCATGAGAACTCACTATTGGCCGGGTGTGGTGGCTCATGCCTATAATCCCAGCACTTTGGGAGGACGAGGCGGGTGGATCACAAGGTCAGGAGTTTGAGATCAGCCTGGCCAATATGGTGAAACCCCATCTCTACTAAAAATACAAAAACTAGCCTGGCATGGTGGTGAGTGCCTGTAGTCCCAACTACTTGGGAGGCTGAGGCAGGAGAATTGCTTGAACCCAGGAGGCGGAGGTTACAGCGAGCCGAGATCATGCCACTGCACTCAGCCTGGGCGACAGAGCAAGACTCTATCTCAAAAAAAAAAAAAAAAAAAAAGAAAGAAGTCACTATTTTGAGGACAGCACCAAGAGGATGGTGCTAAACCATTCATGAGAAATTCACTCCCTTGATTGAATCACCTTCTACCAGGCCCCACTTCAAACATTGGGCATTACAACTCAATATGAGATTTGGGTGGAGACATATATCCAAACTATACCAACGACAAAAGATTTAGAATATTACAGTAACTTAGTTGATAAAGTGGCAACATGATTTAAGAGGATCTACTCCAATTTTGAAAATTCCATATGGGTAGAATGCTATCAAAGAGCATTGCATACTACAGGTAAATCTGTCATAGAAGGGAGTGAATCTATGTGGGAAAGTTCATCGTTACTTTATTTTAAGAAATTTCCACAGCCATCACCACCTTCAGCAACCATGACCATGATGAATCAGCAGCCATCATCATTGAGTCAAGACCCTCCACCAGCAAAAAGGTCAGAACTCCCTGAGAGCTCAGATGGTCATCAGCATTTTTGGCAAGAAAGTATTTTTAATTAAGGTATGCACATTTTTTGACATAATACTATTGCACACTTAAAGACTACTGTGTAATGTTAACAAAACCTTCATATGCACTGAGAAACCAGAAAATTCATGTGACTCGCTTTACATTACTGCTGTCTTTACTGCTGTGGTTTAGAATTGAATCGGCAGTAATTTCAAGGTATGCATTTAAGGTTCAGCTGAAATGCTCCCTTCTTCATTAAGCCTTAGTCACTCCTCATTAAAAAAAACTTTGCATTTTTATAACACGTCATTTATTCTTCTTATACTTTTCATGTGGCATTTTGGTTATTGGATCTTATAGCTGATAATTATGCTTGTGTAGGGGAGTGAAAATGACTTCCCTCTACCCTTCTAGGTTCTTTGGGTGGGCTATGAATGAAACTGACACAGAAACAGATTAACATGAGAAAAATATATTTAGTTATGTATTTATGCATGGAGTCCACAAGATATGGGACTCCTAGAAGGGTCAGAAGACTGGCACTTGTTAGCACCCTGAGCTACCTAAAAGAATAAGTGCTTGAGACTTCTGAGGGGTGGTGGCAATACAAGTTATGAGAGGGTAACAGGAGGAATTTTATGGAAAATAAAGATGGTCTTATTATGCAGAGAAAACATCTCTCAAGTAATAAAAGTTGTCTAGGAGCATCCTTCAGAAGAAAAGGTGATAGTCTGTCTGGGGGTAGTGTCAAAGAGTTAACCTTTCAGGGTTGATAAAATTCCCAGGGAGATGATTAATGATAATACAGATCCATTTTTAGGCAGATAAGGAAGTTCAAAGAAAGCCCCTCCCTGCATTAACTAAATATTCCTCAAGTGCCTTCAATCTAAAGTAATCAGCATACCAAAGTTGCATATTTTGGGGTGGCATTTTCTGAACTCCTTCATTTGCTGCAGTTACATTATCTTTCAACACTACTGAGAGCCCCTTGAGGGCAAGGATGCTAATCTGATTTTTCTTTGTATCCTTAGCACCTAATTTAAGGCCTCACACATGTTAGATGTTTATTAATGAAGAGAAAAATAGGAAAACATGATCATGTTAAAGTCTCCAAAGACTCTGACACTGAAACATGACCCATGAAAATCCCACTTATTCACTTTTCACAGACAAAGATACAGACACAGATACAAAGATACTGAGACTCAGTCGTGCTTAAGTGTCAGAGTGTTTGGTGTCAGTCTGTCTGATCCAGTCCTCTGTGACTTTTCTATGGCAGCACTGGTTTATGATTTTATTGTCTTCCCTTGAAGTCACATTCCTCTTGCATTTGTCTATATTCCTCCTGTAGTTCTTTTCACCTTCCTTTTCAATTATTTAATTCCATAAGTAATACATACATTCTCCTTGTAAATATATATTTTATATATGTATTGTATGTTTATTATATACCCACCACCCTCAATGCCATTCTCAAAAGGGTAAAATTGCTACAGGTTTGGTTTGGCATTAATCTTTCTAGAACATTTATTATGTACTGAGATACTCAGAAAATGTGGTATTACATTGTGTGGGGCTTGGATTAACTTCTTTTACCAGACTGCATGCCTCTTGGTAACAGCAGCCATTTTTGTATAACTAGAGCCTAGCACAAAACCTGGGACAAGTGCCTACTAGACCGAGATAAATGAAAGAAATGTCCTCGAATCATAGAATTCAAATCAGCCCCTCTGCAAACTTTCTTGTATTAGCCTTCATTATAAACACATGGATCTACTTACAACCTTGTGCAAACCAGAAACTAGAGCCCTCTTCTCTACCACTAGTTTCTTTACCTTTTTATCTCTTTTAACTTTCTTCCTTTTTCTCTCCTATACCTAATCCTTAGCTCTGCTAACCCACCTCTGCATACTCCACTTACTTTTAGGGGTGGGAGCTAGGAGTTGCTGAAATGAATCAACTGACCCTTAACCAAAATATCCATGCATCTGACAGATATCTGGAAATTTGCCTGATATCACAACAATACATGTGGTCCTATATTTGTATTACCCTAACATTTCAAGATACATTTGGATAATTTTTATTCCACATGCTAAGTTGTCCCACCACTATTCTCATGTTCTTACAAGGGTCATTTATCCATTTATTATCTCAATCACAGGGATATGATTTATAAAAGCAACGAGACACATGATTAGATAACACTATATTAGTAAAAATAGTGGCAATAATTACACTCCAGGCAAGATAAATCAAAGAAAGAATTTTCCCTTCCCATATATGTTGTTTATAGAATAAGGAGTTTACCTGACTGAATAACAAGGAAAATAGACAACTAAAATTACAGAGATGTACTTCCCAGTCAAGTTGTCCAAGAGCTTCATAAATCTGGAGTTACCCAATACCCTAGAGCCAAGCAAGGCAAACTACAGCCCACAGGCGAAACTCACCACACTGCCTAGTTTGGTAAATAAGATTTTACTGGAAGACCAAAGACCCATTTCTTTACACCATTGTCTATGGTTGTTTTCTTGCTCCAATTGGAGGCAGGACTGCATAGAAGATGCAGAGGTGGCCTTATGGCTTGTAAAGCTTAAACTATGTACTCTCTGGCCCTTTACAGATACTGTTTGCTGACCCCTGCCCTATAGATAGAGCAGCATGCAATGATAGTCAAGTAATGTTTCAAGAATGCAGATTGGAGGACTCCCTTCTGTCTAGTATAATTGAGCCATACCAGGTGCTTCGTCTAGCTGGTTTCCTTATCTCTTTCTTCTAATTCATCATCCCTATCACTGTCAGAATAATCTTATAAAAATAGTGGTTAGGATTATTTCTTTTTGCCAAAACTCCTCTGATGACTTTCAAGACCTTTTGTTATCACATTTCTATCCAAATTGACCCCACTGATTCCCCAACACAGTTTCCCTGATTCAGGAAAGTTAGCAATCCAAACATACATTTGCTCAAGTTGCTTTTCCTCTCAGAATGTCCATCTTGCACTCTATATGACATACCTAAATCTTACCCATTCTCTGAGATTCAGCTCCAGGATCCCACTTCTGTATGCCTCCACTTGGCAGCCCAGACTACAGAAATCTCTAGATCCTGAAGATCACTGTTACAACATGTAGCTTCTATCAGCCTTACAGATTTCAATCAGTAGTTTTTCATAGGTTGTTTCTCCCATTCTCCTTTACATTTATGTTTTTAACTTAATACAAAATCTATCATGCTATCTACTCTGCTATCATTGTTCTAAACAAATGGAAGGAAGTGTCTATATTCACTTAGATATATTTTCATAAACAATAACTAGGTAGTATTTTTCTAGAAGATAACACATTGTGAGGAGAAAAATCTTTCTTGTCAGCTTAGCCACTTCCTCCTGCCACTATAAAAATTTATTTCCCTGGAGCATACTTAAGTCAGATTTGCTAAGAAGAAAAATCTCACTTTAATGAGAAGGAGATAGAATGAAGTGTTAGCATTAACATTTCCAGAACTTAATGTATAGTAAGGAATATCAATCCAGTTGAGTACATTTTAAGGAAATCATGATTGTCTAGGTCTAAATATGACCAGAATATCTTGAAAAACAAATTGATAAATAAATGTGCTGTCAGTACAATTCTGTTTTTTCCTGACTTCCACAATACTGTTTCTTAAGCCCACGTTGAATATTTCACTATGGCAACATGAAGTCAATTACCCATTATCAGATTGAAATGGAAAAACTTAACATACATAGGGTACAGTAAGCAAAGTTATCGCTGTAAGTGCTCAACAGCAAGCTCTTTTGTTGACTGTTTGCTGTTTCTAGTGCCTATGAAAAAATAACTTCTCAGCTCAAGGCTAGTCCTGCCTTTCTGTTGCCTCTGCCATCTCATTAACTACAAGCCATCTTAACTCTAACCTTCCTTTAGCAGTATTGATGCTAAAAATGTATCTGTTGTTTATCTGAAATTTAAATTTAACTGGAGGATCCTTATTTTACCTGACAAACATACCCTAAACTGATCACCTCAGTCAGGTCCCTATTGCTGAAAGTGGGAAACATGGTGAGTAGCTCTTTCCCTTTAGTCAAGTCCCTAGCCAGAAATCTGGAAGACATACTAGGGACTTGATGGCATTCTGCCCATCACTAAATCACCTCCATTCCATGTACCGGATATGACTAAACCATTAGCCCCTCTCTGTTTTGAATGCCACCACTCTAGGTTCAGCCCTTATCAGCCTCTGCCTGGATCTTGCAGTAGCTTCCTGGATGGTCTTCATGCTTCTCATCTTGTCTCCTTTATATTCATCTCTGTTTCCTGTCTGACTCTCCAGCCTTTTCTCTCACCATGCCTTCTCCACCTCCCTTGTGAATTGTTTTCTAGCCATTTCTAATCTGAGCATGCCGTCTTATTTATTATCTCTGCCTTGATTCCAGTGGCATAAAATAAACATCCCCTTCACACCTGCCTGAAACTACACTCCCACTCGGCTTCACCGGATCACTTACCTTTTAAATTCAACTTAAGGGTCTCTACCAGGAAAAGCTGTTTCTTGTTACTCTGCACTCCCTCAGCCAATGGATGAGGCTTCAACATGCGTATTTTCTTATACATGGACATTTCTAAGAACACAGTGATTTGGGTTAGTGTGAATTTGTCAGAAGAAACCACAGTGCTAGAAGGCTTTACATCAGCACATGCTGTTTTGTCCATGTAACAAAGTTATCACTGCCAAAGTCAGAGTGGCCTTGGTATGGTTTGGCTCTGTGTGAGGACCCAAATCTCATCCCTAATTGTAATCCCCAGGTTTCGAGGGAGGGAGGTGATTGGATCATGGGGGCAGTTCTTGTGATGGTGAGTGAGTTCTCAGGAGATCTAATGGTTTTATAAGTGAGAGTTGCTCCTTCACACGCTCACACTCTTTCCTGTCGTGTTGTGAAGAAGGTTCTTGCTTCCCCTTCTGCCATGATTATAAGCTTCCTGAGGCTTCCCCAGTCATGTGGAACTGTGACCAATTCAACCTCTTTCATGTATACATTACCCAGTCTCAGATATTATTTATAGCAGTGTGAAAACAGACTAGTACAGTCCTTTTGCAAGGACTTAGTTCAGGAGCCAGGAAATAGCTTTGGGCCAAAGGGCCAGTCTAATTCAGCAGGCGAGATGGGATCGGAAATTGGGGGAAAGTTTCTATCACTGACATTTACTTTGGTTTTTGTTTTGTTTTATAGTTGTTTGCTAATTAATTAATGACTGTGTATGTATTTATTTACATTTGGGAACTCAGAACACCGTTTGTGGAAAGCTGATAAACCATGAAAATTGAGGTAGATACCAAACTCGTGTTAATAAATTAACTGCTGGGTGAAGAGTGTGGAAAAAAAATCCATCTTCTTTTAGGGTATATGGTTATAAAAATTCTATAGACAGTTATATAAGGAAGAAGTAGGCCAATTTACAGAGGTCAGACAGAGGTCAAAGGAAAGTCAGCCCTAAGATTTTAAAAGCAGCTGCCTTTAGCTGGAAGCATGGCTTGCTTAAAAACAAAACAAAACAAAACAAAAAACCACACAGTCCTTGATGAAAACTGATATTCTTTTTTGTATGTCCTCTACTAAGCACCTTTAAATGTTGGCTTCCCCAGACAACCTTTTAAGAATTAGGTTATAGGTGTATCCTCTATTCCCCGTAATAAGGCTTGAGAAACATCTAAAAAGGCGGTTCGCAACCCAGGCTGCACATTAAAATCACAAAGATAATGTTTGAAAAATATTGATTTCCTGGAAACCATCCCAGATATTCTAATTTAATTGGTCTGGGTGAGACCACAGGAATTGGTGTTTTTCATCCCACCCCCTACCCCAGGTGACTCTTATGTGCAGGTGGAGATCTACTGATGGAATCCATTAATTGACCTCTCCTATTGAGGCTTCACTGTTTCCTTTATAAAGTGTACCCATCTCAAGAAAAATCAGACCGGGACCCAAATGCCAAGCTGCAGATTGGCTGGATGTAGGAGCAACATGTGCTTCTGCTGCTGCTCCGCTTCAGTCAAGTCCCCAGCTACTGAGATCCTATTGCCCATGACCCAGATAGCTGATTGTTCTATGTTACACAAATATAGAACAGACTGCTAATTCATCTTCAGTCTTGTAAGGGGAACTCAGAGAGAATGGTTTCCTGTAAGATGTGACCTTACATTTGGTACTAAAGGTGTTGGCTCTTTTTAATCCTGAGAAGGATGCTTTTAGGAACAAATAGATTTGGAATCCAACCATACTGCTCTTATTCAAAAATTTAATTCATTTCCAAAGGATAAATGGATTCCAGAGTATTAAATAATTACATTTGTATTTATTCCATTTCAAGCCATGACTATAGGATTTACAGTAATATTAATTGCTGCCAACAAAATCATATCTATGTATATATTTTCCCCTTCATCTTTTGTCAGTAGTGATAAGAACAAGTTCAAGTGAATGATTCTCTCGGTGTATTATTTGACATTACAAAGTGGCAGTCTGAGACATGAATCTGATCTCTTGGGATATGACACCCAGTAACTGACAGCCCCGGGCCATGCAATATAGGAATGTAGTGGGAAAAAAAAGTCTCCATTTTTAGTGAAAATTATGAAGGAATTATGAGAGTTACTACTGATATTAAAACATTGCATGTGGGATGTAGTACATTTTATGATTTATAAAGTGACCTATGGACAGCAATAGGAAAAACAGTCTTACAGAAGACATAAAACTGATAACATAAATAAAAGCATAGGTATGTCCCAAACATAGGAGCTTCTTTTTATAGTTGCAGGAGATGATTCTTTCGTTAACATCCCAATTCTTGTTGATTTTGGGCATAGTTTGGCACATCCAGGCCCTATGTCCTACCGCATTTTCCTGAAAATATGCTTCCTAAGAGTGGAAAGAGTGAGCACACATTCAGTCGGCTCCTTCCCTGACTCTTGGATCTCTTCCACCCAAATGATAATTCTGTGGGCATCCCTTTAAATTCTGAAGCTCTTACCTAGTCCCATAATGGCTCCTCTCATGCAACGTGTGTGTATAGGGAGCTCAGGTGTTTAGAATATTCTTACTCTGGGGCCAACATCAGAAATTCCCTGTTACTCCCCCTCCTGTTGATAAATGGGCTTATCTCTGTGGACAGCAATTCAGGGCATCAGCTTCCTATGGAATTGCTATAGGAAGCTACATTGGAGTGTGGAGGGAGGAGTTGGAAGTCCGGGTAGAGAGACTTTCTTTAGTTAAAGATGGCCCCAGTAGGCATTTAGGGTTATTGCTAGTTACAGAACTAGCAATAGGTTATGGCTAGTAACAAAAATATATATGTGTGTATGTGTGTATATCTTGGTTTCTTTTATGTCTTTGTACTGTATATTTTTGATACACACATACATAAATGTATATATGTATGTTTCTGGATACACACACACACACACACACACATATATATATAGAGAGAGAGAGAGGATCCCTTCATAACACAACATAGGGCAGAGTTTTGTACGTACTCTGTTGCTTTAATTGCAGAGAAGAAATACTGCTAATGTCAGCCGGCATGATCTGCGCCTAGGTGTTTTCTGATAGGAGCAGAGTTGAAGCACTGGGGTGGAAGCCTTTTCCTCATTTTTAGCATCTTAAGTGTGGTGACCACATTCAGAAGGGTAGTACTTGGCACTGCCAGAAGAGGAAAATTAGGATTCACCTGCTTCTCTTACCAGCCACTGTGAGAATGTTGAATTTTACATGTGGTCGATTCGATTTGTTAATATAATTCTGTGTCTGCAGTACTCAGAAAATATGTGCTCAAGGTAAAATCACCATCTGGGTTAGCAAAATAGGCATTCCTAAATATCACGCCTACTAAACAGAGCACGATCTGGTCCTTCCGAGGGAGGAACCAGAAACATGAATTTCTCATGAGATGATGGTGGTTGTTTCTATACAATTTCTTGAAAATCACGTAACCTTCAAACACCACATAAACACACCCACAAATGCTTACAAATATATAGGTTCTTTCACCATAGGTCCATGGAATTACTACTTAATTCATCAGGCTCTGCAGATTTTCCCTTCAAGATATGTTAAGTCCTATTTTTTTTTTTCCATTTCATGCTTTGTACTGCTACAATAACCTTTTATTTATTTTATTAAAAGGTAATTTAACGTAACTATAACTTTATTGGACAAACTGTTAGGACTATTTGCAGAAGAATCAAACATGAATTTTTAAAATACAAGAATGCTTGACTCATTTTGGATTAAAAAATATATCTCCTGAGCTTGTTGACATTGCTGTAAAATTTCCTCTTTCATTCATTAGCATAACTCTATGAGACTATTTTCTGTACTTTTTTTTGATATGCTTAGTTTTGAATTGTGTTAAAATATCCATAACTTAAAATTTACCACTGTAACCATTTTGAAGTGTACACTTCAGTGCTATTACTGCTGTGCAGCCATCACCACAATCTATCTTCACAACTTATTTCATCTTGTAAAACTGAAATTTTGTACTCATTAAACAATAGCTACCCATTCCTCCCTCTCCCAGCCCCGGGCTACCACAACTCTACTTTCTGTCGCTCATGAATTTCACTACTCTAAGTGCCTCATATAAGTGGAATCTTAGGGTATGTATCCTATTGTGACCATCTTATTTCATTTAACATAACATCTTCACAGTTCATCTGTGTTGTAACATGTCAGAATTCTCTTTTTATAAGTCTTAATAACAATCCACTGTATGTATATCTCACATTTTATTTATTTATTTATCTATTGATGGGCACTTCAGTTGCTTCTACCTTTTGGTTAATGTGAATAATCCTGCTATGAGCATGGGTACACATGTATTTGTTCAAGTTCCTGTTTTCAGTTCTTTTGGGGGTATACCCAAAAGTAGAATTGCTGGATCCTATGGTAATTCTATATTCAATTTTTGAGGAACTATCATACTGTTTTACACAGCAGTTGTACAGTTTTACATTCCCACCAGCAGTGCATAAGTGTTCTATTCTCTTCAGTCTTCACTAATACTTGTTATGTTCTGTTTTTCTTATGGTAGCCGTTCTAATGGGTATGAAGTGGTGCCTTATTGTGATTTTGACTCGCGTTTTCCTGAAAACCAGAGATGTTGAACATCTTTTCATGTGCTTATTGGCCATTTGTATATCTCCAGTAAAGAAATGTCTATGCAAGTCCTTTGCCTATTTTTGAAATGAGTTGTATTCTGTTGCTGTTTGGTTACAGGAGTTCTCCATATATTCTTGATATTAACCTATTAATAGATACATAATTTGCAAATATTTTCTCCATTTCATGCATTGTCTTTTCACTCTGTTGATAGTATCTTTTGGTGAACAACTACAATAGCCTTTTAATGTGTCCTACTAAACCCAGTCGTTGCTGCTCTCCCTTCTTTCCCCCTTTCTCCTCTCTGCCTCACGGTACTCTCCATTCCCTACCCCTACTCTCTCCCTACCCACTCCCTACCTCCTTCTTTCTCCTTTCTCTACCCACCCTCCCTATGCCCTTGTGTCCCTCCTCTCTACCCACCCCACTTCCCCAAATGTGTAGGGTCATCCTCTACAAATTCCTTCTCTTCTCTTAAGGCTTGCTTCCTCCGTAGTCTTTCCTTTTGATTTGAAGGCATGAAGTAGTCATAATAATAGGTGTTGTATCAATTCACGAGCTTTAACAGTTTACAGAACTACCATATTGGTATAGCTGTCAAGGTTGTTTTTTGTTTTTTTTTTTTTCTGGGAAGAGGCATAAGCCCTGTTGGGCTGCTGGGTAAATCCACTGAGTAAAACAAGGCTATCATAGATTGGCTCCAAGCATTGCATGTACTCCAGGTCTTTATGCAGTACTTCCCTAGTGTAATATTTATTTTGCTACCACAGAGGATCTAAGAAGGTGGTGCAAAGAAACCTGAAGGGTCTCCATAGTCTGACTGTTGTGGAACTGTCTTTGAGTACAATATAATGGAAGAAACCTTGAAAGTGTAGTATGCCTGGGAGCTCCACTGAATTTTCCCCAGAGACAAATAAGTAGAGAAGTGTGCTGAGTTATTACTTCTTATACAAATTGGCTAATTTAGACCACATGCCAAGTAAGAAAACTGAAGTGGAAATTGTTCTCACTATGAAATTTTGTGAGTGTTAATACAAGAGGCAAGAGAACTACTTTGGGGACACAATACATATAAGGAGAATGTTAAAGATCTGCCAGAAAGCACAGCAACCAATAAACATGTGTATCATTCATTCTGATTGTACTTTTTTTTTTTTTTAGACAGAGTTTTGCTCTTGTTGCCCAGGCGAGAGTGCAGTGGCACAATCTCAGCTCACTACAACCTCTGCTTCCCAGGTTCAAGCTATTCTCCCACCTCAGCCCCCTGAGTAGCTGGGATTACAGGCGCCTGCCACCACACCTGGCTAAATTTGTTTTTTTTTTCTTTTTGTAGAGATGGGGTTTCATCTTGCTGGCCAGGCTGGTCTTGAACTCCTGACCTCAGGTGATCCACCTGCCCTGGCCTCCCAAAGTGCTGGGATTATAGGCATGAGCCACCGCACCTGACCAGTAACTTTCTTATAAAATACACACACACACACACACACACACACACACACACACACACACACACACTTTTACTAAAAGGGCAAATAGAAAAGCACACAGAGGTGCCTCATGAATAAATTATTATCCACTTGTCCAGGTCTTTTGCTGTTGTACTTATCGTGCACAGATTTTATAAAGTGGACAGCTTTTCACTCCAGAATGAGTTTTATTTTCCTGAATTATTAATAATACACTTTATTAGCCATATGTCAACATCACAGACACATTTTTCACTAAAAGGAGAGTGGCTCTGGTGTGAAAGAAAAGCAGCTGTGGTCTCCCGGCAGCGATTCCATTCCTCCCCTTTTGCCTCGGGAAGGTGCTCCATTTTCCTGCCATGATTTCTCACACAGGGGACTGAATTTCTCCCACTTCCTTTTCAACAGAAATTGAGAAAACTCCTGCACTCAACAAAATGAGGCTGGGCATCTAGGGATTTGAAATACTGACTTTTCAGCAGGTACTCATTTACCAGCAAGTGCTAGGCCTTGGCCTATGAACAAGAGCATGCCTACTTTTGTATTCACTGACATTGTTTTCTTAGCACCTCTGGGAAAATCTGTTTCTGAAAATAACTTTTTGTAAAACATGAAATATTTCCAGAAAGTCAAAATGTATAAAGATTTGTTGTTTTATTCCCTCAAAAATGCTTTGCTTTTCCCGTGTTTTCCATGTTTTTTTCTTAATGACTTCATCTTGCTTGCTCTTTAATGAACGGATCATGCCATCATCAGGGTTGGGAGTTTAATTTCACATGATCTGAGGTATATACTCTTCCAAATGATCCTCATGTCATTGTAGTCATGGGAGTAACAACTGCATTTTTGAATCACAGTTTTTGGCAAGTGTCCCTGTAGGGTCTCAGTTGTATTTTCAAAAGCAAGGAAAAGTACTGAAAATCACGTTTAGGACACTATGTTCAATGTTCCAGGAAAGGCCTTTTACTATCCTCTTACCAAGTTGTTTTCTTTTTATTGTTGTTGTTTGTTTTTAAGACAGAGTTTCCCTCTTATTGCCCAGGCTGGAGTACAACGGTGTGATCTGCAACCTCCACCTCCCAGGTTCAAGCAATTCTCCTGCCTCAGCTTCCCGAATAGCTGGGATTACAGGCATGTGCCACCACGCCCAGCTAATTTTGTATTTTTAGTAGAGATAGGGTTTTTCCATGTTGGTCAGGCTGGTCTCGAACTCCTGACCTCAGGTGATCCACCCGCCTTGGCCTCCCAAAGTGCTGGGATTACAGGCATGAGCCACCGCGCCCACCCCTTACCAAGTTCTTAAAACTAATGTATGGAACAAATGTAATAACTAGTGGGTACTTCTAATGACCAAAGAAATCTAGACCCACTAGGTAAAAAATAATTTGCCTGAATTGTAAATGTAAAAATGTCCCTTTTAGATCCTTTTTGCTCAGGGGTGCTGAATGTGCTTCATCTGGAGGCCATGAAAAGAAATCCAGCATGGAATTTCATGTTACTTACCAAGAGAGGCACTATAGAGTCAAACTTAGAGTCAAAATCTGGGAGTCCAAATTGGTAGGTTATTGTGCAGATCCATTAGGGGCTCATAAATAAAGAGTCTGAACTCAAATATTAATGAGGATTGCTTCTGGGTACGTCATTATGGTTTTTTTTTTTCCTTTCACTTTTCTGTCTTTCCTAAATTGTACAAAATGATCAAGTATTGTTTTCAGAGTTCTCTTAATCTGTGTTTCCATCAGAATTCAGTGCCTGAGGCAAATAATCGCAGGAAGTGTTATTTTGGGAAGTGTCTGAGAAAATAGAAATGGAGGACTCGGGATAAGTTAAGGAAAGAAGAAAAGTCAATTCAATGTTGCTTTGTTGATTTGGTTACCACTGTGGTCAAACAGGGACTCAGTCCCTGTGGACCCTCTGAGGAGACAATAGTGCACCACAGAGTTCTCTTCTAGAAAGATGGATGAAGGGAGCGTTTACCTACCAGCTCCCACTGCCCCATTGGTTGTTGGTGCCTTATGTGGCTCTAGCTCCATAGAAATTCTGTTTGAGCACATACAAGTGCCAAGCCAGTTTCCACAGATGCTCCTATTGTGACAGCATCTATAAGCCCTAGGGCCAATCCCAGAGATAGAAAAAGGGTACTGAAAAGAGGAGCTGTATGGTCACACCAAACAAATCTGTTTGTCATGGCCAGGGTTGAGATAAAAGGTAGGCTTACAAAATGTGAGACACAGGAGGATCCAGTAAAACAATGCAAAGATGATAAATATTATTTTGTACTAAAAATTTTAAATAGCGTATTTTAGAGATATTTGATACATAAAGTGAAAACCACTTTTTTTTTTTTGTTTGAGAAGTATACACCTGTATAATGTTTTTACTATTACTATAACAAATTACCAACAACAATTTGGGTTGTTTTAGTGTCTTAATTGAAGCACCCATTTAACCTTGAAGACATTATGCTAAGTGAAATAAGCCAGACGCTAAAGGACAGATACTGTAGGATTCCATTTTTATGAGGTATCTAGATAAGTGAAATATGTAGACAGAAAGACACCACGGGTTAAGGGAGGGAAGAATAAGAAGTTTTTGTTTAATAGTGATATGGTTTGGCCGTGATCCCACACAAAATCTCATCTTGAATTGTAATCCCCATCATCCCTAAGTGCCAAGGTCGGGACCAAGTGGAGATAATTGTATCATGGGGGCCTTTTCCTTCATGCTGTTCTCATGATAGTGCAATAGTGAATGAGTTCTCATGAGATCTGATGGTTTTATAAGCATCTGGCATTTCCCGTGCTTGCACTTACTCCACCCTACTGCTCTGTGAAGAAGGTACCTGCTTCCCTTTTGCCTTTGACCATGATTGTAAGTTTCCTGAGGCCTCCACAGCAATGCAGAACTGTGAGTAAATTAAACATTTTTCCTGTATAAATTACCCAGTGATATGGTTTGGCTGTGTCCCCATACAAATCTCATCTTGAATTGTAGCTCCCATAATTCCCACATGTTGTGGGAGGGACAGATAATTGAATCATGGGGGCAGGTATTTCCTGTGCTGTTATGATATTGAATAAGTCTCATGAGATCTGATGGTTTTATAAAGGGGAGATGCCCTGCACACACTCTTGCCTGCCACCATGTAAAATGTGCCTTTGCTTCTCCCATGCCTTTCATCATAATTGTTGAGGCCTCCCAAGCCATGTGGAACTGTGAGTCCATTAAACTTCTTTCCTTTATAAATTACCCAGTCTTAGGTATATCTTTATTAGCAAGCGGCATGAGGACAGACTAATACACCTAATCTGGGGTATGGTTTCATAGCAGTGTGAGAACAGAGTAATACAAATGGGTACAGAGTTTCAGTTTGGGATGATGAGAAAGTTCTGGAGATAAATGGTGGTGATGGTTGCACAATATATATGTACTTAGTGCCACTGAACTGTACTCTTACAAATGGTTAAATGGTAAATTTTATGTATATTTTACCACAATAAAAAAATAGCACCCATTTATGATGTCACAGGTCTTTCCATCAGAAGTCAGGGTACAACTTGCCTCAATTAGGTCCTCTGATTAGAATCTCATAAGGTCAAAATCAAGGTGTCAGCAGGCTTGTATTCCTTCCTGGGGACTCCAGGGATGAATCTGCTTCCAAGCTCATTTAGTTTCTTGGCTGAAATGAATTATTTGTGTTTGTAGGACTGCAGCCCTTTTTCACAGCTGGCTGTTAGCCAGTTGCTCCTAGAGATTATCTGTATCCTTTCTCATGCATCCCATATGGGCCCCTCCAGTAAAGGCAAGGCTAGTTGATCTCCTCCCATGCTTTGGATCTCCCTAAGTCCTTCTGCTAGTGCATTTCTGACTTAAGCTGGAGAAGATTCTCTGCTTTTTATTGGCTCGTTTTGTTATATTGGGCCCTAGATAATCTCTCTAAGACTTCATGATTGTAATTATATCAGATAAGTCTCTTTTGCCAGCTGTATTAATTTCATAGAGCAATCATATGAAAGTACTAAAAGCTAGGCAGTTTAAAACAACAAAAATATATTCTCTCTCATGATTCTGGAGGTCAGAAGTATGAAATCAAGTTGGTATGCGGGCCATGTTCTCTCTGACAGCTCTAGGATGGAGTCCTTTCTTGCCTCTTCTAGGTTCTGGTGTTTGCTGGCAATCCTTGGCATTCTTTGTCGTTTACATGCATCACTCTGGTCATATGTCCATTCCTCCCCTTGTGTCTGTCTCTGTGTACAAGTTTCACTTTTTTTGAGGGTACCAGTCATCTTGGATTAGGGGTCACCTTGTTTTTACTTAATTACCTCTGTAAAGATCCAGTTTCCAAATAAGGTCACATTTCTGAGGTACTGGCAGTAAGGACTTCAAAATATATTTTTGGGGAACGTGATTCAGCTCATAACACCAGGTAAGAAAACTCTTCTAGTATTTAGGGATAATGATGTGGACATCTTTTGTGGGGAAAGATACATTCTGCCCATCACACCCCTAAACTTTCTTTTGTGAACATCTGTTAGAATGACAGGCTCAGAGTGGTCACACTATTCTTGAAATTTCTTAGCACCTTGTAAATATTTACTTTTAAATCCAGAATGAATTTATAAGAGGGATCAATATTATCCTTCTACAGCTGAGTAACCCAAGACTCATAATTGTAAAAGAAGTTTAAAATTATATATAATTATTTAGGAAATTATTGGAGACAAGAGTTAACATTTTCTGATTATGGTTATCAGTGATTACCCTGCAGAACTTCTTGGTTATGGGCTATTTTATATATATGCATATTGTAAAAACTCCACTTAAAGGGCCTTATTTAGTGCTGTATTTGAAACATTGGGATAAATGGCAACCTGTTTTCTCACTTTCAGAACTCTCTTCTTTTCACATAAGGATCTCTTTGAATTAAGAATCAAATTTTCCTCCAGACCTTCAATATCCATTCTTATTTATTTCCTTTTCATTATTTTTCACATATCTTTTTTTTTTTTTTTTTTGAGACGGAGTCTCCTTTTGCCCAGGCTGGAGTGCAGTGGTGCAATCTCAGCTCACTGCAAGTTCTGCCTCCCGGGTTCATGCCATTCTCCTGCCTCAGCCTCCCGGGTAGCTGGGACTACAGTTGCCCGCCACCGCACCTGGCTAATTTTTTGTATTTTTAATAGAGACGGGGTTTCACCATGTTAGCCAGGATGGTCTCGATCTCCTGACCTCATGATCTGCCTGCCTTGGCCTCCCAAAGTGCTGGGATTACAGGCGTGAGCCACCGCCCCCAGCCACCTTCATTTTTTATATGCTTATTTTACAAACATTTACTGGCCTTCTCTCTGCCAGATATATTCTATATATTAGGGAATACAAAGACAAATCAGGCCTGGTCTCTGTTCTCAAGTGGCTCACAGTATAGTTATCCCTCTCCAACCCATTCTCCATACTGTTTTCCCAACTAGACTATCACCAATGAAAACCCCTTGTCTCTATCTTCCACGTTCTCCCAACCCTCACTATAGTGCTAGACCTAGTATGAGCTTGAATTTTTCGCATCCCATTGAATTTAATAATTTCAGTTGCTAAATTAGGGAAGTTCCATTTTGGGAACCTTTAAATCCATAGACACCTTATACTTGGCCCATTTTTTTCAACGCTAGTTGCTGCTGTGGCAACCAGCTGAAGGCCTCATAACAACTTACTTTAGCAGTAGCATATACTTCTGCTTTCTGCCAAGGGACTTGCCACTGCTTCAGGAACCCACTTAGCCATTCAGTTATATTGCAAATAGGATTACTGGATAAATAAAGAGTAGCCAGTTAGATTTGTATTTCAGATAAGAAACAATTTTTTTAGTATATGTATTTTCCAAATATAGTATGAGACAAATTTATACTAAATAAATTTGTAATTTATCTGAAATTCAAATTTAATGGAGTGTCCTCTATTTTTATTCTACAAATCTGGCAACCTTAATTGCAAAGCGGGAAGTGTGAGTGACTTAACTAACACCCAATAGGTGCAACTTTTGAGCAATGGAGGAAGGAATCCAGTGAATATACTCGCCTCTGTTGTTTGGGGACTCTGTTGTCCTTTGCGGATGCAATTCTGAGATACATTGTTCATGGCTTCTAAGATCTTCCACAGGATTGAGTCTTGGTTTCCCACAGCTATGATTAGCTATTAACAAAGCCCTGATTTGTTTTTTCACCTTTCCTAGTTTCACTCTTCCCAGTCCCCTACTCTAGTCCCTTAGGATCTCTATCTCCATGCCAACCCTTACCTACACTTCTGCTTTTGGAGGATACCCAAACTAAGCACCCTTTCTTCCATTATTACACTGAGATTCCAGATACTATGACTGGTTTAATTGCAGAGATAGATTGAGGTTCTAATTTTGATAGAGTAGCAGACTCATTTGAATAATAACCTTGCATGGTTCTCTTCTGGCATGTAAACTTGTCTAGGCATGTTTGGTGAGCTGAAAGGATAGGACTAAGAGAAGTCAATGGGAAAAGTAATTCAAGGAATATTGACATCTAGGGTTCAGATATACTAGATAAAATGTTTTAGGAGAAGTTGATGATGGCTTTAATATAGCATATTGCATATATATTTTTACCTTTCCTTTCTCCAAAATTAGATTAAAATATCAGATAAAATTTATTATTTAATATTTTTAAGTAATCCATAATAGCACGGAAAATAAGAATGACACCTTTTAGGAAGTCATATATTTTAAGTAATTTATGAAATGTAGAAAAATAGAAGGTGTTATATTGATTAACGAACTGAAGCAAGGGAAAACTCAAAGCAGCCACAGGAAAGGGGTTCCATAAGGAAGCAGATATTTCTTCTCACTCCCAAACTTGAAATCTATAGAGTAGATGCTGCGGTAGTAATACTAGTAATACAGACTTCTTGAGAAACAGTTGGACTAGTGGGACACCTACCTTTCTGCCATCTATCTACCTATTAGGCCGGCATATGAGATGTTTTCCCCAGTAGATAGTATTGATACAGTTGTCTATCAAATACGTATTTGGGGGTAAAAAGGAAAGCTTTGGTATTACATCACACCATATAAAAACACAAAAATAATTGCGATTGGTTTGAAGAGCAAATCATTTTTTAAAGTATGCAATAACAGAGAATAATCTATAACAGACCAACTTTATGATATTTGAGGTTGCTAAGGTATTCCCCAGAAACATCTGAGGCCCAGAAGACGTGAAGGGAAGAAGGAAGGGAAAAGGAAAGAGTAATCTGATATATTTACTTACATTCAAATCTAAATTTCTGCATGAAAAAGTTTACCACAATTTATTGTAAGCAAAATTAAAAGACAAGTGCAAGGTTGGAGAAAGCATGAAATACAGGAAACACAGGGTTAATATTGCTAATCTGCATATTACCCCAATAAATTAGTAGTAAAATGACAACACAACAGGAAAACGCAGGCAAATGATATTATAGTAGAATTTCCACCACATCTGTTTTTCTTCCCTGTAAGAGAACAATGCTTTACCATCCTGGTGAGCTCAGACATGGCCATATGATTTGTTTGGGTCAATGAAGTATATCACAAGCAGACACTTTAAGATTTATGTTTTGATTTGTTGTGTTCTGTTTACTTTCTTCTGCAGCAACCAGTGATATTCTGAATAGTAGCTGCTCCCAACCAACCCGGGATTAAAATACAATGTGAGAATTAAGCTTTTGTTTTAAACCACTGAAGTGTGGGAGTTGTTGATACTGTCTAAGTCCATTTGGGCTACTGTAACAAAAATACTATAGATTGGGTAATTTATAAACAGCAGAAATTTATTGCTCAATAATCTGGAGGCTGAGAAATCCAAGATCAAAACACAGATTTGGTATCTGGTCAGGGCTCTGGTCCTCATAGACAGCACCTTTATGTGTCCTCACAGCAGAAGGAACAAACAGGCTTTCTTGGGCCTCTTTGATGAGGGCACTAATCCTGTTCATGAGAGCTTCTGCCCTCATGACCTAATGACCTCACAGATACCCCACCTCCCAATACCACTGGAATGGGAATTAAGTTTCAATGCATGAATTTCTGGGGAACACAAACATTCAGACCATAGCAGATACCATGGCTTAGCCTAACCTATCCTGACTCATACCGAAATCCATATTAGAATATGGGTGCTGTTGCACCAAAATCTACAAATATTTGGCATTGATTTAAATGTGCTCTGGGAAATGAGAGCTGTCAGAAGCTAGAAAGTTGGTGAGACATAGCAAGTAATAGAGAACATTTCAGTAAAACTATAATCTACAATAGCCTGAAAGGCGGATCATGCACATAATGAACATGTTGTTTTAGGGTAAGGGGCTTAGAAACAGAATGTTAGTTCGAGGTATTGGCAACTCTATCTCTAAATTTCTCAGATTATTACAAAAATATATGAGCTTGATAAGATAATTACCTGATTTTTAAACATGAATGGAAAAAATTAGAGTCTTAGAAATTGTGTACTTACAGGGCTGAAACTTGAATTCAGTCTTCAAACAGTGTGACATAAAATTGAGGAAGTTTGTGAACAATACAAGCAGATATGATCTCAGACTTGCCTTTACCAAGGAAAGGGGGAACAGTATGGTCTTTTTACCTATTGTTAAAATTATTAAAATCTTTTAACCTATTATCTCAGTGCAAGTATCAAATTAAGGGTATAATTCTTACATGCATTTATTGAAAATTCTTGATAGATTAAAATAGAGTAAAGGTTCAATTAAGTGTTATGACCCTCTTCATTTGGGCAAAATGGCTCAGGAAAAAGAGATTGAAAGTATGGCTCTCCAAAACTGATGGACTCAAGGTACTGAAACTTTAGTCGGAGGTGGGGAGGAATCTAGAAAAGAGGTGTAGATATTGTTAAGAGCATATAGAGTTGATTGGAACACAGTTGCTAAGAAACTGACTTAAGTTTTTGAAAAAAAAAAAAATGTACTGCCAAAGAGATCATGAGCCTGGATTAAGTAGTTTGTGACTGAAGCTTAAAATTATACTTAGGAAAACAACCTCTCTTGGATGAGAAGCAGTACACAAAACTACTACATTTCCATGGAAGGCAGTTTTACTGTGCTAGCTCTATGTATTACTTACAGCATAATTGAAAAGGAAGAACATCCTGGATAGTGGAGACAAGAGCCACAGACAAACAGTGGACGAAGAAGCCACTTAACGGAAAAGCAATCAGGGACTATTCCCAGGAAAGTTCTCTAAACCTAGGGCAGGGGCCTCTCCAAACATCTGCCCCATGGGATTTCATTGTTGCTGTGGCCTGGTGGCTGCTGTATGTCTCTTATTCTTCTGTTTTTGAAGGAGAGAATTTAATGCAGTTTATCCTATGCCTATGTTACCCTGTACATTGGGAATGTTTATTTCTTATGTAGAAACTACCAGGTATCACCCCGAGCATTCATAAATTTGACTTTGAGTTTGAAGCAATGATTGGATAGTAGTTGTTTGTTTCCTTTGGAGAAGCGGGTAAAGTGTCCAACATGGAGAGGGGAGAGAACTGTATTTGTTAACTAGACGGTTCAACAGTATTAGACCTGTATTACTGTTCCCTGGGATATAGTTCCCCTTCTTTCCAGAGGATCATACTCCCCAGTCTGTTTGAACTAGATGTGAACACATGGCCTGTTTTGGCCTATTAAATGTGAGCAAAAGTCACATACATCACTTCTAGGGAAAATAATTATGAGTCAGTACATGCCTCATCAAATTCGATATTCCACCTCCCATGAGAATCATCAATGTGGCTACTAAATAGTGGCAGCTCCATCAGCTGGAGCCCTGGAGTGAGGATAAGGAGGCCCTGAAACACAGCCCCTAGTTGACTTTTGATGAATATGTAGAATGAGAGAGAAACCCACCATTTGTTCTTAAAGACTACTGGGATTTGGGGAAAAGGGTGTTTGTGTAGCATAACCTATTAGTCTGTTTTAACTGGAAGGTATAAATAATTAGAAGATAAAAGTATAAATGACTAGTGAACATATAAAAAAATAACTGATTAGAAATGTTCAGGAAAGCAGCACATATAACTTGGAAATTGTTCCTGACTACATTTAAGATATTTATAGAATATAATTTTGGAATTGGGGACTTGTCGGGAGACTGGAGTTTCTGCTTGACAAGATGGCAGTCACTACAGGATTACAATTAGGAAAGAAATGTACAATTGTACCTAGGTCTCACATGTGCCACTGTGACGAGAATGGCTGAATGATTAGGTGAATCATATTCACTCTGACATGGAGCATTATCTCCGCTAGCGTCTTCCTTTTAGTCCTCAAACTGTTTCATCTCTGTACTCATAGAAGACATTGCCCTACTCCCTAAGGGATACAGCCCCTTCTACTATGAGTATCATCTACTCATAGTCTCTAGCTCAAAGTTAAAACTCTCAGGATAGTATGTAGTTGTCTTTATCTGGCCCAGATGTGGTCTCATTTTGTCTGACAACCTATGGTTAGAAGACAGGTTCCACTCACACATGCCCAATATACAATGGTTGAATGAGAACCAAATAACTGTAATAAATATTGTGGTGGTAGATTGTAATATCTGTTGACAATATTCCCTTTCACCCCTATTATTCAAAATGGTTTACTATGGACAGAGAAATTTCTCCAACGTGCTGATTTTGGTTTTAGCCATGTGCCTTGCTTTGGCTAATGACATGTGAGCAGGTATAACTTCTGCCATACAAGACTAGAGGTATTAAATGTGTTTGCATGACTTAGCCTTCACTCTAGGCCTCTTGCCCTGCATTTTGATAAGAGCACACTTCTGGTAGCTGCTGCTGTTTTACCCTGGGTCCCAGAAATAGACATGTGGAGCTGACCAAAATGTACCCCATAGCCTGGAGCTGAACCCCCACTGAGTCACAGCTGACTCACAAAACTATGAGAGATGAGCACTTATTGTTATAAGCTACTGATGTGTGCAAGTTTTTAACCACAGTAAAAGTTGATACCATTCCCATTTAGAAAGAGGAAGAATGGGAGACACAGAATAGCCACTGACTGGGTTGTGATAATTTTGAAATCTCCCTGGGAAGTTGCTGTGCAGGTGCTCTCTCCTTGGTGGAGGGAAATTGCTTGATTAAACTCTGATTCTGCACTCTGAAGGAACTCCCTTTCCTTATGATTGCCATGGCCCATGGATCTGCCCTCTGGGGAGCTGTACCTTGTTCATATTATTGTCTTTGGCCACTTCTGAAATGCATGTTGCAGAGCAAGCTCTCTTTAGGGGCTGCAGAGCCTTTGAAGTCAGCTTCCTAATCATGGGAGGTTGGAAGACGTAGGTTTATTTATGTCTAGAATAGTCCAAAGCACTTGAGTCTAGGCGTACGGTTCCTTTAACAGCAGTTACCTCTAAATTTAGTCATCCGTTTGCACCCAGTTAGTTTTCTGAGCCAGTAACTAGAATAAAAAATTTTTCTAGACATAATTCTCAAGTGTTCCTTATTTATTTGCCTCTTTACTCCCATACTTCTCTCAATTTGTGGTCAAAACTATTTAGAAGAAAACATGGAAAGGCCATCCCCTTAATTTGATATTTGCCTAGGGTCACTTTGAGTTTTATTGGGCATTTGAATCTTTAGTCCTGTTTTATACTGTCTCGGATCATTCATGTTACACAAGCAAATGGCTTTTCCAAATCTGCAAGGCCCCTGATTTCTGGATCATCTTTTGTCCTTTCATTACTTCTCAGAAACTAACCACTTCTTTCTTTGGTCATATTTCTCATATAATCTCTTGCCAAGCAGAGTCAATAGAACCTAACACATGCTACTAATACTTAATTTTCTACTCTCTTCTATTATAACACTATGTAGCCTTTCCATCCGCAATTAAGTTAATGTGCTGATACTGTTACCAAGTGTTTTGCTATTGAATCAAATAGATCTCTAGCCATTTCACGTGTTCATTTCTCCTTGCCATGAAGCTTCCTGACCACTGAGGTGATGCCACATATTTTTGTTATTTCTGTCACAGGATCACTACATTTCTGTTACCAGTGTTTGCATTAGGTAAAGTTAGGCCTTATAAAGAACCCCTTTTCAGCCATGAGTATTACAGTGTCTGAAGAGACAAGAGTGTGAAGAACCATTTAAGACAATAATGCTCTGTATTCGTCAGGATTCTCTGGATGGACAGAACTAATAGTATATATGTATATATGAAAGGGAGCTTATTATAGAGAATTACCTTACATGATCATGAGGTGAAGTCCCACAATGGGCCGTCTGCAAGTTGAGGAACAAGGAAGCCAGTAGTGGCTCAGTCTGAATCCAAAAGTCTCAAAAGTAGAGAAGCCAACAGTGCAGCCTTCAGTCTGCGGCCGAAGGCCCAAGAGCACCTGGCAAACCACTGGTATAAGTCCAAGAGTCCAAAAGCCAAAGGACTTGGAGTCTGATGTTTGAGAGCAGGAAGCATCCAGCACCGCAAGAGAAAGATAAAGACCAGAAGACGTAGCAAGTCTGCTCGTCCCACCTTCTTCTGCCTGCTTTGTTCTAGCCGCACTGGCAGCCCATTGCATGGTGCCCAGCCAGACGGAGGGTGAGTCTGCCTCTCCCAGTCCACTGACTCAAATGTTAATCTCCTCTGGCAACACCCTCACAGACACACCCAGAAACAATGCTTTGCATCCTTCAATTAAGTTGACACTTAATGTTAACCAGCCCACGCTCTTATTCAGGTGAAAGTTATTTGGGTCTTACCTATGGATACTACGTTGAAAAAAATAGATAAAACAGATTCCAAATCGATTATTTTTATTCTTTTTTTTTTTTTTTTTTGAGACAGGGTCTCACTCTATCACCCAGGCTAGAGTGGAGTGGTACAATCGCGGCTTTTCGCAGACTCAAACTCCTCATCTCAAGCAATCCTCCTACGTTAGCCTCCCAAGTAGCTGAGACTACAGGTGTGAGCCACCACAACCAGCTAATTTTATTTTTTGCAGAGAGAAGGTCTCACTCTGTTGCCCAGGCTGGCCCTGAACTCCTGTACTCGTGCAATCCTCCTGCCTTGACCTCCCAAAGTGCTGTGATTACAGGCATGAGCCACCATGCCTGTTCATTGTTTTTAGTTATTGTAATTAATAAAATATGTTCTGATTTCATCTTCTAACTAAGATGATCAAGGAACTGGGTAATGAATCACTGTTTGGACAGCCTGTTACTGTTACAAATAGATTGCTTATGATTGACCAGAATAACAGCTGAAAATTTAATGAATCTACTGCAGTCTTGTCACTTGTCAGGCAGCATAAAGGCAGCCAGTGGAAATATCATCCTTGCTTTGTTCCAGTCTAAAGAATTCAGCAGTCAGCATGAGCTCCTCTGGTTAGAAATGCAGACACAGGACCCTTGGGGTACACACTTGCTCACTTGCTGCCAGAATGCCCCTCTGGATTAATTTCAGGCCCAGTGAAGTATATGATTTACTGATTAATAGAAAATACATCTTAGCAAATATTCAGGTCAAGGAGACCTATTAAATGCTACTTAATTTTGAGAGTAGGAACTTACAGCCCAAATGCATTATGAAAAATGAATGTTTTTAATGACAAGGACTTTTTCTCAGCACACATAGAGCTCAATCGGGGGAACATTTTTCCAAATAGTAGAATATGGGCTCTCAGGATTAGGACTCTAATTTAGGGTATTCAGTTGCAAATGAGGAATTCATCATGTACCCAAAGAGAGAAACCACTCCAGATCTGTGTCATGTGGCTTTGATTTCAGGCAGTACTGTTTGGAGCAAGTTAATTCGACTAAAATGAATTAGGGAACATTATTATTCCTTGAGCACAAAGAAATGTGTCCAACTATGTGTGTTTACTGTGTTATTTTATTTAAAGGTGATAACTACAAAAAATGAAGAAAAGCAGAAGAAAAAAGGAAAGAATTGCCCCAGTTTCAACAAAAAGCTCTATAGTTTTTGTCACAGTTTGGATTCTCTGAGAAGCAAACTCGGAGGTGGAGAATCGTATGCAGGAAGCTTATTGGAGACTGTTCTCAGGATCAACGCCCGTGGGGTTATGAAGGAAGCAGGATTGAGCAAAACAAGGTATACTTGGTGCATTCATAGTGGAGTCCTCAGCCAACCCCATAAAGAATTGTGGAGCTGAAATATCCCTTCAGGGTGGTCTCAAATTGAGGTAAAGATCTGGACCTTGATTACCCCTCCCACAACTACCCCCACTATCACTGGATACAGGCTGCCCGGAGAAGGAGTTGTGATTTGGGATGAGGCATCTTTCTCCAGCTGTGAACAATCCCTGGAAATGGACTTAGCTGAGAGGAGTCAATCACCAACACTCTCAACAGCTGAGGAAATGAGTGCTTCAGGCCTGGAATTGGGTAAGCCGGGTGGCGTATCATGGTGTCCACTACAGTTCTCTGCTACTAATAGCTGTATGTTTTACTGTGAATGTGTGTGTTGGTGGTGGGGGGGATAGGAGAGGTGGTAATGGAGGGGGAAGTTTGTAGGGAAGGATTGGAGTCAGATATGAGACTTTTTCTCTTGTGACTCCAATGTCAGTTTCCTTATTGTTCAGCTTCTTTAATAGTAGATAAGGCCATAAATGTCATCTGTTTAAAATAACAGGATTCCTCAGACTTCCAAGCTAGGAGGAACCTTGAAGATTATCCAATAAAAAAGGCCCAGAGATGTTAAATGCTTCATGTTAGTAGTGAGACCAAAGCTATATATGCATGCTTGAGGGGTGAGACATGACCAATGTCAAGATTGACTGACATTTAAATATTGTCATTTCAGAAGCCATTTACTCCTTATTTTATCCTAAAATAACTCCTAATTTTCCACAAGTGCTAGGAGGATGTAGTATGCTGAGCAGGGCTGGGATGGCAAGTGAGGACCGCACTTAAGATCGTACAGGTGCACACAATTTAAAGAGGTGCTCAAAGGGTGGTTGCAAGTGTATGACCCTGAGAATAAGTGCCTCCTAAAGTTTTTTACCCTAGATCTCTAAAATGCTGTACCTTACTCCAGGCTCTGGTGCTGGGAAAATGGGCCTTTCCTCTGAAGAGATGAAATTCATTCTCCTTCAGCAGAGACTGGCTTAAAGTAAACCATGTAACCCAGTCTGTCTGTCTTAGTCTGTATTTGCTGCTATAATAAGATACTTAAGAGTGGGTAATTTACAAAGAACAGAAATGTATTTCTCACAGTTCTGGAGTCTGGGAATTCCAAGATCAAGGTGCTTGGCAGGTTTGGTTATTCCATGAGGGCTGCCTTCTGCTTCCAAGATGGCACCTTATTGCTGTGTCCACTGGAGGAAAGGAATGCCCGTCTCATATGGTAGATAGTGGAAGAGCATGAACCCTCTCTTATAAGGACCTTAATCCTGTTCATGAAGGAGGAGTCCTTAATTTAAGAGGTAATTAGAGGTCTGGTTACCTCCTAATGGCCTCACGTCTTAATGCTGTCACATTGGCCATTAAGTTTTTTGTTTGTTTGTTTTTTGAGACAGAGTGCAGAGGTATGATCTCAACTCACAACAATCTCTGCCTCCCAGGTTCAAGTGATTCTCCTGCCTCAGCCTCCCGAGTAGCTGGGACTACAGGCATGTGCCACCACACCCAGCTAATTTTTTGTATTTTTAGTAGAGACGGGGTTTCACCATGTTAGCCAGGATGGTCTCGATCTCCTGACCTCGTGATCCACTCGCCTTGGCCTCCCAAAGTGCTGGGATTACAGGCATGAGACACCGCACCTGGCCAGCCATTAAGTTTTAACATATTACTTTTGGAAGGGACATATTCAAACCACAGCAGAGGGCTTCTGCTGTGAGATTCCTGGAAAGGTTTCCTTACTGATAAAAAGGAGACACTAGAGGAGAAATTTCACTTTCTGTCTTTGGTCAGAGTTATGTAAATATGTGATGGCTGGAACTATTGCAGCCATCTTGCAGCCATGAAGGGCCAGACTAGATGATGAGTGCCAGGTGGTGGCGAAGAAATCTGATTCCTTGGCGTAGCACTGCTGAATGAACCAACACTGGAACTCCCTGCTTCGGGATTTCTGGGAGATGAGATGATACATTTTCACTGATTAAGATACTATTAGTCAAATTTTCTGTGACTTGCAAAATTAACCCAACTTTTATAAGGGGGTCTTTTTCTAACATGAAACTGTCCCACCCCCTCGTAAGCATTTTGATTCCTTGAGCGCAGCTCTCTATCTCCATTAGAACTTCTCCATTATGCTAACAAATGTATTGACCTGGTAAGTGTTAGTTTTTGGCAATAGCTCGAGGTGATAGGTGTTTCTCCACTTACTAGCTGTGGGACTGTGGACTAGTGACTTCACTGCTCTGGACTTTTTTTCGTATTATTTTTTCATTTGTAATGTTTAGATATTGCTATTACTTATCTCAGAGGGTGATTGTGAGACATATTGAGATAATATATGTAAAGTGTTTAACATAGTGCCTGGTACATAATAAGCATTCAGTAGATGTTATGAATTATTAGCCTTTAATAGCTACTCATTCCCTCTGTGGAATATTTACTTATTAGAGTCATATAAAGGATCTTTTTATCTTTTGGTCACCAGGTATCCATTTACCGTATCAGGAAACAGTCATTTGAGACACTATTCTTTCTCCATTCTTGGTTCGTTTGGCTCAAGTGGCACCTCACTCCATAACTCAGTTGGCAGAATATATGACCTGGGACTCAACCATCAACTGTATCTCATTTGACCATATTATATCTCTGGCCATAGTGATTATTCACATTTGGTCACACACTGAAACAAATGCCAGTGAGATACAGTGAGACTGTGTCTGGGGCATCCTGGGAAGTTATTTTCCTTCTGATTGGTTTCAAATCTAGGAAGATGGACAATCTGGAGCTGTTGCCACCACTCTGCTAACATATTGCTCCAGAGATAGAAGCTAATAACTTAGCAGAAGGCAGAACAAAGAAACTGGATTCTGATGAGATTATTTGAACCCTGGATCTAGCCATACTCTAAACCTGCCCTTCTCCTGGAATCTGCAGTTATGTGACCACCAGTGAATCCTGCTTTTGCTTAAGCCAGTTTAGGCTATTTTTCTTTCATTTATGACAAAGCAAATCTAAACCCATACAAGAGAAAGCTTTCTTTTAAAACTAAAATATCCTAATTGTCACTTTTGAGTGAATTGTAATTTAGAGAACCCTCTTGCCTATGTGTCATAATGTAGCCTACTCCATACCTTTTGTTCCCTACTCCTTGCAAGGGCCAGCACATGCTTATACTAGGAGGTGCTGCAGAAACTGAAGGGACTGCTTACTATAAATCTTCCTTGAGAAACTTGGTGAGTTTTCTTAACCTATAGTTTTCTTGGTTTCATTTAGGTGGCATATGGATAACCTGCTTCATAGAGATGCCAGGATTAAATGAGATCATATATGTAAAGTATCATTCCTTCATGTTACTCTTACATTCTTTACTCCTGTATCTTATGATGCTCAAAGGCACTTCAGGCCAGGCAGCATAGGTTTTATTCTTTAGCAGCCCAGTTTCAAGGGACCAGTTCCTCATGCATTTGAGGGTCTGGTTGTTGAGCACGCCTGGGAGAAGGAGTAGAAACATGGGCTCTCTTTCAGGCAGCTCTTACAAATGATAAAGAGCCAAAGAGCCGGGGCATAAGTGCGAGTGAATGAAAAGGAGCCTGGTCTATGCCTTGGGGAGTAGAGGAAGGTCCTGTGAGGTTGTAGGGAGAATAGGCAGTGAGCGGTCAGGGAAGGCTGACAGCATGTGGAATGGTAGAGGGAAGTAAGCAGAGAGTCCAGCTCATGAGCAGAAGGTCGCAAGAACTGGAATGAGAAAGGAAGGAAAAAGATAGAGGAGTATATGAAGGAGTGAGCAAGCACAGAGTAAAGGGTACCCACCTTCTCAGCTGCTTTAACAATGCATTGATTCCACAGTCACCATTGATTTAAGGCTTGGTGGAAGACAAAGGGAAGGAGGAACTGCCCCTGAGGGTACAGAACTGGGCCTGATGAGCAATTAGCATAAACCCTTCTAACAGGATGATCATTAGTGCTTTTTGTAGTGTTTCTCTGTTGGTTACACACTTCCATTTAGATTGTCTCTTTGGGTCCTTGCCACATCCATATGAAGAAAGCAGGACAGGGATTATGATGTACATTTTGCAAGTAAGGGAATGAAGGTTACCCTTTTCCAAGGATTGCCTAGCTAGTATCTGCTGCTCTTGAATCTTAGTTTATCTTTCTTTCAGGTTTCTGATATTGCCATTTATTAAATTCCTAGACATTTCCTAAGTTCCCTTTACTTCCTAAGTGGTGTATCTGACACTAGTCTCAACTCGATGCCAATGCATCCTCTTTTCTTGTGGCCAGAGCTATCCTTCGAATCATGCCATTCTTCTGCCCAACAATATCAATTGTTTCCCATTGCCCACCGCAATAAAGTCACAACTATAACACAGGACTCAAGGTCTTTGCTATTTACAGCCCATTGACCTTTCTATCTCCCATCCCCATGCTCCAGCAATGGAGGAGTATTAGTCAGTTCTGGAACATACCATGCCTGCCCTTTGGAACCTCTATACTTTGGAAATGTTTTACTTGTTGCCAGGAACGTCACCTACTGTCATCTTTGTCAAAAGTCCTACTTACTCAAGATCATCTTAAAAGTTTGTCTCAACTAGAAACTTCTCAAATGTCCATAAACAGGCTTGGTCCTTTCTCTGAGAGCCCCACTCTTTTTGATTATTCTCTAATGTAGCATTTTGTATCCCTTGAGTATAATTATATGTTGGTACCTTAAGGTTTGGTCTTGTTTTGTTTATGTTTTTCACTGAACGGTGAGCTCCTGCAGAGAGAATTCATATCTGCTTCATCTTTGTTTCCCATATCACCGACAGAGCATGGCACAAACCCCATACCCCATGGATACTGAACTCAATTTCATGTTCCTCTTAAGGCTACCCTCAATGCTTGCTATGTCCTCCAGTTCCTTGTACACACATGGTAACAGGAGTGCTGGAAGAGTTATGCAAAATTCCACTCAAGATGGCCTTGTTTATCTCATTGAGTTTCTTAAGCATTCACTGTGCTTTCAGTCCCACAGACAATGTGTTAGACGCCTTCCTCACCAAGTGCAGCATTGATATGAATTATTTCTCTCTGCACTGTCACAGATATTTCATTGTATATCCGCCCAAAGCAAAGGCAGCTAAAATATAACAAATCTATTTTGGCCTTAGGTCAAACATTTTTCTATATTTGTTAGAGACGCAGTTCTTATTGATTGCTATTTAACGTTCAGAGCAATTTTTAAAAACTGACAACTTCTGGCCTACTCTGATAATTGCCACTTCCCTGACAGGCTTAGAGCAAGTGTGGAAGCAACCGATAGGTGCCACAGGATGGACAGGCTAGTCACACAGGTCATCATGAAAAGTAATTTGCCCTGATCCTTATAGGGACCAGGTCTAGGAGACTCTCGTACTTGAGGTTTATAAAACCAAGCAACTTCCTCATTGAAAGAGATAAAAATAAATATGACCCTCCCACTGCCACCATAGTAATTAATATTAGGGAAAATCTAAGAACATAGTGTGTCTAGATAGAGGACATGAATTGCGGGATCAGTTCCCCAGTACTCCTTGGGAACCTTTTCTTAAGAATCACTATAAGGAGCCCAGATGGGCACAAATTTGGCACTTTCTTCAGGACTGTGAAGAGGAAGGTGATATGCTATCAGAGACCAAAAAGTTAGGTCTAGAAAAACCAGGGCAATGACAATGAATTGGTGACTTGGCAACCAATCATACGATTTTACCTGAAATCTTTGCTAGTAATAAACTCAAGTCACTATGAGCTTTAATGTGAAGCCTTGCGTGTTAAGCAAAAACCAGCTTCTACCTGCCTACTTTCCCCTGCTTCAGGTTGGCAACTTGCATAGACGGCTGACCATGGTAATGGAAGAGGAAAATGGTGAGGGCATCCCTCCAAGACTGCCAGGCATAGGATCTGGTCCAGCTGTAAGGGAACGTGTACCTAAACTAGTCTACCCAGAAGCAAAACCTGAATCCTATATGCAGAATACTGGGAAGACTCTACGAGACATCTTGGACAGAGTTGAGTTGGCCTTTCTTATTCATGGGTTCCACATTGATGGATTCAACTAACAACAGATTGAAAATATTTAGGGAAATTAAAAAATAGCAATACAATAATAAAACACAAATACAATAATGCAGTATAATAACCATTTACACAGCATTTATATTGCATTAGGTATCAGAGGTAATCTAGAGATAAGGTCTACAGAAAAATGCGCTTAGGTTACATGTAAGCACACCATTTTATATCAGGGACTTGAGCATTCTTGGATTTTGACATCCACGTAGTATCTTGGTACCAATTCCTCGCAGATATAGAGGGAGCCTCAGCACAAGCAGTTGCAAGTTATGTTGATTAAAAATAGGCAAACTGGTGCAGAATAAAGGCTGTAGAAGGCAAAGAAGTACTGAAGTTCCCTTTTCTTTAATGCCTTGCACAGTTGTGAAGACCAGGAATGAACATCCCTATGCAGTCTATGCCAGTTTTGATGCTGTAGCCTTTTGTCAGGAAATGGCCTTTGGCCCCAAGGCAAAGGGTCTGAAATTTCAGTGCTTTGGCTAATTCTTCCATCTGAAGAATTCTTGGCTTCCTATTCTTGTTAAGTCAGGCTCAGCATGATTTTGACCAATTTGTACTCTTAATTGAGAAATCACTGGTGGTTACCTTGAACTCAGGGGATCCTGCCTGCTGGGCTGCTCTAGTCTTTGTGGTTAGTCAATCAGAAAGCAGAAACGTCTAGAATGTCAGACCACACAGTAATGTTCACTTTAATTGACAAAATTGATAGCAGAAAGTTAAAGTTTCATTATAATGTTTTCCAGAAAGACTGATAAACCACAGGAGCTTCATGCTGGTTTCATAGCTTGCAGTCTTTGTCAGAAGAAGCAGGTGACATGCAGTTTAACACAAGCACATCCCTTCTTAGCAAACACTTTCCCCTCAGAAGGGAGTAATTCGCAGTTCAATTTACCCTGACCACACCTTACCCAAGCTGGTACGGTGGTTTTTCATCAGAATTTTTTTGATTAGCATATAGGAAATTGGAATTATATGCATTTTACTTTGCAGTTCTAACTTATCTTTATCTTTTTCTGCTTTTGTTCACCAGTGTTCCCACTCCCTTGTTCAGGTGTCAGAAAACCAGTGTAGCAAGTTAAAAAAAAAATCCTTCAAATAAATCATAAAATATCATGATCTGCAGTACAGTCAAGATGATATTAACATATGCAGAAGGCCTTGTCTCTGCTTTTACACTGAGGACTAGACCGACTGCATTTACAACTTTTTTTCTGTGCTGTTTTGAGGTTTTCTTATTCTTTACTCACTTAGAAAAACTCAGTTGAAGCACCTATCTTATTTTCTTTGTTGTTTTTGTGATGCCTTAAGAAAAAAAAAATGTCCCTCTCTGCAGACTGATGGTTTGAGGGCTTTGCCCCAGGAGTCTTTAGATTGAGACATTTTAAATCTCACTCTGCCATAGTCTCCATAGGAGAGTCTCCCTCTTCCCATTACTCACAGATTTCTGCTATCTTGAACACTCCTTCACAGGAGGCAATGGCATAATTGAAGCTCTCTGAGTCTTAGTTTCCATTTCTGAAAAGAAGAGAATTACATGGTGATCTCCAGGTCTCTGTGTCAGTGACACCAGCTCTGGTCTCTCTTAGCCAGATAGCAGCTTTTATTCCCGTTATGCATCACTGCTATTTCCTAGCAGAAGTAATTGGGGATCTATATTACTTAATAACTGTATTTGTCAGAATATTATGGAAAGTTACTTCCTAAAGCATCCAGACCTTTTTTAAAAGCTCTAGTGCCTATACTCAGACATGCGTGTACCAACTTGTACAGCTTTCTTCTCCAGCCACTCCAGGGAAACGTACTTTTTTTCATAGGTATCTTTATTGATTTTTTTTTCTGTCCTTTTGTGTCTTTAAAAGCTGCATTTCACTTCCTACTTTGGCTTTTTTCTGATCTGACTCCTTGAATGTATCGCTATTTTTGGTTTTCTTCCTTGCGCATTTTCTCAGCTTCCACTTTGGGATGTTTCCCCTTTGTCGGTACCTTGTGCTCTTTTGTTGTTGTTGTTGTTGCTGCTGCTGCTGCTGCTGCTGCTGCTGCTGCTGCTGCTGCTGCTGCTATTAAGAGCTGAGAGGAAGAAGGTGAGTTGCTGAGCGATATGGCAGCCAAATTGTATTATTCCCAGAACAGTTTGTGTTTAATATTGTCCATTTATGACCAGTCTGTGATGATGGCTCCGGCACTGGGAAGTAGCCTCGGATGCACTATCAGTTTTTCTTCATCTTTTCTCTATTATGTGGTTTTTAAGTTACTTGCTTGCTTTCTGTTTATATGACAATGGATTTTTGTGTCCATTCCTCTCTACTGCATTTCCACCAAGAACGATTTTTCCTGTTCATGAATTAGTTCCAATCAACCATTCTACAAGTTTCTCATAGAGGCCTCGACGTAAAACCTTCCTTTCTTTCTTTTACTCTCTGTGTAATCTTAGGCAAGTCACTTTACCACAGTGGGCCTGTTTCTGTGTATAGATGATGATATTTATGTCATATTGTGAATGAGGATCACAAGAGTTTATATGTGTGAAAATGTCTAGCATACTGCCTGACTTACAGTGGGGCTCAGTACAAGAATATTTCCTTCCCTCCTCTTCCTTCCTCCTCCCTTTTATTTGACACTGCATGAAAAAGTACCAAGGGTTGTTTTAACAGTTCCAGAAAATGTTTCCATCTTTTGGGACAGGAAGCTTTGTTTAAACAGGTTATTCTGGCATACTTGAAAAGGTTTTTAACGCCACCTAAGTAAAACTAGATTCCATTCCCAGAATTCAATGTGTGTCAGTGATTTCTGCGGGCACCCATGGGTCATACGGTATTACTTGGATTTTGGGGGCTTCCCTGAACATGGTAAATTTCCATTAAATAATTATTTACCTCGAACTTTTCTCAGATACTTTGGATTCCTTTTCTCTGTTCCTCATATACTGAAGTAAATGGTCATTATCCTTCCTCTCATGCCTTTTCAAGCAAACACCATCTGTCATAGTGTTTACTCTGCCAACAAGTCACTCCAAATTTGGGCCTCAGCACCTGGACCATTCATCAACTCCAGTTCACAGTATTTCATGTTGCAAAATCACATGTATTCATTTCTCTATTCTCTTTTCTTCCAGAGTCAGCTTCAGCTTCTGAGGAATCCTCTCTGCTTTCTTTTGCTTGCTTTCCAAATACTTGGCTCCAATCCTTACTCATTGATTCCACTTTGCAGCCGTAACCACTTTTTCCAGGCATGTAGAATTGTCTACATTTCTCATCATCTCTATGGGTTCATGGTGCCTCCTTTTTGCCTAGAAAAAGCCAAACCTAATGTACTGTTCTGTGCTTTGTAAAACAGGGAGTGCAATTCTTTATAATTATCTGGCTATCTTACCATCCCTAGTTCAAGATGATACGTGCTTCTTAAGACAGAATTGTTCAAATGATTCCAGTTCTCCCTTCAGGTTACCCACTCTTCTTTTGTGTTTCTTTTTCCATGTAGTTATGCAAATTTTATATTATGAATGATAATCTCCATGTATCACAGAAGATAGTGCTCAGATACCTACTGGGCATGACAGATAGAAATACTGAGACTCAGAAACAGAAATTTCATGTGAAATTTTCCAAGCCTGACCTTCTATCTAAAGAAGCAATCTCATGTTGATAATGGTTTATGTCAGGTGGCCCCAAATTTTTGGCCTCAGGGACAGGTTTCATGGACTTGGGTGGTGGGGGGCAGCGGGTGGTTTCGGGGTGATTCAAGCACATTACATTTATTGTACACTTTATTTCTATTATTATTACATTGTAATATATAATGGAATATTTATACAACTCACCATAATGTAGAATCAGTGGGATCCCTGAAATTGTTTTCCTGCAACTAGACAGTCCCATCTTGGGGCAATGGAAGACAGTGACAGATCGTCAGGCATTAGATTCTCATAGGAAGCCTACAACCTAGATCCCATGGATGCGTGGTTCACAATAGGGTTCGTGCTCCTATGAGAATCTGCTGCTGCCACTGATCTGACAGGAGGTGGAGCTCAGGTGGTCATGCCAGTGATGGAGAGAGGCTGTGAATACAGATGAAGCTTAGCTGGCCCACTGCTCACCTCCTGCTGTATGGCCCAGCGCCTAACATGTCACAGACTAGTACTAGTACTAGTACATGGCCCAGGGATTGGGGACCTATTTTATCTGACCTCTAGAGATTTAGAAGTCATTATCTCATGAGGATTATTTTGGACTGTTCTAACTGGTGTAGTTTATTTGACTATTGGACCAAAATCTACTTTCTTATAACTTTTACTAAGCGAGTTAAAGTCCTAGGTAGTCCCTTTTGAACCACACAGATCTTTTCCATATGATATCCCTTCTAATAGTTGAGGACATTAGTATATAATCTACTAAGTCATTTATCTTCCAAACGACCTCAATTCTTTCATTTTCAAAGCTTCTAGACTCTTTACCATCCTGACCATTCACCTCTAGATGTAAACTAGCATGCCAAAAAATGTGGCATTAAGAATCAAGTCAGGGCCAGGGGTGGTGGCTCATACCTGTAATCTCAGCACTTTGGGAGGCCAAGGTGGGCGGATCACCTGAGGTCGGGAGTTCAAGACCAGCCTGACCAACATGGATAAACCCCGTCTCTACTAAAAATACAAAAATAGTCAGGTGTGGTGGCACATGCCTGTAATCCCAGCTACTCAGGAGGCTGAGGCAGGAGAATCACTGGAACCCAGGAGGCAGAGGTTGCGATGAGCCAAGATTGTGCCATTGTGCTCCAGCCTGAAAAAAAAAGCTGGGTGCGGTGTCTCACACCTGTAATCCCAGCACTTTGGGAGGCCTAGGCAGGTGGACCACGAGGTCAGGAGATTGAGACCATCCTGGCCAACATAGTGAATCCCCGTCTCTACTAAAAATACACACACACACACACACACACAAATTAGCTGGGTGTGGTAGTGCACACCTTTAGTCCCAGCTACTCAGGAGACTGAGACAGGGAAATCACTTGAATCCGGGAGGCGGAGGTTTCAGTTAGCCACAATCACGCCACTGCACTCCAGCCTGGTGACAGAGTGAGACTCTGCCTCAAAAAAAAGAACCGAGACTATTAGGAAAAAAAAAAAAAGAACTGAGACTATTAGGGAAAGCCTGTTTCTCACAGAACAGAGACTATCATTTTACGTAGCATCCTTCTTCTGATATAATCTAAAATCATAATCACTACTCAGCAACTTTATCACACTGTTGACTCATTCTGAGCTTGCAGAGAACAGCAAACCCCCTTTTTAGAAAAAAAACAAAACAAAACTATTGGTTAGTCAAATCTCTTTAATCCTAAACACAGGCAGTGCTTGTGCTTGTTTTATTTCATTTTAGTCTAGATCTTGGGTTCACATTTAGCTACATTAATTTTCACCTTGCTAAATTTACTACTCTGTCATTTTAGCCATTGAGATAATTTTGGATTCTATCTCTTTTTTATGTGAATTTAAAAATTCAAAACAGTAACCTTCATAATGGGTTTTTATTTTGTGAAACAAATGCCATTTTTTTGTATTTTTTATTTACATCATTATTATATTCTGCTCACGGTATGTTGCCATCTGTCATACTTTATTTAACTTGAGAAGTCTGTTTAAAGACTACTTACAGACCTATGGGATTACACTCACTTTTGAAAGCTTAATGCTTATGCCTGAAAGTAAAGTCAGTCCTCCACTTATAAACAACATGCCACTATAGCCAAAACATATGAAAGGAGAGGAAGTGGCATTCATAAAATCAGAATTGATTTCTTTTCACAAATCAGATAAACATGTCACCCAAGTGACTAATGTGCAAAGGAAGGATTTTAGATTCTGGAGCCAGACCCAATTAGTTTGAAATCCAGCCACCTCACTCCTTTGGGAAGTCACATTGGGCCATTTGATAATCTTCTCTGTGACACTTCATCTAAAAGGTGTGACCCTGGGTACTAGCTTCTCAAGATGATGAATAGAATTATGCAAGATAATAGATATAGAAGATCCTGGCCAAAATTCTTAGCATATAGTTGGTGCTCATTATGTGTTATTGGAAGATGAACAGACTCCATCATTTCAAATTCATGGTTTCCTCACCACTTCCATCAAGCCTTGAGATTCCTCTCTGTTTTGTTGATATTTAAATTCCATATGCCGCAATATAATTTCTTCTTAAATATGATGATCAACATGTTCCCTGAAAGCCTCTCTGTTTTATCCCCTATGTCCTGAACTGCACACAGAGTTCCACTTGAATTAGACAGAACAATGCTTGATGACAGCAGATGTTGTGTAGAGTGCATTTCCAACCTATAGAGTATGGAGAGCCAATGTGATGGTGAAGACTTACCTGATCTGAAGGAAAGGCAATTTGCAAGAGGAAATCCTGGTGAGGTTTGGCTTGACAATCTCCTAACCCATTTCTTTTCTCCCTAGTATACTTCAGAAAGGTGGCTTTGGAAAAGAGGTTTACGGAGACTTTGCTCAGGTCAGTGTTATTTGAAAATGTTTTGCTTCTGTCTCTCATGACTCACTTGTGATTTCATCTGTTCTCAGCTGATGGAAGAGAATGTCAGGAGGAGCCTCAGTGGCTGCTCTAAGCGTGAGCAATTACCCATCAATTTCATAAGGTCTTGGCTCCTGCTTGACCTCCCAATTGAGAATATACAGTCGTCAAGCTGTGTGCCCCTGTGCTTCCCTACTGCTCCGCTCCAGTGGGAAATCAATGCAGCATATGGGTAAATTGTAAGGCCCTGGAATCAATCACGGTGATCTAGATCTAAACTGATTGTCTTACCTCTGAACCCCCATTTCTTCTTCTGTAAAATGGGGATAATCATGCTACCACCACACCCGCCTTACAAGAGCATCTGTATGTTTGATACAGTGCAACTTTAAAAGCACATCATCTTCTTTAAGTGCTAGACATCGCCATTTACAACAGGGAGGCTTCTTGCTTTGGGGACCTTTCCTTCCTGGACAGTGACCTGATTGTTTAACTCTGTGATGGCATCTGTACACGGTTCAGGTAAGTGGTTAGATATGACTTTGCTACCCAGGTTCGTGCTGGCAGCCACGTGGAAACCACACTCTTGGGATAGTTTTGGTAGACTGCTTGGCAATATAACCACAAGGGTTAAATCCAGCTAGTTAGCAGGTTGACTCACAGCCCCCATCCTGATGGTTCTGGAGATTCCAAATGGGAAGTCTAGATATCATCAGCATGGCACTAAAGTGATAAACATCCTTAACTTCGTGTACTGACTTTATGGTTTCCCGGTTTCCTCATCTGATCTGTGCTGTACCTCAACGAATTAGTTGTAATAATTACATCAGCATCAAAGGCTTGCTGGGAAGATGAGATGAGGAAGTCCTTGCATAATCAATCACCTAGGGCTGTGCCATCCTCCGGGGGTGGGGGCAGCAGAGATAACTGTCCACAGATCTCCATCTCATAAGGCTTGGCTGCGACTCTTGCTTAAATGCTTTTGTACTTTGAACACTGAAGAGAAACATTCTTTCCTAACTTAAAGCTGCTTTGTCGAAATATGTGTCGAAGTGTTAGCGGTTTCATAAAGTTCTAAATGAAATTGTTTAAGTTATTTTACCATATCATCTGGTGGCATGATGTGTAAAGTGACACTGTGCTGTGACACCTCCCCAGCATTTCCTTCATTAACACGGTTCAGTGGACCCAACTGTCAGTGTGTGAGCCCGGACCACACTGGGCTAATTATTCTGACCATAAAATGCCAATTAGTGCCTGGTGTGGTAAATATCCTTGATTAAGTTTTACTTTCTATGATTTTTTTTCAAAATATATACCCAGATATATTTCTGGATGAACTCAACACCACTTTGTCAAATTCAGGAAAAAATAAAGCACCTCAGTGAAGATTTTAAAAATGCAATTACCATAAAACATACATTAAATTATGCAAACAAATCTCATTACAAGTACAGATGTTCTGCCTGAGTAATGTGAGTATATATCTTTTCATTCAAGTCTGCTTTCCATATGCATTAGGAAATGTTTGTTATTTCTCCTTATAGGTTTAGAATAATTATTGATATGTTTATTCCTGTGCATTTAATTTTTTCATTTCATTAATGACTTATTTCTATATGTCTAATTTATTTCTACCCATTTGATTCAACTTAGTAGTTTTCATAATTTTTAGTTTATTTGTGATTTCTAGTGAGATAAAAATATTCTTTATGCATTTGCATAGCATCATGAAAATCAGGTGACTACTATACATTTAATACTAAAAAAGATTTCAAAAAGCACCTACCACATCCTCATATATGCTGCATACACGTGGCCATGTATCACGAGTCAGTGAGCATTGTTTTTTGGGTAACTCTCCATATGAAAGGCAAAATATCTTGGAAATCTTTTGATTATAGAGAATGCCAATAGTGCTTGCAAGAGGCCCATACCACAGCAATTAGAGAAGTCCTTTGCACTCACATAGTGGAAAATGTTTGTACTTTAGATAGCAAAGCAATATGTTATCAGGGGATGTGATTAGAATTAGAATTAGCATCATGTCTTTGTAACATAACCCCTTAACATGCTGGTTAATTTGCAGTTTATCAAAGTATTTTCAAGTGGAATCAATCTCGACCTGTGTGACTACTTGACGAGGGAGGTGGCGTAGTGATTCCACCTGCTGCATGGACCTGTTGTGAAGATTTGAGGAGAAGATCCTCTTGTGGTCACGGTGCGGAGCCAGACCAGGACAAAATGCTCAATAAATCTTCACGATTGCTATTATTCTCACTAGAAGATATCATTTTCCTCTTGAATATGTGAAAAATTAAAGTTGGAGAGGGAAGAGTAGTAGAGCAAATAAAGGACACATTTTTCTGCAGTTTTAAAATACAATTATTTTGATTAGAGAAATTACGTAAGCCAAAATTACTGGAGGAAGAGAGCAAAGATAGTTACGTGCCACATAAGGACATTTTGGCCAACCACAAACCACATGTAACACGGTGGTCCCATAAGTCTATAATGCCATATTTTTCCTGTACCTTTCCTGTGTTGATATATGTTTAGATACACAAATATTTCTCGTTGTATTATAGTTGCCTACAGTATTCAGTACAGTAACATGCTATAGCCCAGGAGTAATAAGCTATACCATACAGCCTAGGAATGTAGTAGGTTATACCATCTATCCTATAAGTATCCTCTATGATGTTTGCATAATGATAAAATCCCCCAATGACACAATTAGCAGAATGTATCCCTGTTGTTAACTGGGGCATTACTATATTTCAAGGAAGGCTGAGGATTTCAGGAGTTCCTGCTTCCCTCCAGCATACTCTTAAGACACCCATTATTGGCAGTCCTGAGACCACACTAAAACTCATCAGATAAATAGATACAAAGCCACTTAAATATGTCCATATTCACACCCACACTGCCTAACCACGCCATACCCCCACCAGCTCCTCCAAATATGCTCCATATCCCCACAGTCAGCTCAGGCAGGGAAGCCCCTCTGTTTATACCAAAACATGGGTAATTTTTAACAATTGTTTCCTTAGAACAGCCAGCATGCTATGCATTTTAAGTTTTCTATCTTTTTTTTCACTTAAAATGGAAATCTTTCCAGATCAATAGATTTATCTTGTAGTACATTTTGAAATTCAACCTCTTAACTCATGTAAAATTTATTGAGTGTAAATTGTGAAGTGCTGATTTAACAGTTTAATTTTTTCACAAATATCTAATTTTCCCTACAGCATTTGACCTTAGTATAATAAATACTTGTTTCAATTCTGTTCATTCTTGAGCTAAAAGACTTTACAGTTTTAATTTGGTAGTTTTATAATTCCATTTTAGTATCTAGTATGAGAAATACCTCATTACTCTTTAATTTTATTTCATGAATGGATTGCTTGAAGTTGAACTTACCAGGTATGACTATTTATAGTTTATTTTAAATTAAATACAATCTAGTTCCCATCTCAAGTGCACAATAGGCACAAGTGGCTAGTGGCTGCAGTATGAGTAGCATGCATATAAAACATTCCCATCATTACAGAAATCTCTCTTGGACAGCAGTGTCCCAAAGCATAACGGCTCTGGGATGTTTAGTGCAGTTTTCAAAAACTGCCAGTGAGATAAAAACCAACATTTTACAGTATAAGATCTTGCCATACATATATGTAGATATATCCTTTGCTGTAAGGTTTGGTTATATCCCTCAGCAATGTTTTATAGGTATATTTTTAAGGGTTCTACACAATTCTTGGTAAACTGTTACTATTACTCGGAGAGCAGGTATTGTCTGATTTTTAGAGACAAGAGCATTTGAAACTTAGAGAAATTTTGGGACTTAGTAGAAACACACACATGAGTTAGTTACTTTATTCGGTATTTTTATTGGCATTTTGCTTTCAAATGTATCACTTGCTGCCAAGATGTGCAAGCCTGAATCAAATGGTGTTCGCTCAGTCAATCATCTGAGGCTGCCCCCTGCAAAACCAGCTTTAAGGCTCACCTGGCCTCGGGCAGCCTCCCTCACTCCTGATCGTAGGTAGCTAGGATCTCAGGTGGGCAGGGCTGGACTTCTTCCTTAGTCCACATATGGTTCACGCTCTGCTTTTGCTCTACAACTTGCTCTCATTGCTTAGGAGGTCCCACTGGATGTACCTCCAGAGAAAGGTTTTTATGCTTCATGTTTTAAAGTCTAAATCCTGATCCTGTGCAGACTTTTTTTGGGATTGTTTTTCAGAAAAGTGGATTTTTTGGAGAATTTTGGTGAGATGCAAGGATTACCATTCCCCCGAGACTGGCCCACAAATATCCTGCTGGCCGAGTGTAATATGAGTTCTTGGTTCTCTTCCCTCGTTCTGTGCCAGTAACTAAGTCTCCCGATAACCTTTGCAGTACCGCCATTTTACACCACAGTTGGTGCAGGAAAGTGTCCCTCATGACTCCTTTGTTGTGGGTAATTTCATACATTTTCTCACTAGTTTATTGTTGCACGTGTACTTTAATATTGTTTGGTCCAGTAGTTGTTTTAAATATAATGATTCCAAACCCAGCGTTTAATTTGATAGCAATCGATACCTGAAGCAGTGGATTCATGCCAGGCACTAGAAGGGCCTGTGTGCATTGCTCAGTCTCTGTTTTTAAAACTTCCTGACAGTTTCGATATTTTCTTCACTCATGTTCCGGACAAATCTGCATTGGCTTATTGCTACATTGTCTACCTTCTTTCTCTTGCGAAGGGGTATTTTTAAATTTGCATTGTTCACAGAGTGTTCATTTTTGCCTTTTTTCTGTTTGTCTGATTTGCTGAATGATACTCTGAATTCTCAGCGATTTTTCACTTGATGTTCTTGAGATTTCAGGGAGACAATTTTACCCTTTACATGGGATGCATTGCAATTTTTCAATCATATAACCATATCTTCACAAACTCGGACAGGCTACACGTTGCCAGCATAGAGCAAGTCAGAACAAAGTCTTGTTTGGAGCTGGGTCTCTCAGTCGTACTACTCAACCCTTTCTTTAGACTTTGGTGTGGACCTTTGTTGTTGAGATCACAGGGACTTTGTGCCATGTCATTGCCACTGGGAGAGTCCTTCCTTTGGGTGCACCATGGTTGCCCAGGCAGCAACATGAATCCAAAGGCATTAGCGACAATGTCTCTTGCTTAAAAAGAATTGTGATTGAACACTGGGAGAGAAGCTGAGCCTCTAAGGGGTTTATCCCTGGTACTCATGTTCTGGTATGTAGCTGGGCCCTGAGTAAGAGAATGTACATTTAAAGCTTTTAGTTAGATCTAGAAACAAGGCTATAATCCTCCCTTATCTTTTTATGCCAGCTCCCTGTTTGTAAAGTATTTGCATATTTGTTGTCTCACATTGTCCTCACAATATAAAGGCATTCACTGCAATATCTGATGCCATAGCAAACATTTGATAGAAGCTTCTCAATATTACTGTTATTTCCCAACCCTTCCCCTCCCATTTCTCCCACCTCCTCTCTCTCTCTCTCTCTCTTTCTTTCTTTCTCTCTCTCTCTCTCTCTCTTTCTTTCTTTGAGACGGAGGGAGTCTCGCTCTGTCACCCAGGCTGGAGTGCAGTGGCATGATCTCGACTCACTACAAGCTCCGCCTCCTGGGTTCAGGCCATTCTCCTGCCTCGGCCTCCCAAGTAGCTGGGTCTACAGGCACCTGCCACCATACCCTGCTAATTTTTTTTTCCTTTGTATTTTTAGTAGAGACGGGGTTTCAACGTGTTAGCCAGGATGGTCTCGATCTCCGGACCTCGTGATCTGCCCACCTAGGCCTCCCAAAGTGCTAGGATTACAGGTATGAGCCACCATGGCCTGCCTCCACCTCCTCTTTCTGAAGGTTTCTTTTTCTTCTTTTTCTCTCCCCTCCCCTCTTCTCCTCTCTCTTTCCTTCTCTTCTCTTAATGACAAAAAATTTTTGAGTAGTATTTTTCCTATTTATATATTTTAGTTTCTCATTGCTCATATTAAACAATATAGTTACAAGTGAATATTTCTTATTTTTCTCTCCAACTTTCAGTAATATTAAGAAGCTTGATGGTTGCTCTTGAACATTTTATATTGACAGTGCTACCTCTGTGTTAGGTACATGCCAATGGAGCCTCCTCTCTTCTCCTGTATCCTCTCCCCTTCTTTTCTTTTTCCCCTCCCTTTCCTTCTTGTCTTCTCCTTTCCCTTTCTTTCTCATTTCCTTCCTCTCCTCTTCCCTTCCTTTTCCTCTCCTCTGCTCCTGCCCCTTCTCTTCTCTCTTAGCATCTCTCTCCCCTCTTTGCTTTTGTTCTCCTCCTCTGTCCTTTCCTCTTCTTTTATGTCTTCTTCCCTCTCACCTCTCTTTCTCTCCAATACTCTCCTCTTCCCTCCCTTCCCTTTCTCTTTTCTCTCCTATCCTTTCCCATCTTTCTCTACCCTTCCCCTCCCCTCCTCTCACTTTCCCTCTTTTCTTCTCTGCTTTTCTTTCCACTTTTACTTTTGTTTGCTCTTCCCTCTCCTTTTCTTTCTCCTCCTCTTCCCTTCCCCGTTTACTTCCTTCCTTCCTTCATGGTGCATAAAAAAGGCTTAGTGAGTGTTCCAGGTTAACTTGCATTAACATATTTTCTTTCTCATGATTTGAAAATAGGTAGTACTTGTTTATCCTGAATAGGAAATAGGAAAAACTAAATGGAGTAAAAGTTGTCTTTCCCACTTCACTCCATCTATACCCTCAACATTGTATACTTAGTATTGACAGCCTGACAGCCTCTGCTTCTGCATGATTTTCCACACTCAAACAAATAGATATGAGTGAATATACATTAGACATGTTTGGGTTGTTTATATAGTAATCATTTTTTATAATTCAAGTTTTTCCTTCATGTGGGATACAATTGTTTATGTAGAGCAGAATGATAACTTTGATTTTACTTTTTTCTTCCAAATATATAGCTTGCCCATTATCATCTGAAACAACCATTTTTTCCCTTAAACTGTAAACTCTGGAGCACTTAACCACTCTCCACTCAATTCTTTATTGTAGTTTATTATGCCATTTTACAAGATAAGTCTCCCTTTTTATTCTTAATTTTTGTGATTAAAATATTTTCAGTATTTTATACTTTGTAGTTTCCTCATAGCTTGTTATTGTAAACTTTGTTGAAGATCAGATGGTTGTAGGTGTGTGGCTTTATTTATGAGTTCTCTATCCTGTTCTGTTGTTCTAAGTGTCTGTTTCTGTACCAGTATCATGCTGTTTTTGTTACTGTAGCCTTGTAGTATAGCTTGAAGTGGGATAGTGTGATGCTTCCAGCTTTGTTCTTTTGCTTAGGATTGCTTTGGTTATTTGGGGTCTTTTGTTGGTTCCATATGCATTTTAGAATATTTTCTTCTAATTCCGTGAAAAAAAAATGTCATTGGTAGTTTGATAGGAATAGCATTGAATCTATAAATTGCTTTTTATGCAGTATTGACATTTTAGCAATATTGATTGTTCCTATTCATGAGTACAGAATGTATTTTTATTTGCTTGTTTCATCTCTGATTTCTTTCAGCAGTTTTTCTTTTTTTTTTTTTTTTTTGAGACAGAGTCTCGCTCTGTCGCCCAGGCTGGAGTGCAGTGGCGCAATCTCGGCTCACTGCAAGCTCCGCCTCCCGGGTTCACGCCATTCTCCTGCCTCAGCCTCCTGAGTAGCTGGGACTACAGGCGCCCACCACCGCGCCCGGCTAATTTTTTGTATTTTTAGTAGAAACGGGGTTTCACCGTGGTCTCGATCTCCTGACCTTGTGATCCACCCGCCTCGGCCTCCCAAAGTGCTGGGATTACAGGTGTGAGCCACCGCGCCTGGCTCAGCAGTTTTTCATAATTCTCATTGTAGAGGTCTTTCCCTTTCCTGGTTAGCTGTATTCCTGGGTATTTTGTTCTTTTTGTGACTATTGTGAATTGGATTGCATCCTTGATTTGGCTCTCACCTTGGACTTTATTAATATATAGAAATGGTATTAATTTTGTATATTGATTTTATATCCTGAAACTTTGCTCAAGTTGTTTATAAGATCCAGGAGCCTTCAGGCAGAGACTATGGAGGTTTTCTAGGTATGCAATCATATCATTTGGAAACAGAAGTAGTTTGACATCTTCTCGCCCTATTTGGATGCTTTTTATGTCTTTCCCCTGCCTGATTGCTTTGGCTAGGATTCCCAGTACTATGTTGAGTAGAAGTGTTTAGAGTGGGCATCCTTCTCTTGTTCCAGTTCTTAAGAGGAGTGCTTCCAGCTTTTGCCAATTCATTATGATGTTGGCTATGGGTTTGTCATAGATGGTTGTTACTATTTTGTGGTGTGTTCATCCAATACCTAGTTTGTTGAGAGCTTTGAACATTAAGTGGTGCTGGATATTATCAAAATCCTTTTCTGCATCTATTGAGATAATCATGTCTTTTTTGTTTTTAGTTATGTTTATGTGATGAGTCACATTTATTGGTTTGTGTATGTTGGACCAACCTTTAACATCTTTTCAAAGATAGGGTATCTGGAGGCTTTGGAGAGGATTATTGGTGTGTCTTTAAGGTAATATACTGTGTTGCATTTGTTTGATTTCAAATTTTTCTTGATTATTATTTCTTGTGGTTTTTTACAAATTATAAATGAATACTTGCTTACCAAGTGTATTATGCAAGACACATCTAGAAAAACATTGCTATCTTATCCCTACCTCTAGTCTTGAATTCTAACTTTCCTGACTTAAACCAGATAAACAACTGGGAACATGTCCACAACTTTTTGCAGGTTGAAACAAATACATTGTTACTCACAGGTGTGCACATGTATTTCTCTTTCTCTCTATAGATATTGATACAATTATTGTATTAGTCCATTTTCCCACTACTGATAAAGACATACCCAAGACTACAAAAAAAAAAAAAAAGATTTAATGGACTTACAGTTCCACCTGGCTGGGGAAGCCTCACAATCATGGTGGAAGGCAAGGAGGAGCAAGTCACATCTTACATAGACGGTGGCAGGCAAAGAGAGAGAACTTGTGCAGGGGCACTCCTCTTTATGAACCCATCAGATCTTGTGAGACTTTTTCACTATCATGAGAACAGCACAGGAAAGTCTTGCCCCCATGATTCAATTACTTCCCACCAGGTCCCTCCCACAACACATGGGAATTCAAGATGACATTTAGGTGGGGACATAGCCAAACCATATCATTCTGCTCCTGGCCCCTCCCAAATGTCATGTCCTCACATTTCAAAACCAATCATGACTTCCCAACAGTCCCCCAAAGTCTTAACTCATTTCTACATTAATTCAAAAGTCCACAGTCCAACGTCTCATATAAGACAAGGCAAGTCCCTTCTGCCTATGAGACTGTAAAATAAAAAGCAAGTTAGTTACTTCCTAGATACAATGGGGTACGGCATTGGGTAAATACAGCCACTCCAAATGGGATAAATTGGCCAAAACATAGGGGCTACAGGCCCCAAGCAAGTCCAAAATCCAGCAGGGCAGTCAAATCTTAAAGCTCCAAAATGATCTCCTTTGATTCCAAATCTCACATCCATGTCACACTGATGTAAGAGGTGGATCCCATGGTCTTGGGCAGCTCTGCTCCTGTGACTTTGCAGCCTTTCTTCTAGCAGCTTTCCTGAGCTGGCGTTGAGTGTCTGTGGCTTTTCCAGGTGCATGGTGCAAGCTGTCTGTGGATATACCATTCTGGGGTTTGGAGGATGGTGGCCGTCTTCTCACAGCTCCCCTAGGCAGTGCCCAGTGGAGACTCTGTGTGAGGGCTCTGTTCCCACATTTCCCTTCTGCACTGCCCTAGCAGAGGTTCTCCATGAGATCCCCACCCCTGCAGCAAACTTATTCATCCCAGTCATTTCTGTATATCTTCTGAAATCTAGGCGGTGGTTCTCAAACCTTAATTCTTGACTTCTGTGCACCCGCAGGCTTAATACCACATGGAAGCTGCCAAGGCTTGGGGCTTGCACCCTCTGAAGCCACAGCCTGAGCTCTATGTTGGCCCCTTTCAGCCATGGCTGGAACAGCTGGGGAGCAAGGCACCAAGTCCCTAGACTGCACACTGCACAGTGACCCTGGGCCTGGCCCACAAAACCATTTATTCCCCCTAGGCTTCTGGGCCTGTGATGGGAGGGGCCGTCATGAAGACCTCTGACATGCCCTGCAAACATTTTCCCCACTGCCCCGGGGAATAGCATTCGGCTTTTTGTTACTTATGCAAATTTCTGCAGCCAGCTTGAGTTTCTCCTCAGAAAATGGGATTTTCTTTTCCAGCACATTGTTAGGCTGCAAATTTTCTGAACTTTTATGCTCTGTTTTATATTCCCTTTATAAAACTGAATGCCTTTAACAGCCCCCAAATCACCTCTTGAACGCTTTGCTACTTAGAAATTTCTTCTGCTGGATACCCTAAATCATCTCTGTCAACTTCAAATTTCTACAAATCTCTAGGGCAGGGGCAAAATGCCACCAGTCTCTTTGCTTAAACATAACAAGAGTCACCTTTGCTTCAGTTCCCAACAAATTCCTCATCTCTGTCTGAGACCACCTCAGCCTGGACCTTATTGTTCATATCACTATCAGCATTTTTGTCAAAATCATTCAACAAGTCTCTAGGAAGTACCAGACTTTCCCACATTTTCCTGTCTTCTTCTGAGCCCTCCAAACTGTTCCAACCTGACTGTTACCCAGTTCCAAAGTTGCTTTTACATTTTCAGGTATCTTTTCAGCAGTGTCCCACTCTACTGGTATCAATTTACTTGATTAGTTCATTTTCATGCTGCTGATAAAGATATACCTGAGCCTGTGAAGAAAAAGAGGTTTATTAGACTTACAGTTACGCATGGCTGGGGAAGCCTCACAATCATGGTAGAGGACAGGGAGAAGCAAGTCACGTCTTATATGGATGGTGTCAGGCAAAAAATGAGAGGGCTTGTACAGGGGAACACCTCTTTTTAAAACCATCAGATCTCATGAGAATTATCACTATTATGAGAAAAGAACAGGAAAGACTTGCCCCATGATTCAATTACTTCCCACCAGTTCCTTCCCACAACACGTGAGAATTTGAGATTTGGGTGGAGACATAGCCAAACCATGTCAGATATAGATCTAGATAGTCAAGATTTTACTTAAATAGGATTTCGCAATGTTTTTCTTCCTAACAGTACATGTTGGACACACCTTTTAATCAATAGGTTTAGATGCAATAATATTTTAAAATTCATCTTTTGAACTCATTTTTAAGGAAGTTTGATGTATGGCATAAAATGACACTTTACCTGGATTAATAATTTGTAAAAATCCTATGTACCTGACATCACTAGAGTTACAGTTCTCCGTAAATGAACTATCATTTAATCCTTGTGATACCACACTATTACTATTTGTTGATTAGTTTAACAAATTTTTAAATGCTTGCCATGTACAAAGCACTGTTCTAGCTATTGCAGACACAAAAGTGAAAAAAAAAGCCTATCTTTCTATTCTAGTAGGAAGAGACAGAAAATGAACAAGTAACCAAGAATGTCAGCCTTTTAAAGAAAAAAGCATTGTTGGTAAGGAATGGGAGGAGGAATCAGTCAAGGTTCTTGTTGGTAACGTGGTATTTTAAAAGGGACTTGGAGGAAGTGAGAGAGCAAGCCTGGTGGCTCTCTGGAGGAAGAACATTGAAGGCTGAGGGAGGATCTCCTGATAATTTCTTGCTTGGAGGAGTGTTCCCAGATTTTCAAGGAAGAGAGGAGACAGGAGAGCAGAAGGAGAAGTTAGCGTTGTAGAGGGTGGAGTAAAAAGGGCAGGGGGTGGGACAGATCAGAGAAGGTCTCTTATAGGGCAACGGTTTTGCTTGGATTTTATTTTGAATGGTATGAGCAGCTGTTGAAGGCCTTTGAGCAAAGGATTGGTATAGTCTGTCTATTATTTTTAAAGGATAACTCTGGTAGGTATATGGAAGATGGACTTGAACCTCATCATATTAGAAGCAAATGTTATCTGTGCAAAGCACATTTGACACAGGGCTTACCTTTCTTTGTTCTTGTCTTTTGGATTTTGGCCAGGCATTTCCTCATTGACAGGAAGGTCTTTGAGACTTTCAAGAGATGTTGTAAAATGTATATTGCTCTGCTTGCTTAGTTGTTCGTAGCAGTAATGTTGGACTGAATTACCTTTTCTCCATTATCAAAATCAGTAGTTTCCAAATATATTTTAATATAATGATTGCTGATACTAAGGGAAGCTTTTGGTTTTTGTATATGTCTTATTTGTCTACCCTATTTATGACAAACAGTTGTCAACAGAAAAACATCGCGAAATCCTATTTAAGTAAAATCTCGACTATCATTTACTGTCAACTTACTAAAGCAAGTTAACAGTAGTCATCTTTTTTGGTTAATTTTCTTCAGTTCTTTGGGTGTTTGGTAGTAACCGTGTGTATGAGGCATTACAAAACTACAAGCAAACCCCACATTCCATTTTCATAGTGAGTCAGAGAGCATGCTAAATGTTGGAAATAGGCCTCATCCATTTATCTACATTAATCTTTTAGAGACAAGATGTTCACTTCAATTCAAGGATCTAGGCCTTCTGTCATCATTGCAGGGTAATGTTGGTATTGGTTTAGATACTATGGCTTTGGCAGACTCTTCACTTTTATACCCTCGGGAGCAATGGTCCCTAAGCTTTTTGGTACCAAGGACCAGTTTTGTGGAAGATAATTTTTCCATGGACTGGGAATGGGGGGATGGTTTCAGGATGAAACTGTTCCAGCTCAGATCATCGAGCATTAGATTCTGATAAGATGTGCAGAACCTAGATCCCCAACACATGCAGTTCACAATAGGGTTCACGCGCCTATGAGATTTTAATGCTGCCACTGATCTGACAGGAGGTGCAGCTCAGGTGGTGATGCTTGTCTCTCACCTCAAGTTGTGCAGCCTAGTTCCTAACAGGCCACGGACTGGTACCTGTCCATGGCCCGGGGACTGGGAACCCTTGCTCTAGAGACCTTCAGGTCCTAAATGATAAGTAAACCATGTGGTTAATCTTAACCCATGACAAAGGAAAGAGGTCTCCAAGTAGGTAGTGCAAAGGTCAGGAATGGATGTATTATGTTGGATAGGGAATCCAAAGATGAGATGTTGTCATTATATCTGTGATAATTTGTAGCACATATATTGCAGTATTTAACCTTCAAGATAAACCAGTGATGTGGAATCTTGATATTTTCTTGTCTGGAAAGGTAGCTGGTAATGAGGGTTATATGAGACCATAGTGTACTGAGCCCCCTGACTGTCCTCGATGACAACAGTAGCCACATCATGCCAAAGCATGTTCTCAATTTAACTAGTGACATATTTAACAAAACATACTTAACATTTTTAATAATTAAATATGCAAACATATTTAACAAAAACTAGTCATCTCTTCCATAAAATCTCCATTCAACCCTTTTTCATTAATCCATGTTATCTGTCTGGGAATAATATTAAAGAATATTCCCAGGCTCAAACACATATACATTAATTTGTGTTTGATAACACATATTAATGGTAATGTGATGCCTCCAGATGTGTTGTTTTTGTTTAGTCTTGCTTTGGCTATGCAGGCTCTTTATTGGTTCCATATGAATGTTAGGATTGTTTGTTTCTAATTCTGTGACTACTCAGCCATAAAAAGGCATTAATTAATGGTATCTGCAGCAACCTGGATGAGACTAGAGACTATTATTCTAAGTGAAGTAACTCAGAAATGGAATACCAAACATTATATGTACTCACTCACATGTGGGAGCTAAGCTATGGGGATGCAAAGGCATAATGAAAGATAAAATGGACTTTGGGAACTCAGGGGGAAAGGAAGGGAAGCAGGTGAGGGATAAGTCAACAAATTGGGTTCAGTTTATACTGCTTGGGTGATAGGTGCAACAAAATATCACAACCTCCAAAGAACTTACTGATGTAACCAAGCACCACCTGTTCCCCAACAACCTATGAAAAAAATAAATAGTTATTTTGTATACAGAAAGAAAAAAGAATGTCTACATAAAAGCCCAAAGTACACTGCTCCACTACATAAGTGAGAAGTAAGGAAATGGAATAACATTCCTTCTGTTGTTTTTTATTTTCTTTTTCCTCTTTCTCTTCTTCCTGTTCTTCACCTTTTTCCTCTTTTCCTTCTTCTTCCTCATCTGAGTCCTCCTTTTCTCCTCCTCATCTTCCTCCCATTCTTCTTTAACTTCTTTCCCCTTTTCTTGGTCTTTTCAACGGTATTACTACTAAGTAATACTAACACCATGATGAGAAGTTTTATGACTCACTTTTAATTAAAACTGGAAGGGAGTTAATTATCACACTGTAATAGGTGGGATATGCTGGGACCTGTAGTGCCAAATGTTTTCTTTCTTAATAGTCCACATTTTGGAGGTTATTTTTGACTCTAATGAAGTACATACACATGAGAATTAAACACAAGTTTTCCAACAAAAGATTCACTTTTAGCGCAGGAGCAATGTTGCTGCCATTTGAACTATGATAGCCAAATGTGGGCAATTGGTCAATGGAGGTTAACCCTAGCAATTGGGATTGGGCTTTCAAAGTAGATCTAACTCGTCCCCTGAAATAGGTTCATAATAGATTGTGCCATCCACCTCTGGGTTCATTGGACAGATTTGCTGTTTTATTCATCGATGTCTGGAAATAATAGAAATTTGTGCATAGTAATTATGTATATATATGTATATGTTTATCTTTTTTGTTATTTTCATCATGTTTTCTGGCTGATTATATCTTGTGGACAAAAAACATGCTCTTTTTTTGCAAATTTCCTTTTTGTCCCACCATCTTACCTCTTGTCACTAAAAATTTTTCAGAGCATTCTAATTATACTATTACACTAATGGAGTTCTGAAATAATCTTCAATAGAACATTGTGCAACCTAAAACAGCTGGTACGTGTTTTAAGTCATTAGCAATATTCAACTCTTTTCTCATAAGGGTTCTTAGTATTCACAAAACTGAGCCCTAAAACCATGAGTGAGAATGACTTTACCTCCTTCTCCAGCTTTTTACAGCTGAAACTTATCTTCCTGAAACATTAAAAGACAGAGAATTTTTGGCGTCAAAAAATCAAACGCAATAATTTAATTCCTAGTAAGACTTCCTATAAGAAATGAGTGCTCGATAGGAAAGAAAGTTGACAAATAACAACCTATCCTTTTTGTTTCAATAGTTTTTGGGGAACAGGCGGTATTTGGTTGCTTGGAAAAGTTCTTCAGTGATGATTTCTGAGATTTCGGTGCATCTGTCAACCGAGCAGTGTACACTGTACCCAATGTGTAGTCTTTTATCCTTTACCCCCCTCCCACCCTTCCCTTGTAGTATAGTTTGAAGTCAGATAATGTGATGCCTCCAGATTTGTTCCTTTTGCTTAATCTTGCATTGACTGTATGGGCTCTTTTGGGGTGCCATACAAATTTTAGGATTGCTTTTTCTAGTTCTATGAAGAATGATGATGATATTTTGATGGAAATTGCATTGAATCTATAGATCACTTTTGGCAGTATAGTCATTTTCATAGTATTGATTCTACCCATCCATGAGCATGAGATGTGTTTCCATTTGTTTGTGTCATCTATGATTTCTTTTAACAATGTTTTGTAGTTTTCCTATAGAGATCTTTCACCTCCTTGCATAGGTATATTCTTAAGTATTTTATTTTTTTGCAACTGTTGAAAATGGGTTAAGTTCTTGATTTCATTCTCAGCTTGGTCACTGTTGGTGTATAGCAGTGCTACTGATTTGTGTATATCCATATTGTATCATGAAACCTTACTGAATTTATTTATCAGATCTAGGAGCTTTTTGGGTTTTGTAGGTGTACAATCATATCACCAGCAAAAAGCAAGAGTTTGACTTCCACTTTTCCAATTTGGATACCCTTTATTTTTTTCTCTTGCCTGATTGCTCTGGATAGGACTTCTAGTAGTAGGTTGAATATAAGTGTTGAAAGTGGACATTTGTGTCTTGTTCCAGTTCTCAGGGGATTGCTTTCAACTCTTCTCCCCTTCAATATAATGTTGGCTGTGGGTTTGTCATGGACCACTTTTATTACCTTGAGGTATGTCCCTTCTAGGCCAATTTTGGTGAGGGTTTTAATCATGAAGTGATGCTGAATTTTTTGAATGATTTTTCTAATCTATTGAGATGATCATGTAATTTTTGCTTTTAATTCTGTTTTTGAGATGTATCACATTTAATGACCTGCATATGTTAAACCATCGCTGGTATGAAACACAGTTGATCATGGTAGATTATCTTTTTTTTTTTTTTTCTTTTTTATTTTATTTTATTTTTATTTTTATTATTATTCTTTAAGTTCTAGGGTACATGTGCATAACGTGCAGGTTTGTTACATATGTATACTTGTGCCATGTTGCTGTGCTGCACCCATCAACTCGTCAGCACCCATCAGCTCGTCATTTACATCAGGTATAACTCCCAATGCAATCCCTCCCCCCTCCCCCCTCCCCATGATAGGCCCCGGTGTGTGATGTTCCCCTTCCCGAGTCCAAGTGATCTCATTGTTCAGTTCCCACCTATGAGTGAGAACATGCGGTGTTTGGTTTTCTGTTCTTGCGATAGTTTGCTGAGAATGGTGGTTTCCAGCTGCATCCATGTTCCTACAAAGGACACAAACTCATCCTTTTTTTTCTAGATTATCTTTTTGTTATGCTGCAGGATTCAGTTAGCTCGTATTTTGTTCAGGATTTTTTCATTTATCTTCATCAGAGATATTGGTCTGTAGTTTTGTTTTATTGTTAGGTCCTTTCCTGGTTTAGTATTAGGATGATACTGGCTTCATAGAATGATTTATTGAGGATTCCTTCTTTTTCTATCTTTTGGAATAGTTTCAGTAAGATTGGTACCAATTCTTCTTGGAATACCTGATAGAATTAAACTGTGAATCCATCTGATCCTGGAATTATTTGTTGGCAATGTTTAATTACTGTTTTAATCTCGCTATGTGTTATTGGCCTGTTTGGAGTTTCCATTTCTTCCTGATTTAATCTAGAAAGGTTGTATATTCCCAGGAATTTATCCATCTCCTCTAGATTTTCTAGTTTGCTTACATAAAGATATTCTTGGTACCCATGAATGAACTTTCGCACTTCTTTGGCATCAGTTGTAATACCTCTCATTTCATTTCTAATGAAACTTATTTGGATCTCTCTTTGCTTTGTTAATCTCACTGATGCTCTATCAATTTTGTTTCTCATTTCAAAGAACCAGCTTTTTCATTTATCTTTTGTATTTTTTTGTTTCAATTTCATCTAGTTCTGCTCTGATTTTTGTTCTTTCTTTCTCCTACTGGGCTTGGGTTTGATTTGTTCTTGTTTCTCTAGTTACTTGAGGTGTAACCTTAGACTGTCTATTCGTACTCTTTCAGACTTTTTGATGTAGGCATTTAATGCTATGAACTTTGCTCTTAGCACTGCTTTTGCTGTATTACAGAGGTTTTGATAAATTATGTCACTGTTATTCAGTTAAAATAATTTTTAAAATTTATATTGATTTCAATGTTGACCCAAGTATCATTCAAGAGCAGATTATTTAATTTCCATGTATTTGTATAGTTTTGAGTGTCGCTTTAGGAGTTAATTTTCAATTTTATTCTACTGTGGCCTGAGAGGGTACCTGATATCATTTCTTAAACCTATTGAGACTGGTTTTTGTGGCTTATCGTATGGTCTATCTTGGAGAATGTTCTATGGGCTGATGAAAAGAATGTATATTCAGCATTTATTGGGTAGAATGCTCTGTGAATATCTGTTAAATTCATTTGTTTTAGGTATAGTGTATGTCCGTTGTTTCTTTGTTGACTTTGTTTTCATGATCTGTCTAGGGCTGTCAGTGGAGTATTGAAGTCCCCCAATATTATTGTATTGCCATCTATCTCATGTCTTAGGTCTAGTAATAATTGTTTTATGAATTTGAGAGCTCCAGTGTTAGGAGCATATATATTTAGGATCGTGATCATTTCCTTTTGGACTGATACTTTTGTCATTATATAACTTCCCTCTTTGTCTTTTTTAACTCTTGTTGCTTTAAAGTCTGTTTTGTCTGATATAAGAATAGCTACTCCTGCTCACTTTTGGTTTTCATTTGCATGGAATATTTTTTCCACCTTTTTACCTTTAAATTTATGGGAGTCCTTATGTGTTATGTAAGTCTCTTGAAGACAGCAGATACTTGATGGATTTTTATCCAATTTGCTATTCTGTATTTTTAAGCAAAGCATTGGGACCATTGACATTTAATGTTCATGTTGACATGTGAGGTCCTGTTTTCTTAATCGTGCTAGTTGTTGCAGCGTTTACCCAAATTTTGATCTATTCTGTTAGCCTCACCAATGCTATCCATCCTGCTTTCCAAGAGCTACATGAGAGTCTTAGGCCACAATCCAACACCAATTGTGAACCCTTTACATTATAGTTTGGGACACTCTTGAAGGATGTGATGTACCCAGAGGAATTAACTCTAGTGAATAAGCTAGATTAGGAAGGTTTCTGGGGTCCTGGTTTGGACTAGGCTCTGCTTGGAGTGAATATATGGTTAAAAATTTTTCTTGCACTGTTAACAAAATTGCTCATTCCACTGCCCAAGCCACTAGGGCACAACAGAAGTCTCTAGACTCCATTGCTTTCATGGTCCTAAATGACCACATTGCTTTAGTTTATCACCTCACTGCACAGGGTGGTGTTTGTGCTGTTGCTAACACTTGCTGCTGTACCTGAATAAATATTCCAGTCAGGTTGAATTGGGAACATTTAAGGTATCAAAGTTAATCAAATCTCTGAAAGGGACACCTTCAGGAAGCCTCCTGGCTGGCCTGACTGGGTTAACTTTCCAATATCCATATATTTTTAGCTGGCTTCCCCCAGGTATAGAATTTTTCTGCATTCTACCCTAACAGTATTTATCTTCCTCATATTTGGAAGCAGTTGCCTCCTCTTTAAAATTGTTTTATCCTCTTTTAACAGATGTCTATAAGAGACCCCTACCAGGATAGTGTTGACCTGATTCTTGAGACTTTAAACTCACTCTAGCAGGAAACCAAAAGCAACTTAACCCAAGAGATGTTTGTTCAAATTTAAGAGGTACCTGAGTGCGCCATAAGTAAATCATCATTTATTTGAAGTAAATGGCTCTAGTTCAATTGGCTACTGCCCTGCCACTAGGATCCATGTGTGGGACTAGATGGACCCAGAGCGGTTTGCTGGTGCTATGATGAAAGAAAGTGCTGTCTGCTGCCATGTTTGAGCTAATTCCTCAAGATGGATCCTGAGTGGGTCACTAGGCCTAAATTTCAAATGGAACAAAGTGGCCATTTGCTAGCTAGGAGTCACAGAGGCATTCTGAGTTCCCTGAAAGCCTACACTATTTAACATTGGGACTCTCAGGACTCCCCTAAACCAACCAATTGAAGGTCACTCACGTCCACCAATCCAGGGTCTGGTGTGTCAACCAATCAGAACTGAGTTTTAAGTTTCAATACTTCATTTGCATAAACAGACTTGATTGGGAACCTGAGCAGGTTCTTCTTACTTAAATGTTACCGTCCTAGCATTTTTTTCTTTTCTTTTCTTTTCTTTTTTTTTGAGACAGAGTTTTGCCCTCATCTCCCAGGCTGGAGTGCAATGGGGGGATCTCAGCTCACTTCAGCCTCCACCTCCCAGGTTCAAGGGATTCTCCTGCCTCAGCCTCCCAAGTAGCTGGGATTAAAGGCACCGGTAACCACAGCCAGCTAACTTTTGTGTTTTTAGTAGAGGTGGAGTTTCACCATATTGGCCAGGCTGGTCTTGAACTCCTGTCCTCAGGTGATTCATCCTCCTTGGATGCCCAAAATGCTGGAATTACAGGTGTGAGCCACCATGCCTGGCCCCTAGTCATTTAAAATTAAGAAAAATACTTATCCAAACAAATCTATGTTATGTCTACTAAAGGAAACTGAAAGTTTTGTGTCTATATCAGTTAAAACTTTATTTATCCTAGCAATGTTTGATTGATTTTTGTTGGGAATACGTTCTTTTTTACTGTATAATTGTGGCTGGAAAACAGGAAAGATAATTTTGTCATTTTTTTGTCTTTCATTCTTGACCCATTTCCAACCACTTCTCATGATTTTTTCAGATGATTCCAGGAAGATAACCACCTCCCTTTTTATAATTAATTAAATATTCAATAAATTAATATCCTGCATAAACAGTTATTAAGTTACCAAGAGTTACTTCTTATTGTACAACTGGCGTATCACATCATGAATTTGTATGAACTCTCAGCTCAACATGAGTTTTACAGCCATTTGCTTCATTTAACATGTCATATCAGCCACCAACTTGGTTTTTTGGAAACTTTGAATTTGTAAACCACGATTACCTAGTGTTGATTATTATTATATAACTGTTAAGAATACCATTTAGGAGCTCCTGTGGTAGATTCTACACGTTTTTCTTTTGTATATCTTTTTATTAATATCTTTGAACTTCAATAGGCAATAGGCAGTAGAAGAATTTTATCAAAAGTCTTTAAAAAAATAGACTTAGATATGGACAGGCAATGAATTTGAGAGAAATGAACGATACAGGACTTGCTCATTATTAATGTGAATAAAACTTGAGTTACATAATCCCTTCAATTTTTTGTGTATGTGCTTTTCAGGGACATTATCTTATATATGCATGGATATCTATGAATATATGTATACATATGTATATTGTTAGAGAAATTTAACTTTTCAACAAGTCTTCACTCAATTATCCCTGGTTGGGGAAGGTTGTCATTCTTTTTAATCTGTCCTTTTTTCTTCCCAGTATAAACTATCTTGTAGTTGTCACATTTTACATATTTCTGGGTTGGGAATCATTGTCTATATTTGTAGGATTGCATTCAGTATAGACAGCCTCATTCCGTATCATAATCAGCGATTTGCAAATTTTGAGAAGTCGGAATTCTTGCAATGGATTGGTAGAGCTTTACTGCCAGCCCCTTCAAGATTTTCATCCTCCAACTGCAGAACCAGTAAATTATCACTAATACAAATGGGAAAGAAAATATACATGCTGATATTTACAACAGGTTGTGAATAGTACATTAGTATGTCACTTATTTTGGGTATTTAATGTTGCATAGTCATATTATAATTACGTTGTTTCTTTGTAGGTTCCAAGAGTCTAGAAATGTTGTCTCCTTCATCCTTGCAACGAACTTGAGCCATTGATTCAGTAAAACATTCAATGGCACATGCTTGTTGTTAGGATCAAAAGAGAGAATCCATCTAAAGGCCTCATGGACATTGCAAACCATGTAAGTCATCAGTTATGTGACTACTGCTGCTTCTCCTTCACCTCCTTGTAGTGATACTCATAGTAGAGTAATCATAGTGGTAGAGACTATGTTACTAGTACTTTGGTAAAAATGACAGCATGTTCAATAAACACCTTTTATTAGGTCAGAGATCAGAGGACATGTAGCAGCAAAATGAATTTCTTCTTATTTTCTGGTTTTCTGAGGTTAATGTGGATCAGTTCTGTGAGGTTGGCACTGCATAGCAGTCTTAATGTTGTTGTATGATTACATGATTATCTGTGATTACTGTGAATATCTCTGCATTTCTGTGGTTTTTTTTCCATTTGCAAATGTATGTTCTACACATGTCCTCAATTGCTATGACAAATCAAAACTGTTCCGTGATTACATGATTATCTGTGATTACTGTGATTATCTGTACATTTCTGTGTGTTTTTTTTCCATTTGCAAATGTATGTAATATACATGTCCTCAATCACTCTGACAAATCAAAACTTTCAGATATTGTTTCTTTGGAAACAATTTGTTGTAGTTATGAAATGTGGAAATGCATATGAAAATCTGAACTACATATCTGCCAGGCATGTAATCATTCAGCAAATTTTCCTGTTAGTACTACTGCAAGCAGTACTAATACTGTAACTAATGGTATCAGTACTAGTAACACTGCTGTTATATTAGTACTAAGAAGAGTATCATCAGTTATCATTCATAGGATTTCACTGGTGGTTTTTCATATACATATTATAATGTATTCTGCTTTATGATTCAATTTACATATTTTTCTAGAATACCCTGTGGCTGTCTATGCCCATAGAGATAATTTATTTGCAGTGCATGCATTGAAGCCACTGCAAACACAGGTAAAGGGAAGTTAATTGTTGAAAATGACAGACTCTTGATTTTATTCATCTGTGATTGCATATTATAAAATATTATGTCCTTACCTTCTCATTTACTTTAATGAGGCATAATTGTTGCATGTAAATGGTGAATGGGATATCCTCACCTGGTTCCTGACCTCAGGAGCCAAACATAAACATGTTAACAATTGAGTCTTCAGTTAGCCATGTGTTTTCATAGATGCCCTTCGACCAATTGAGGATATACTCTGTGCTATGCCTGATTTGCTGTTATTATTTTTAGATATGGATGTTAGATTTAGTCACATACTTCTCTGCATCTATTGAAATGATTTTTTTTCCATTTTAATCTGTTAATATTGAAATTTGCCAGGCTTTGTCTGGGTTCCCATTCTCTGCACTGGAGTCCATATTCTCTCTCTGAGAAGTTGGCAGGAGAATGGACAGACTGTTCTAACGTGTCCCCTCTCTCACAGATCACTCTACAGTGTCTGAAAGACATGTTTTTCTGTATATATTGATTTTTCTTTGTTTTAGACACCAGATAAATTTGATCACTATTCCTTCATCTAACCTGGAAACAGTAATCTCCAATTACCAAATGGTAGGAGCCTGGAAATCCTTAGACATGTAGAGGCTTATGTACAAAAAACTCATAATTTTTACATATTACCTACTCATTACCATCTTACCTCTGATACGGCTCATTGTTTTTGAGACCATTCTAGTGAGATGTTTACACCCGTAGGATTTTTAAATAGTTTTCCATAAAGCATTGCACCACCTAATTCATCTGGTAAGGGCTTTAAGTCGTTAGCAATCCTGAAGTCTCCTCTTGGAAATGTTTGTATGTTTCAGAGATCTGAGTATACAGTTGGGCACTTCTACAAATTCATCTTTCTTTTTGCTAAGATTCTTGTTTTTCTGTTATTTATTGATGGTTAGTGCTGATAGTTTGTGAAGTAAGTACTTAGTGTGTTGTGTCTTTGTTCTCTCCCACCCTTGTAAATCTAATGGTTTTAATGTTTTAATGACTCTAGATAGACAGTGATATCTCGATTTTTAATGCATTGCTGTATTAAAGAAATTCTCATTCCACATCATCACAGTCAGTAAGTTCCAAGCGAGGCACTTAGGAGAACTCTGACTTCCCATCATAAATCTGAAAGTACCTGCTGCCAGCTGTTTCTGGATTGCTCTCTCATTCATCAGAATTATAAAGACTTTGGGACAATTTGTTGTAAAGAAAGATGGTTAATAGTGATGGCAAATTATACGTAATAGAATTCCTGACAAACTTATCTCGTAGATGGTTAAGTAGGTTGTAAATAGGAAATTTCATAGGTCATTTTTCTTCTTTGGATATGCCCTTTATGTTGCATGAAACATCTGCTGCATTGTTATATCTGAGGATCAAAGTGAATTTTCACACGTGTTCTCATCAATCTTCATGACAAATCTATGTCAATGAGTATGTAATAGATTCATCATCATGTGTTTGTTGTGAGGATGGATGAGAAGATTCACAGAAAATTCTTAAGTACATTGATGTGGTATAAGTGAGCATTTCAGAAATATAAGTTCTTGTTGTTGCTCTTGTCCTTTCACTTCTATTTACTTTTTTAAATGAAATTATTTTATTTTTATAGCATAAGGCAATGAAATATAATGAGATATATAGTAGTCTCTGACTCCATGCCAACTGGTGTATTCAGTGCTTGTTCTTGCATGGTAAACAGCCTATCATCATCTGTGTGAGTTAAATACCCTAGGGCCAATGGAAGAAATAAATACTGGCAGAACTGGGTCAAAATATGAATCATTTTCCAGACGTTTGCCTTCACAACTTTTCTAGACCTCTAACAGTCTGAGAAAATGGACATATTTCTTCTCTGCTCCTTATCAACAATTATATTTGCTTTGATGAAGAAAGGATATGAAACTTTGCTACATTTGTGTCAAGCTTAGTAGTGGGATAATAGGTGAATGATCACGTAGGTATTGGTAATTTCAGGTGGGAATGAGGGTAAGGTTCCAATCATGGCCAGGAGAACTGGATTGGGGTCAGGCATTTAGCAAATGTCATCTGTGCAAACCACTTTTGAGACCGGGCTTACCTTTCTTGGTCCTTGTCTCCTAGATTTTGGCCAGGCATTTCCTCACTTACAGGAAGGTCTTTGAGAGTTTCAAGAGGAGTTATAAAGCATATTTTGTTTAGCTTGCTTAGTTGTCCGAAGCAGCAATATTGGAATGAATTACCTTTCCCCATTATCAAAATCAGTAGTTTCCAAATTATGTTTTAGTAGAATGATTGCTGCTACTAAGGAAAGCTTTTGGTTTTTGTGTATGTCTTGTCTAACCAACTTACGAAAGCAAGTTAACAGTAGTCATCATTTCGGGTTAATTTTCTTCAGTTCTTTCGGTGTTTGATATTATCCATGTGCATGAGGCATTGCAAAACCAAAAGCAAACTCCACATTCCATTTTGATAGTGAGTCAGAGAGCATGCTAAATGTTGGAAATAGGCCTCACCTCTTTGTCTACATTTGCCTTTTAGAGACAAGATGTTTACTTCAGGCAGGGCATGGTGGCTCACGCCTGTAATCTCAACACTTGAGAGGCTGATGGGGGCGAATCACCTGAGGTCAGGAGTTAAAGACCAGCCTGGCCTACATGGTGAAACCCTGTCTCTACTCAAAATACAAACATTAGCTGGATGTGGTGGCGGGGGCCTGTAATCCCAGCTACTCAGCAGCTGAGGCAGGACAATTGCTTGAACCTGGGAAGCAGAGGTTGCCGTGAGCCGAGATCCTGCCATTGCACTCCAGTCTGGGCAAAGTAAGTGAAACTCCGTCTAAAAAACAAAGAAAAAAAAAAAAAAGAAAACAAACAAACAGACTAGGAAGGTATCATTTAAGAAAGAAGAATGAAATAAATTAATGTATTTGAATATTGAATATATTTTCCTGAATAGTTGTTGCCTGAATACGTGTTTTTTCATTGTGTTAATGTTTTATAGTCCATTAGAAATTTATGCTATAAGGAGATTCTCTTTTGGTCTATTTCAAAGTTTTGTTAGAAGATGTAGAGCTCCTTTACCATCTCTTGTAGTGCTGGCTTGGTAGTGGTGTATTCTCTTCAGCATTTGTCTGAAAAATCTTCTCTCTTCTTCATTTATGAAACTTAATTTTGCGAGATACAAAATCCTTGACTGATAATTATTTTGTTTGAAAAGGCTAAAGATAGGACACCAATTCCTTCTGGCTTGTAGGGTTTCTGCTAAGAAATCTGCTGTTAATCGGATAGGTTTTCCTATATAGGTTACCTGAGGCTTCTGCCTCACAGCTCTTAAGATTCTTTTGTCTTTGGATAATCTGATGAGTATATGCCTAGGTGATGATCTTTTTGCAAAGAATTTCCTGGGTTTTGGTTTTTTGTTTGTTTGTTTGTTTTTGAGTTTCTTGCATTTGGATGTTTAGATCTCTGGGCAAAGTCAGGGAAGTTTTTCTCAATTATTCCCTCAAATTTTCCAAAAACTGAGACTTCTCTTCTTCCTCAGGAACACCAATTATTCTTAGGTTTGACCATTTAACATAATCCCAAATTTCTCAGAGGCCTTTTAAATTCATTTTTAATTTTTTTTTCTTTGTCTGTGTCTGATTTGATGAGTTTGAAATCCTTGTCTTCAAGCTCTGAAGTCCTTTCTTCTACTTGCTCTAGTGTCTTGTTGACACTTTCCGGTGTCTTTTGTATTCCTCTGTGTCTTTCATGTCTAGAGGTTGTGATAGTTGTTTTCTTTATGGTATTTATTTCTCTGAAGATTTTGTCATTCATATCCTATATAATTTAATTTTTTTCAGTTGGTTTTTGCCTTCCTCTGGTATCTTCTTGAGTAGCTTCATAGTCAACCTTCTGAATTCTTTATCTGACAGTTTAGAGATTTCTTCTTGGTTTGGTTCTATTGCTGTGGTGCTAGTGTGGTATTTCGGGGTTTGTTATAGGATCTTGTTTTGTCATATTTCCAGAATTACTTTTCTGACTCCTTCTCCTTTAGGGAGACTGTGTCAGTGAAAAGATTTGGAACTCAAGGACTACTGTTCAGATTCATTTTTTCCATGCGGTGATCCCTTGATGGGGGGATCCCTCTCCCCCTTCCCCTAGGCATGCAGCTTCCTGGGAGCCAGAATGCAGTGATTGTTGTTGTTGTTCTGGGTCTAGCCTCCCAGCGGGGTTACCAGGCTCCAGGCTGGTGCTGAGGAGTGTCTGCAAAGAGTCCCATGATGTGATCTCTCCTTAGGTCTGCCAGCCATGGATGCCAAAACCTGCTTTGGTGGAGGTGGCAGGGGAGTGAAGTAGACTCTCAAAGAGTCCTTGGTTGTAGATATGTTCAGTGTGCTGACTTTCTTGAATGCTGGTTATGCTAGCAGTGAAGCTGTCACACGGACAGACTCAGGGCCTGTGGTTAGCCACATGTTGCAGGCAGTGGAATTAGCGGTTGTTTTCTTGTTTCTTGGAGTACGGTTATTTTGTCATGAATTGCCATAATGTTCTGAGTGTGGTGGTCTCCAGCCAGGATGTGTTGCTATCAAGAGAGCACCAGTCGTGATAGTAGAAGGGGTATATAAGCTTCCCCTACATTGGCCAGGATAAGTATTTGGGTTTCTCAGGCAATGGGCAAGGGCCATAAAGCTCCCAAGAGTTTGTGTCTTTTGTGATTGGCTAGCAAGGTGAGTAGAGAAGTACTGTCAGATGTAGGTCAGTGGTCATGGCCACTGCAGGGGAGCAGGAGGTAGTTCTGTGGCCAGTGGGATTATTTTCCATCAGGGATTATGGCTGCCTCTGTTTTTAAGAAAGTAGGAGAATGCCGGTATTGATAGACCTCATCCTGCTCCCATGCAGTTGACGAGGCCTATCTTGCTCCCACTGTTTCCCACTAACAGTGTTCAGTTTATTTCCAGGCAGCCTTCATGCAGGACTCAGACCTTGCTCCAGGCTATGAGCTTCCTGACTGAGAAATCAAACATGGACTGGTGTGGTGGCTCACACCTGTAATCCCAGTAGTTTGGGAGACCTAGGTGGGTGGATCACCTGAGGTCAGGAGTTCAAGACCAGCCTGGCCAACATGGTGAAACCGCATCTCTATTAAAAATACAAAAATTAGCCGGGTGTGGTGGCGCACATCTGTAATCCCAGCTACTTGGGAGGCTGAGGCAAGAGAATTGCTTGAACCTGGGAAGCGGAGGTTGCAGTGAGTGGAGATTGTGCCACTGCACTCCAGCTTGGGCAACAGAGTGAGACTCCATCTCAAAAAAAAAAAAAAAAAAAAATTAGCAGGGCACGGTGGCTTGCGCCTGTAGTCCCAGCTACTCAGGAGGCTGACGCAGGAGAATTGCTTGAACCCAGGAGGTGGAGGTTGCAGTGAGCTGAGATCATGCCACTGCACTCCAGCCTGGGTGACAGAGCCAGACTCTGTCTTACAGAAAAAAGAAAAAAGGAAAGCAAACATGGCTTTGAGGCCTCGTTCCTTAATGTCTGCATTTAGGAGTTGGCATTTGCTCCTGAGTTCCCTTCTGCAGCAGTTCCACTTGTCCCCCAGATTCTGCTCAAGAGAGTTTGTACCCTTCCTTGGGCTGGAGCTGGAGAGTGAGAGTCCCTACAGGGCTCTTCCCACTGCTGCTTCTACTTTTATATTTCATGCTAAATCCATTTCAGCTCTAGGTACGGTTAAATCCTTCTCCCGTAATCTGGATTTTCAGGTTCACCGGGGGGGGATCTGTGTTCAGAGGCAGGTTTTCCCTCTATGACTCTTGGAGAACTCACAGGTTTTCACCTGTCTTGCAGAATTTGCAGGGGTATGCTACTTCTTTCATAGGAATTATAAATTCTTTTGATTTTCCTGGTATGTTCCTGCTGTGGTTCTTGGAGCAAAAGTTCATGGTGTGAGTCTTCACACACTGTTCTGTCTGTCCAAGTAGGAGAGGCCCATTAGCTCTGTCTCCTATCTGCCATCTTCCTGATACTGTATTTTTATTTATTTTAAGAATTGTTTTTAAGTTTTATTTTATTTTTAATTGGCTAACAATACATATAAACATTCATGAGGTACAATGTGAGATTTCAATACATGTGTAAATTGTGAAATTGATCCTTCATTTTTGAAGCATGAAATTTTTGTTTGGATATTACGATAGCTTTTATATTTTTATGGATTTTAATTCTCCAAATGTACTTTCTGAATGTTTTTCAGGTAAATCTTACCTGAACTGTGGAGTTATTAAGTGCTTTTTTGGTACAGATTTGTTTTCAGTGTGTAATGTGGAAATCCACATTAAAGCCTGAACTGCCGTGTCTGCCAGGTACATAACCATTAAGTAAATTTTCCATTTGGTTATTACCATTACTATTTCTACCATAAACTACTGCTATCAGTCATGTTAACATTAGCACCATTTTTTTTAGTAATAATGTTAGAAATACCAAAATTGTTAGAAATAGATAGTCGGTGCTGTGAAGAAAAGTCAACACAGAGACAAAAGATCTCTCAGCAAGGCCATCTTTACTTTCTGTAGAAAGGGTGCTCAATTGCAGATGGAACAATGGTGACAGCACACTTGAACAAAGGAAAAGCAGACATATTTATCCCTTACACATTTGGGTCGTCCTTACTGCTGTGTCCTGCATCCATTGGCTGGAGTGGGACCTCACAATCTTAAACCAATACCTGATTTGCTAATAACCTGAAACTTTCCTAAATAGGTAAGTGCAAGAAAGAACAAAGAAGTTGCTTGCAAAAGGTTTAAGGAAGCAATAACATTTCCAAATAAGGAAGGGGCATAGACTGTGCGCTGAAACGTGCCTGTGAGCGTGTCCAACAGTTACATAGGATAGGGCTTAACAAAGAGTTATTAGCACAAAGAAGGAGGCTTGAAGAAAGTTAGTCTTTAAAAGAAACTGTTATTTCTAACACTTATAATTTATTCTTTAACAAGAAGGAAAACTTTGAAGAGGAAACTTTTTGCTTTCTACAAATAAGATAAATAAGATAATAAATAACTGTTCATTTATTTCCCTAAGGGTATGTTGAGTTATTTTTCATGCACATTTGAAGTCTATTCTACTTAATAAATTCACTGATTTTCTAGAAGACTTTAGATATTCATGCTGGTAGGGATATTTTTTCCCAAGTGCAAACATTGAGGTCACTGTAAACACATGTGTGGGGAAGATAATGGCTGTAAATGATGAAGCTTTTTTATTTCTCCATCAAAGATTTCAAATTATAAAACAGAACTTGTCATCTTATTCTATTACTTTGAATTCAGCCTCATTATTGCATAGAAACAGCGAGTGCAGGCATTTTTGTCTTGTTCCTAATCTCAAGAATAAAGAATCAAATCTTACACAATTACGGAGGATGTTTGTCGTAGAAGCCCAGCTATTCCTCATCTGCTGATATTTTTCAGGTAAAGATGTTAGTCAATTACTTCATTTCAATGCATTTGTTGAGATGATTATCAGTGTTTCATTGCAGCCTGGTAATGCAGAAGATTGACAAGCTTTGCCTAGATTCCCTCTCCCTGCCCTGGAGCCTACATTCTCTCTCTGTGCAGTCAGTGAGGACAACTAAGGGGTTCTCCTCATTTGTTTCCTCTCTCTCATGGATCACTGTCATGCATTTCCTGATGTAAAACGCTTGAAAACCCTTTCCCTTATACTTTTCATCCAGTTGCCAATTTTCTGGTGAGAATGTGGTCCCAGTTCCGCCATCTAGTTTGGAAGGGATATTTTCCATTATCCAATTTTCAGCAGGGAAATCCTGAGACACATAGAAGTTAAAGGATTCTCTAGTGTCTCAGGACAAGTACATTTTAAAAAATAAAATATATTACTGTATTGCTTATTAACAAAATTACTAGCAACTCTTATAACTTTTTAAATAAGGCAATGATTTATAATGAGATACTTAATAATCTCTCAGCACATGTCAGGTCATGTCTTTCTGGGTGTGTTTAAAATATAAACATATACAGAATATACAGTGATGTGCCTAGAAACGCACATAGGTCTCCAGGTTTTCAAATTGTAGTCTGGTACTTTTTTTTTCAGATGAAAATTTGAACCTACTATTACCGTTACTATACTACTTGGTTTTATTCTCCAGAATACTCCATGGATGTCCATACTGAGAGATGTTTGTTTGTGTGTGTGTGTGTGTAAAGACACATATATCCATATATCCATATATCCATATGTCCATCCAATCAAGCACAGGAATACATTGAAGGCTTTTCAATTGTGAGCAATAATCTTTCCACATTTTTACAGCTGATATTGGAATGTCTAATATAGATATTTCTCCTCATTCTTTTCTTTTGAATTTGTCATGACTCTCTTTAACAATTTCGCTTTCTATTGCTGATTGCATTATAAGATTAACAGATCTCTATTAGTCACCTTTGCTAGAAGAAGGTTAGTCTCTAGAAGTTAGCACTTCATGTAGGTATTAATTCCAGGTGGTGAGGTAGTAAAACAATGGTTTGTAGGTAATGGAGCCACTTTGGCTCCAGTTGATGAAGCTGGGTTTTGTCAATTACCTGCACCCAGTGGAAAACTAGAGAAATGTAATCTCTAATGTGGACATCATCACAGTCAGGAACAAGGGGAAGCTTCTGTTCTGAAAAGGATTCCACCATACAATGAGTTTGGGAGGAATTTGCTTGCCGGTTCCTGGATTGTTCTACTATGTATCTGAAATAGCAAAACTCTTGGGGCCATTTAGTTTAAATAAATATAATTGAATAGCTATGGTGAATTATAACTACTAGAATTACTGAAAATCTTACATCTGGTAGATCAGTGAGTAGATTGTAAAGGGTCAATTAATGTGTCATAAGTAATTTTTCTTAGGTATGTCTCATTATGTTGTGGTAATATGATATATTTAGTTGTTACTTTCCAGACTCTGAAAGAATCTCCTGTGTTTCCCCTCAAAACAAATCTGTCAGTAAGTTAGCAAAAGGTTCAGTGGCAGGGGTTTGCCATGAGGGCCAGATGAGAACATATACGTAAAAGCCTCAAGTACATTGCCGACTATGTAAGTAAGGAACAAAGAAATGCAGCTTCTCCTTCCTGTTCTTTTTCTATTACTTTTTCATGTTCTTCTTCCTCTTCCTGCTTTTCATCTTTCTTTACTTCCCCTTACCCCTCCTCCTGTACTTTCTCTAATTTCTCTTCTTCTCCTCCTCATTCTTGCACTATTATTTTTCTTTTCGTTCTTCTTTTAGTATTATGACTCATATAAGTGCTACTACTACCACTTTGAGTAAGTTTATGACTCCTTTTTATTTCACATGTGGGAGCAAGTGAATTATCACTTGGTGTTACTATCTTGAGATATCCTGGGACATGCAAGAATAAATGGCTTCCTGCTTATTAGACTATTTTTCTGAATTCTGTCAACTCTAACAAAGATTCGGTGTACATGAGGCTTAATTAAATAACATCAGAAAGAAATTCGTTTGCAGCACTTAGACAATACTACTCCCATTAGAACCATAACAATCCTGTCAAACTCAGTCCTCTTCAAAACCTAAGGATGACCAATGGGAAAATGGGAGCTAATCTGAACAATTAGGAAAGAAGGCTCCCAAAACAGATCTAGCTCATCTCCTGCTATAGGTTCCTGAGAGGTTATATGATACAGCCCTTCAGTTCTTCTGGAAAGATTTACTCTTTTCCTCATAGATGTCTGGAAAGAATCACATGTATGCCTAGCAGGTAAATGTAGAATATATATATGTATATCTTTGTATATTTATATTTTCCTTTCATTCTTTTCTGGCAGGTTATTGTTTGTGGATAAGAAATGTACTATTTATTGAATATTTCCTTTTTGCCCTACCACCTGCGTCTTGACACTATTCATATTTACATCATTCTCGCTTTTTTATTACACCTAAAGAGTTATAGAAATAATTTTAAATGAAACATCATGTAATCTACTTAAAGTAAGTGCTTTAAATCATTAGCAATTTTTAGCTCTTCTCCTATGTAGGTTAATATTGTTCAGATAACTGAACATAACTTAAGGGCTTTGCTTCCTTCTCATCTAGCCTCACAAATTATCTTCTTGAAGCATTAACATCTATAGAACTCAAGGTTGGAAAACCCCAAAATTGTAGCTTCTTTTAGAAATTTATAAATGAACTTATTTCTTTTCTTTTTATTTCAATTTTTATTTTAAATATAGGAAGTACTTGTGTGGGTTTATTACATGGTTATATTGCATGCAGGTAGAGAACACAGTATCTGATATGGTTTGGCTCTCTGTCCCCACCCAAATCTCATCTTTTGGCTCCCATAATTCCCATGTGTTGGGGGAGGGACCTAGTGGGAGATAACTGAATCATGGGGGTGGGTCTTTCCCATGCTCTTCCAGTGACAGTGAATAAGTCTTATGAGATCTGGCAGTTTTAAAAACAGGAGTTTCCCTGCACAAGTTTTCTCTCTCTTTGCCTGCTGCTATCCATGTAAGATGTGACTTGCTCCTCCTTGCCTTCTACCATGATTGTGAGACCTTCCCAGCCACATGGAAATGTGAATCTACTAAACCTATTTTTCTTCCTAGTCTTTATTAGCAACATGAAAATGGACTGATACTGTACCCAATAGATAGTTTTTAAACCCACCACTCTCTTTTCTCCTGCCCTCTCTAGTAGTCCACAGTGTCTGTTGTTCCCATGTTTATGTCCATAGGTCTTCAATGTTTAACTCCCACTTATAACTGAGAACATGCAGTATTAGGTTTTCTGTTCCTGCATCAGTTTGCTTAGGATTATACCCTCCAACTTCATCCATGTTGGTGTAAAGGACATGATTTTACTCTTTTTTATGGCTGTATAGTTTTCCATTGTGTATATGCACTACATTTCCTTTATCCATTTCGATCTTTGATGAGCACCTAAGTTGATTCCATGTCTTTGCTATTGTGAATAGCATGGCAGTGAATATGTGAGTGCATGTGTTTTTGTTTTGTTTTTGTTTTTGTTTTTCATAATGATCTGTTTTCCTTTCAGTATATACCCAGTAATGGGATTGCTGGGTTGAATAGTAGCTCTGTTTTAAATTTTTTTGTGATATCTCCAAACTACTTTCTACAGTGGCTGAACTAATTTACATTCACACCAACAGTGTACAAGCATTCCCTTTTCTCCACAGCCTCTCCAGCATCTGTTGTTGTTATTGTTTTCTTGTTGTTGTTGTTGATAGGGAAAAAAGTTAACAATAATAATTGACCCTTTAACTTTAAATGATACTTGATTAGTTACAATTTAACCAAGGTTTAGTTTTCATATTATAATTGCTTTATTATTTTTGTTGATTTTTACTTTTCAATGTACTTTCTGAAAGTTTTCTTAAGGAATCGTGTCAGGATAAATTTGTTGGTCTTTCTAGGTTAGCACTGCTCATATTAACTCAAGGCTGCGATGCATTAGTAACAAAGCATTAGTTTCCAGAGAGTGGGGCTACATTGCTTCCAGTAATGAAGTTGAACCTGGGCTGTCACCAGCACACAGTACAAAACTGGAGAACTCTAATCACCAAACATGGATGGCATCATAGTTAGTAAGTAGCAAAGGGACGCTTCTGTTCTGAAAAGAATTATGTCACATAATGAATTTGAAAGTAATTGACGGCAATGGACTTAGGTTGTCACATCTAAAACAGCAAAATTGTGGGACCATTTGGTTTAAAGAGATACAATTGAGTACTGATGGTGAATTATAACTAATAGATGGAATGACGAAAATAGTATACCTGGTAGATTGGTAAGTAGATTGTAAATAGGAAATGGATGTGTCATAATACCCATGACAAATCTGTGTCAGTGAGTTAGTAAAAGATTCAGTTACAGAGGTTTGTCATGAGGGTAAATGGGAAATTTCACACAAAGTCCCCTAGTCCACTGACAGTTCAGTAAGAAATAAGTAATGTAACTTTTTCTTCCTGTTGTGTTTTTTCTTTATTTATAGACAGTCCAGATATTTATTCCCATTTTAAAATACAGAAGCTTTAAGAGTTTAATACCTAGCTAGTAGTAATGTTAGAATTAGCTATTTTTCAACTTTTATTTTAGAATTACATCTAATAGAAGAATGACTGAAAATAGTATATCTGATAAATTTGGAAGTGGATTGTAAAATGTAGTGGGTACATGTGCAGGTTTGTTACAAAGGTACATTGTGTGATGCTGAAGTCTGGAATATGAATGAAACTTGTCATTCACGTAGTGAGCATTGTACCCAATAGGTAGTTTTTCAATGCTTACCCATTTTCCTCCCTCTCTCCTCTTATATTCCCCAGTGTGTATTGTTCACATCTTTATCTCTATGTGTATCCAATGTTTAGATCCCACTTATAAACGAGAATATGTGGTACTTGTTTTTCTGCTTCTGCATTATTTTGCTTAGGATAATGATTTCCAGTGACATCTGTGTTGCCGTAAAGAACATGATTTTTGTTGTCTTTATAACGCGGTAGTATTCCATGGTGTATATCTACCACATTTTCTTTATCCAGTCCACTGCTGATGGAGATATGCGTTGATTCCATGTTTTTGCTGTTATGAATAGCACTGCAATGAACATATGGGTGAATGCATCTTTTCAGTAGAATGAATACACAGACATACAAATTAACCTAGACCTATCTAGGGTCAGGAACATCAATGTCACTGTCTTCCACCTTCACATTTGCTCCACTAGATCTTCAGAGGCAGTAACACACATGCTGTTGTCATTTCCTATGATGACAATGCCTTCCTCTGGAATATCTCCTAAAGAAACTGAGGCTGTTTTACAGTTCACTTTGGTTTTAAGAAGTACAAGGAGTACCTTCTAAAATGATAAATAGTATGGTAAATACATATTCCAGTAACATAGTCATTTATTATCATTATCAAATATTATATACTATACATAATTTTATGTGCTATGTTATGACAACATCAAATCATATGAATTTTTCAGCTGTGCTATAATCTTATGGAACCACCATTGTATATGCTCAAATAATAAAACGTATGGTATAGAAAAATTTAATCTCATAATATACTTGTTTGTTGTCATCAAATATTAGGTACTGTATGTATGTATTATATGTGCTACACTGTTTTTTTTTTTTTTTTTGGGGGGGGGGGTGGAGTTTTGCTCTTGTTGCCCAGGCTGGAGTGCAATGGCTCAATCTCGGCTTACCACATCCTCTGTCTCCTGGTTTTAAGCGATTCTCCTGCGTAGCTGAAATTACAGGCGTGCACCACCACATGCTGCTAATTTTGTATTTTTAGTAGAGACGGGGTTTCTCTATATTGGTCAGGCTGATCTCAAACTCCCAACCTCAGGTGATCTGCCCCCGTCGGCTTCCCAAAATGCTGGGATTACAGGCATGAGCCACCGCACCTGGCCCTGTGCTATACTTTTATATGAATGGTAACACTGTAGGTTTGTTTACACCACTATTACCACAAACACATGAGTAATATGTTGCGCTAGAATTTTAGGACAGCTACTATGTCACTAGGCAATAGGAATTTTTTAGCTCCATTTGAAACTTATGGGACCACCATTGTATATGCAGTCCATCGTTGACCAAAATATTTTTATATGGGGCAGAACTGTCATTTCACATACCGTCCCCTTATTCATTAAATGTTATTATTAACAAGTATTAAAAATGTCAATACATATTTGTTAGGATTGTTAAGTTAGACAATCTATTATATTTTCTATCCAGTGTGTAATTACTCAGGAAATACTACTTTTTGTTGTTGCCATTACTACTACTACTTCTATGTTTATTAGTAACACAACAATTTTACTTACCACTTTTAACAGGATGATATTCATAGGAATTGTAATAACTAAATAACCTGATAATATCACACGGGAAGATTTTTAAAAATACATTGAACTATTATGATTCAATGAATATTTTTACATTCAGTGAATCTAGTACAATGAGTAGGTGGTTATAATGTAAAATTTAATTATCTCTCACAACAAACATGCTTCTCCACATCTCACTTTAAACCAGTTCTACATACCCAGTGTTTAACATATAGCTCTATTTTTCATATGCCATTTTTCATAATATAGACAGACCAGTGTTCAATTTTATTTCCAGGATGTTGTAGTTTTTTCCAGTTTTTTGTACGGATTGAAATATATTCTGCTTATTGATATTCAATTTGTTCACCCTTTAGATCACTTCTTTCAAATCCATGCCAAAAGAGATCTAAATGCATTTTCATACAGTTGAAGCCTGGAAAACAAAAAGAAGACATTGGGAAGAGAGAAGAGGTGAGTGGCTTCTGTTGACTGCTTTTGATTCTTTTCAATCCAATATTCAGATTACATATTTTCAAAAATCAATTCATTCTGTTTTTTGAGCACAGTATCTCTTCTATTAATGTACTGTTGGAATGATTGCCTTCTATGTAGTTTGCAAAGTTTGATCCCAACTATTGCCAAAATATGTATTATTCTGTAATCACTCTTGTTAGGTTTCACTATATTAGTCCCACATTTGGAGGTGAGTTTGAAGTTACAAAAGAAGCAACATTCAGTTTGCATCACCCTGGGCCACGTGTGCTTCCAGTTAATGAAGTTGGGTCTTATCTCTCTCCTAGGACCCAGACACCACGGGAACTTAACCATGAAAGATGGGCAGTTAGAAAGGATGGTTAGTCTTCACTACATTCTGGAATTTTTGTGTCTGTATGTGAGGAATTCCTAAATGGGAAATCTGTGTAGTTACTACAGTCATCTTTACCATGATGGAAGTTCATGTTGTGACAATGTGCTCACTTTTGTGTGTGTCACTATTTTGTTAAAAAATTTTAACACATATTTCTCAAATATTTCTAACGACAGTTCTGGGATAGAAAATTAATAACAATTTCATGTAATGAGAAAAGTTGTGAGTGATTTTGAACACTACTAGAATTTGATCATAGGAATTCATAATGACAGGTAAGTGTTAATGATCAGTATTAATTATGATTTTTATTAACATTAAAAATTATTTTTATATAGTTAGAAAACTTTTGGCCGGGCGCGGTGGCTCACGCCTGTAATCCCAGCACTTTGGGAGGCCGAGGCAGGAGGATCACAAGGTCAGGAGATCAAGACCATCCTGGCTAACATGGTGAAACCCCATCTCTCCTAAAAATACAAAAAATTAGCTGGGCGTTGTAGCGGGCACCTGTAGTCCCAGCTACTCTAAAGACTGAGGCAGGAAAATGGTGTGAACCCGGGAGGCAGAGCTTGCAGTGAGCTGAGATCCAGCCACTGCACTCCAGCCTGGGGAACAGAGCGAGACTCCGTCTCAAAAAAAAAAAAAAAAAAAAAAAAAAAAAGTAAAGAAAACTTTTATTAGATTAAAGTGACTTGTTTGTTTAGGACACCAGAGAAAGTAACCATTGTTTTTCTTTTTCTCATATTGGATTTTTAATGATGCATATACTTTTCTTTTACAGTAATTCATGAATCTAAGATATGCTTACCCCCAGATGAACACAGATTTCTGCATTCCCATATCTTTTTCATAATGAATTCCATGGTAACTTAATATTGAAATCTATTTTTTTGATTTAAACAAACATATATTCTGTCCCCATAATCAAAGCTAATGTGCATTTCTGTGCGTGTTTTGAGCCTGTCATTTGCTAAAATATAGCATTAGACTCTGATTTTTATGTAGTATCAGTTCATGAATGTGAAAAATTTTCACCTGTCTAGATCAAAAAGCATTTGGTGTTTTATGATTCAACACTGTAATTAAAGTGGTATACATTTGGATTAATGATATAAACTGAGGATGTAAACATTTTTCTACTATATACATGTTTTTCCATATATCACAACAGTTTGCACTCTTTTCTAACAACGTCTCTGTGAATTACTTGGACAATAACCCTTTATGTTCAAATTTTGACAATACCATTGAGGATGTAGTGTGGCTAATATTTTTCCTACTTTCTCTAAGGATTTCTTGAATGATGTAACTTGTTGATATTTAGATGTTAAAATAACATTGCTTTGTAAAGTTTCCCTGAATGTAACATCTGTGTTCCCAGTGTGCATTGGCAATGAGAGAATTTGGGCAAAATGAAATCGAAGTCCTTCCTACAAAGTAGACAGTACATATCTGATTTTGGTACATATCATACATTTTGTTTTTGTCAAGAAATCCATGCTATGTTCTTCATTAATATATAGAAAAGATAAGAACTTTCTTAGCCTTTTTGTTTATGTTGATAATGTTTTTATCTCCGTTATTTTTGCTATTACTGGCAGCCAGGTATATAACCAGGTTTTCAGTATATGTGCTGCTGAGGTGAGCAAGTATAACTGGGTTTTCAAACCCAACTGTGTTCTCTATGAGTCGTCCTGATATTTTAGACAGTTCTTGTTAGATTATTACACTTACGGTTTTTATGAATTAGAGTTGAATAAAGCCTTATAGCATCAATTATTAACTGATTTAGAATGCAGTGAAAATGGGTTTTAGCAGGTAAGTGATCTAATCTTGTGATAAGAAAATTGTTTTTACTTCTATGTTGCCTTTTAGGTGCCCAAAGTACTCTATCTCCTAGATATGTAATCATTCATCAAATGATGGTTATGACCATAACTTTTATGATGATGGTTAATTTTACAAGTGTTTCTAGGGTGAAGTTTAATTTTCACCTTTTTGGAAATTTGGGAACATTTAAAGGCTAAATGACTTGCTAATATTCCAAGTGAACTCTTAATAAAGTCATGTTCTAATGAATTTTAATGAAAATTTTCAGTTCTTGGCATATCTAGTAAAATGGGAACAAATTGTTTAATAACTATTGCTTTTTATAAATGTTATTCTACATATCTTTTTTATCTATCTATAACTACCTGGATCTTCATGTAAAACAATCTTTGCCATGTACCACATAGACCTCGGGCAGCTGTGAGGATTTGAGGTAATAGAGGCAAGCAATGAGATGGTAACAGTTCTCAGGGGGACTTTGCTGAGGTTCACATCCTGTGGGTTCATATGGTAGATCTGAATGAGAAATAACTGTGTCATTAATGTATTTATCTTTAGTAAAAATGGATGCTGTGATTACATAAACATTTATGTTTATATTGTCACTTTTTAAGTTTCAAAATTATTTTACACCTCTCCACTTAAAACTAGTAAAAATCATATAAATTAAATTAAATATGTTTATATAATTTTTTGATGATTAAAGAGTTCACAAATTCAGTTCAGACACTCTATCTGAAAGGTTAAGAAGCATCAAATTGATGTTAATATTGGTTATTGTTTTTATCAATACCACAAATGATTATCATTTAAAAGATGGGAAATATTGGTGAGTGTGGAGTGTAGTGGATTGTTCATGCCCCTTGATAATAATTAGTGATGTAGTTTCCATTGCTTGAAAAAAAGGAAATGTCTTTAGTAATTTTTTAAAAAATAATAGATACGGTATAATTTCACAGTAAGTAGAGAACCTAGGCAACATAAAGTGTAGGCATACCTCAGAGATATTGTGTGTTCAGTTTCAGACCACCACAATAAAGTATACATCACAATAAAGCAAGTCACACAAATTCTTTAGTTTCCCAAGTGCATGTAAAACTTATGTTTACACTGTACTCTAGTCTATTAAATATGCAATAGCATTATGTCTAAAAAATACACATCTCAATTTAATAATTCTGTATTGGTAAAAAAAAAAAAATGCTAAAGTCATCTAATCCTTCAGTGAGTCATCATCATTTTACTGTAGGGGTCTTGCCTCAATGTCGTTGGCTGTGGTTGGTAGTTGCTGAAGGTTGGGGTGGTTGGGGCACTTTCTGAAGTTGAAGTTCGCTGTATCAATTGATCTTGCCTTTACAAGAGTTCACTGTAGCATGCAATGCTCTTGGGTAGCATTTTACCCACAATTGAACTTTTTTGCCAATTTGGAGTCAATTCTCTCCAACCCTGCTGTTGCATTTACAACTAAGTGTATTTACTGTTTTCAATTCTTTGTTGTCACCTCAACAATGTTCACGGCATCTTTACCAGGAGTAGATTTCATCTCAAGAAACCACTTTCTTTGCTCATCCAGGAGAAGCAACTTCTCATTTGTTAAAGGTTTGTCATGAGATTGTAGCAATTCAGACACACCTTCAGGCTTCAATATTTCTTGTTCTCTTGCTATCTCCACTAAGTCTGCAATTACTTCCTCCACTGAAGTCTTGAATGCCTCAAAGTCATCCCTGAGGGTAGGAATCAACTTCTGCGAAACACCTATTAATTTTGATATTTGACAGCTTCCTATAAATCACGTACATTCTTAAGGGAATCTAGAATGGTGAATCCTTTACAGAAGATTTTTAATTGACTTTGCCTGGATCCATCATAGCAATTACTATTTATGACAGCTATAGCCTTATGAAATGTATTTCTTAAATAATAAGCCTTGAAAATTAAAATCACTTCTTGATTCATGGGCTCCAAAATGGATATTGTGTTAGCAGACAGGAAAACAACATTTATCTCCTTACATTTCTCCATCAGAGTTCTTTGGTCACTAGGTGCATTGTCAATGAGCAAAAATATTTTGAAAGGAATCTTTTTGTTTTTTAAGCAGTGGATCTCAATAGTGTGCTTAAATTAGTAAACCATGCTGTAAAGAGTTGTGCTGTCATCCAGGCTTTGCTGTTCCATTTATAGAGTGCGGGCAGAGAAGATTTAGCATAATTCTCAAGGGTCTGAGGATTTTTAGTATCATAAGTGAGCTTTGGCTCCAACTTATAGTCATCAGTTGCATTAGCCCCTAACAAGAGAGTCATCACCCTGTCGTTTAAAGCTTTGAGGCCACGCAGTGTTATCTCCTCTCTAGCTATAAAAATCCTAGATGGCATGTTCTTCCATTAGAAGGTGGTTTCATCTGGACTGAAAATCTCTTGTTTCATGTAGCCAACTTCATCTATGATCTTAACTAGATCTGGATAACTTGCTATAGCTTCTATATCAACACTTAGTGCTTGTCCTTACATTTTTGTATGGCAATGGCTTCTTTCCTTAAACCTCACGAATCCACCTTTGCTAGCTTCAAACTTTTCTTCTGCAACTTTCTCACCTCTCTCAGCCTTCATAGAATTGAAGAGAGTCTTGCTTTGGATTAATTTCTGGCCTAAGAGAATGTTGTGTCTGGTTTAATCTGTCCAGAGCACTCAAACTCTCCATATCAGCTATAAGAATGATTTATTTCCTTCTCCTTTGCATGTTCACTGGAGTAGAATTTTTAGTTTCCTTCGAAAACTTTTCCTTGCATCCACAACTTGGCTCACTGTTTGGTGCAAAAGGCCTAGCTTTTGGCCTATCTTGGATTTTGACATATTTTCCTCACTAATCTTAATCAGTTTTTAATTTATAGTTATGGATGTGTGACTCCTCCATTCGCTTGAACGCTTAGAAGTCATTGTGGGGTTTTTAATTGGCCGAATTTCCATATAATTTTTCTTTTTCTTTTTTTTTTTTTCTTTTTGGTCTCAGGGAATAGAGAATCCTAATGAGAGGGAGAAAGAAGGTAAATAGATGAGTGGGGAGACAGTCAGGACACATATAACATTTAACAATTGTTTGCTGTCTTTTATGGGTGGGGTTTGTGGCACCCCCAAAACAATTACAATAGTGACATCCATGACCACTGATCACAGATCAGCATGGCAGATATGATAATAAAAACAATTTCGTTTCTTTAAACAAGGTCTGTGATCCTAATCAGCAGGAAGTATCTAGAATGGTCCTTACGCCTTTTCTCTCAAGATTGAGGAATGGACATAAAAAAGGGAGGGTTTGTAACAACTTTTCTGTGACAAAGTTGTGAGTTCTTTTACGGTTGCTATGGACCACCATGTTGAAGGTCACATAACTTGAACATGATCAGATAAACCAAGCGTGCAGCCATGGGAGGAACCTAAGAGCTCAGAACAAGAAGTGGGGACTGAATTAGGAAGTGGACGCTGCATGACGAGACCCGGATTCCCACCAGGTTGAGCACTTGTGTCACCCCATGGCAGGATCCCGTCAGATCCTGCCTCCTGGCATCACCTCAATGCAAGAGCCAGTCAGATCATTCTTCATTACCCTCTGCTTATAAAATCCAACCCAACCCCCATCAAGGAGAAAGATTTGAGGCTTTCCTCTTGTCTCCTTGCCACTCGACTTGCAAACAGTCTCTTTGGTCAAAAGCCAGAACCAAGGTATTGGCTGCTCTGTAAGACACTTGTGGAGTGTTCATAAATGTTTGTTATGAATTACCTCTTTTGAGTTTATCCGAGGTACTATTTTAGGCCTGTGTTTGAAACTGGATTCAATATCATCCAGAATAAAAACAAATGATTTGTTGTAACAGGAGCAAGATTTACTGCCTGTTAAGTTCATTGGGATTTGGAATCCACTTAAACCCCAGAAAACTGAGAAAAATCTAGAACCTGAAGAGGAGCAATGGAATAGTGGGGTTTAGTATTCACTAATAAGAGCAACATGTGCAGGATTAACCTCAGAAATTCCAGGACTTACATGTCTTAAGTAGTGTCTAAATTGGAAATTGCTGTGGCATTAAGAATTAGCCTTGACAGCCACAGTGATGAACACTGTGATACACTACTCAGTGATATGCTTATGATATTTTACGTAACTCAAGTAATTTATACATGTTACTCCACTCAAACTTCACAGCCAATCTGTGCTATCAAATTAATAATGACTTTTATATAATATAGGTGTTATCTGGATCAAATGAAATAATCTCCAAATATATCTTATATAATCCAATTAAGTCAACATTGAGTAAATGTTAATAATTATCCTTATTGCTACTATATTAATTAAGTTGAACAAATATAATTTACAGAAGGGATTCATAGATGAGTGTAGAAAGGTTGTGCAAGGCACCACAGAAAATTAATGGAATTGTTTTCTTTCTATGAAATGAATTTGTCTTAATTTTTCATAATAAATGTTTTGCTGTCTCACCATAATTGGGGAACCTAGGAAAATATATTCAATATTCAGATTTATTAATTTATTTCATTCTTGTTTCTTAAATGTTAGCTTCCTAGTCTTTTTTCTTTCTTTTTCTTTTTTTTTTTTTTGAGATGGAGTTTCACTCATGTCACCCAGTCTGGAGTGCAACGGTGTGATCTCGACTCACTGCAACCTCTAGCTCCAGGTTCGAGGGATTCAACTGCCTCAGCCTCCTGAATAGCTGGGATTATAGGCACCCGCAACCATACCAGCTAATTTTTGTTTTTTTAGTAGACACAGGGTTTCACCATATTGGCCAGGCTGGTCTCAAACTTCTGACCTCAGGTGATCCACCCGCCTCAGCCACCCAAAATGCTGGGATTACAGGTGTGAGCCACCACGCCTGGCCCCTAGTCGTTTAAAATTAAGAAAAATACTTATCCAAGCAAACCCATGTTATGTCTACTAAAGGAAACTAAATAGTTTTGTGTCTATATGTGTGAAAACTTTATTTATCCTACCAATTTTTGATTGATTTTTGTTTTGAATACAATCTTATTTTTGCTGTATGATTGTGGCTGGAATACAGGCAAAATAACTTTGTCATTTTTTGTCTTTTATTCTTGCCTCATTTCCTTAACTGTCAACCAGTTCTCTTCATTTTTCAGATAATTCCATAAAGATAACAATCTCCCTTTGTATAATGAATTGCAGTATTTAATAAATAGCCTGCATAATCAGAGTTGTTAAGTCACCAAGAGTTACTTCTAATTGTAGAACTGGCCTATCACATCATGAGTTTTATGAACTGTCAGCTCAATACAGGTCTTACAGCCATTTGCTTCATTTAACATGTCATATCAGCCACCAGTTATTTTTGGAAACTTTGAATTTGTAAGCCACGATTACCTTGTGTTTATTATTAGTATATAATTGTTAAGAATACCATTTAGGAACTCCTGTGGTAGATTCTTCACATTTTTTTCTTTGTATAACGTTTTATTAATATATTTGATCTGCATTAGAAAATAAGCAGAAGAATTTTATCATAATTCTTTTAAAATAATATAAAGAGTGCTAGTTATGGACAGGCAATGAATTAGAAATGAACAATACAGGACTTACTCATTATTAACGTGGATAAAGCCTGAGTTACATAATCCCTTCAATTTTGTGTATATGTGCTTTTTCATGCATGGATATCTGTGAATATATGTATACATATGTATATTTTTAGGGAATTTTAACTTTTGAACAAGTCTTCACTCAATTATTGCTGGTGGTTTGAGGAAGGTTGTCATTCTTTTTAACCTATCCTTTTTTCTTCCCAGTTAAAACTATCAGTTAGTTGTCACATTTTACATATTTGTGGGTAGGGAATCAGTGTCTATATATTTAGATTGAACTCAGTACAGACAGCCTCATTCTGTATCATAATCAGTGATATGCAAATTTTGAGAAGTCACAATTATAATGGATTGGTAGAGCTTTACTGCCAGCCCCCTTCAAGATTTTTATCCTCCAACTGCAGAACCAGTAAATTATTACTAATAGAAATGAGAAAGAAAATAGACATGCTGATAGCTACACAGGTTGTGAATAGTAAATTAGTATGTCATTTATTTTAGGTATTCAATGTTGCATAGTCATACTATAATTATGTAGCTTGTTTCTTCGTAGGTTCCGAAAGAGTCTACAAATGTTGTCTCCTTAATCCTTGCAACTTACCTGAGTCATTGATTCAGTAAAACATTCAATGACACATGTTTGTTGTTAGGATCAAAAGAGAGAATCCATCTAAAGGCCTCATGGACATTGCAAACCATGTAAGTCATCAGTTATGTAACTACTGCTGCTTCTTCACCTCCTTGTAGTGATACTGGTATAGAGTAGTCATAGTGGTAGAGACTATATTACTAGTACTTTGGTAAAAATAAGAGCATGTTCAATAAACACCTTTTATTAGGTCAGATTGGAGGACATATAGCAGCAAAATGAATTTCTTCCTATTTTCTGAGGTTAATGTGAGTGATTTCTGTGAGGTTAACACTGCATAGCAGTCTTAATCTTGTTCCACGATCACATGATTATCTGTGATTACTATGCTTATCTGTGCATTTCTGCTTTTTTTTTCCATTTCCGAATGTATGTTCTACACATGTCCTCAATCACTATGACAAATCAAAACATAAGGATCCTGTGTCTTTGTTGTGGGTATGAAATGTGGAAATCCATATGAAAATCTGAACTACATACCTTCCAGGCATGTAATCATTGAGCAAATTTTCCTGTTAGCACTACTGCTGGCAGTACTAGTGCTATAACTAATGGTATCAGTCTTAGTAACCCTGCTATTATATTACTACTAAGAAGAGTAACATCAGTTATCACTCATAGGATTTCATTGGTGGTTTTTCATATACATATTATAATGTGTTTTGCTTTGTTCTGCTTTATTGTTCAGTTTATATATTTTTCTAGAATACCCTGTGGCTATCTATGCCACAGAGATAATTTATTTGCAGTGCAAGCATTGAACCCACTGCAAACACAGGTAAGGGGAAGTTAACGGTTGAAGATGACAGACTCTTGATTTTACTCATCCATGATTGCAAATTATAAAATATTACATCCTTACCTTATTTCCTTACTTTAATTTGGTATAATTCTTGCACAGAAATAGTGAATAGGACATCCCCACTTGGTTCCTGATCTCAGGAGTCAAGCATAAGAACGTTAACAATGAAGCCTTAATTTAGCTGTGGTTTTTCATAGATGCCATTCAAGCAATTGAGGACATACTCTGTACTATACCTGATTTGTTGTTATTGTTTTTCAGATATGGATGTTAGATTTAGTGACACATCTCTCTGCATCTAGTGAAATGGTCTCCTTTTTTCCAGTTTAATCTGTTTATATTGAAAATTGCCAGGCTTTGCCTGGGTTCCCATTCTCTGCACTGGAGTCGATACTCTCTCTCTGAGAAGTTGGCAGGACTTCTCAGATGGACTGTTCTAATGTGTCTCTTCTCTCACAGATCACTCTACGGTGTTTGAAAGACAAGCTTTTCTGTATATATCTGGATTTTATGTTGTTTTAGACACCAGATAAATTTGATCCCTGTTCCTTCATCTGATCTGGAAACTGTAGTCTCCACTTACCAAATGATAGAAGCCTGGAAATCCTTAGACATATAGAGGCTTATGTACAAGAAACTCATAACTTTTACATATTATCTATTCCTTACCACCTTACCTCTGATATGGCTCATTATTTTTGAGACCATTCCAGTTGTATGATTACACGACTAGGATTTTAAAATAGTTTTCAGGAAAGCATTGCACCACCTAATTCATCTGGTAAGGGCTTTAAGTCATTAGCAATCCTGAAGTCTCCTCTTGGAAGGGTTTGTATTTTCCAAGAACTGAGTGTACGGTTGGACCCTTCTACAAATCCATCTTTCTTTTTTGATAAGATCCTTATTTTTCTGAGATTGATTGATGGTTAATGCTGACAGTTTGTGAAGGTACCTCGTGTAGTATCTCTTTGTTTTCTCCCAACCTTACAAATCTAGTGGTTTTAATGTTTTAATCAATCTAGCTAGACAGTGATAGCTCCATTTTTTAATGCATTGCTGTATTAAAGCAATTCTCATTCCACATCATCACAGTCAGTAAGTTCCAAGTGAGGCACTTAGGAGAACTCTGCCTTCGTATCGTAAGTCTGAAAGTACCTGCTGCCAGCTGTTCCTGGATTGCTCTCTCATGCATCAGAATTAACAAGATCTTGGGACCGTTTGGTGCAAAGAAAGACAGTTAATAGCGCTGGTGAATTATAGATAATAGAACTACCCACATACTTATCTCCTAGACGGTTAAGTAGGTTGTAAATAGGAAATTTCATAGGTATTTTTTCTTCTCTAGATGTGCCCTCTATGTCGCCATAAACGTAGTATCTCTTGTGTTGTTATATTTGAGGATCCAAGCGTATCTTCACATGTTTTCTCATTAATCTTCAAGACAAATCTGTGTCAGTATGTAAAAGATTGTGAGGATATGTGAGAAGATTCACATAAAATTCCCAAGTACATTGATGTGGTGTAAGTGAGCATTTCAGAAATATAAATTATTGTTGTTGCTCTTGTCCTTTTATTTGTATTTACCTTTATTTTTTCACATAACTTATGAAATAAGGCAATGAAATATAATGAGATATACAGTAGTCTCTGACTCCATGCCAACTGGTGTGTGCAGTGCTTGTTCTTGCATGGTGAACAGCCTATCATCATCTGTGTGAGTTAATCCTAAGGCCAATGGAAGAAATAAATACTGGCACAACTGGGTCAAAATAGAAATCGCTCTTCAGATGTTTGCCCTCACAGCTTTTCTAGACCACTAAGGGTCCCAGATATTGGGCATATTTCTTCTCTGCTGCTCCATATCAACAATTATATTTGTTTCGGTGAAGAAAGGCTATGAAACTTTGCTACATTTGTGTCCCGCTTTGTAGCAGGATAATAGGTGAATGATCACATAGGTTTTAGTAATTTCAGGTAGGAGTGAGAGCAAGGTTCCAATCATGGCCAGGAGAACTGGATTGGGCCAGGCATCTCCCCACATACTGTCTTACAACCTCCCTCTGATTCAGATTATTTCAGGGAAAATCAGAGCACAAAAGGCTTGTAGGAAAATTCAAAAGTTATGAGTTAAAAGTGTAGTTTCCTCTCAAAGGATGGATGAAGAAAATAAGTTTCTCTCTTTCACATCTCTAATGTACTTTAGCTTCACTTAGGAACTTTTGCAATTCTTGTCATTTTTATTCTATGTATTTGGAATGAAGGAATATATGGAGAAAATAAGGATGTGGTAGGTGTCTTGGAGGGTTTTTTTGTAAACTTTAGGGAGATCAAACCATGTGAAATGCTACATATATAAAAACTTCCATTTTTACAAGTGAGAGAAGATAAAGATACTTCTTAAGAAAAGGAAACATGTCCAAGCTTATTCTCTCCTCCTGTCAATCATCTAGGTAAACATGGAGAAGATTAGCGGGTCTCCACTTAAGGAGGGATGCAGTTTGGAGAGCAGTGGGATGGGCATTCTCTAGGACTTATGAATCAGATTGTCCAGGCATCATGTTCTATTGAGGGGAATGATGAAACCTGCAGGGGACAATGGTGGGGGATAGGGCAGCACTTCCACAATCAGCCATGCTGTGTGCAATGCCCTACTCAGAAAGGTGCCATTTATGTAGATTATATGTCACTGGCTCCTTTCTGGGTAGAGTAAGGCTCACCATGTATATATTCGTGGTGGCCTTTGGACCTGTGTTGGGGTAGAGCTGCAAGGGCCTCAAGCTGCCTTCCCTGATAACAGGAGAACCTAGCTGGCCATGTGGACCTCAGGCATCCTCAAGATGATTTCAATGGTGCATTCCTACCAATGCAAACACCTACAGGTTATAGAAGAGAAAGATGAGATGAAGATCGTTCTTAATAGAGTAATAAAAAATGGTAACAAGCTTGTTCTCGCCTGGTCCTGGCAATCACTGGGTAAACATAGAGCAAGTGAGAGGGTTCTCACTGAGGCAGGCATGAAAGTTGGTGGGCAGTAGGCTGGACATTCTCTAAGACTTCATAATAAGTAAGTTCCAGATTCAGGCATCCTACTGTGTTGATGGGTGTGATGAAAGATGCAGGGGACAATGGTGGGGGATGGGGCAGCCCCTCCACAATCAGCCATGCTGTGGGCAGTGCTCTACTTAGAAAGGTGCCAGTCACTTACATTACATGTCACTGTGTCCTTTCTGCGTAGAGTAAGGCTCACTAAGTACAAGTTTGTGGTGGCCTTCGGACAGGTAATGGGGTGGAGCTTCAGGAGTTGTCTTTAATAATGCCAGGAGATCCTAGCTGGTCACCTGAACCTCAGGCATCCTCAAGACGTGAACACCTCTATGTTAGAGAAGAGAGAGATAGAAGACACGAAGTTACTTCCTAACAGAAGAACAGAAAATGGAACACGTTTGTTCTCTCCTGCTCCTGGGTATGATCTGGGCAAACACCGAGCAGGTGAGAGTACTTTTACTGAATGAGATATGCACATTGGAGGGCAGTGAGCTGGAAATTCTCTAAGAGTGATGAATAAATAAGATCAGGGTTCAGTCATTCTGTTGTGTTTAGGAGAGTGATGAAAGCTGCTGGGAGCAACCATGAGAGACTGGGCAACACCTCCCTATTCAGCCATAATGTATGCAGTGCCTTTTCTAGAACGGTTCCAGTCACTTGGATTATATGTAACTGGTTCCTTTCTGGGTGGAGTAATATCACCAAACACAACTTTTGGGTGGCCTTTGGACCCCTGATGCAGTGGAGTGTCAGGGGCCTTCAACTGCTTTCTCGAATGCCAGAAGATCCCAGTTGGTCATGTGGACCTCAGGCATCAAGATGATTTCGATGGTGCATACCTAACAGTATGAGCACTTATGTGTTAAAGAAGCAAAGGTAAAAGATGAATATATGTTTTGTAGAAGAGGAGAAATCGGGGAAAAGTACGTTCACTACTGGTCTTGGTAATTATCTGGGTGAACAAAGCAGATGAGAGGGTGCTCACTGAAGGAGGCATGCAAGCTGAAGGGCAATGAGCTGGGTATTCTTTAGGACTTATGAATAAGTTAAGTTCAGGGTTCAGGCACCGAGCTGTGTTGAGGCGAGTGGTGAAAGCTGTAGGGTATAACTGTGCGACATGGGGTAGCAACTCCACAATCAGCCATACTGTGTGCAGTGCTCTACCCAGAAATGTGCCAGTTGCCCAGATTATATGTCACTAGTTCCTTTCCAGGTAGAGTGAGGCACACCAAGTATAAGTTTGTAGTGGCCTTTGGACCCATGATGAAGTAGAGTTGCAAGAGTCTTGTGGTACCTTCCCTGATACTAGCAGATCTTAGTTGACCATGTGGACCTCAGGCATCCTCAAGGTAAGTTAAATGGCCTGTCCCTAACCACATGAACACCTACAGGTTATAGATCAGAAAGGCAAGATGAAGATAATTCCTACTAGAAAAAAATAGAAAATGGGAACAAACTTGCTCTCTTCTAGTCCTGGCAGTCATCCAGATAAACATAGAATAGGTGAGAGATTCCTCACTTAGGGAGGCATGTACCTTAGAGAGCAGTGGGCTAGACGTTATCTAGGACTGACAAATCAGTTCAGGGTTCAGGTATAATGCTGTGCTCAGAGGAGTGATGAAAGCTACAGCGTGAGAACATGCAAGATTGGACAGCACCACCACAATTAGCCATGTCGTGGGCAGTGCCCTACTCAAAAAGCTATCAGTCACTTATGTTACATGTGACTGACACCTCTTTAGATGAAGGAAGGCTCACCAAGTACAGTTTTGTGGTGGCCCTCAGACTGGTGAGGGGGTAGACCTGCAAACAACTTGAGCTGCCTTCACTGATCCCAGGAGAGCCTTAGAAACCACCTGGAATGCAGGCATCAAGATGATCATCAAGATGATCATTTCTAACAATGTGGGCACCTACAGGTTAGAGAAAGCAATGACAGAAGAGATAAAGTTACTTCCTAAAAGGAGAAAACAGGAACAATCTTTTTCTCTTCTTGTCTTGGCCATCATCCAGGTAAACATAAATTGGGCGAGAAGGTCCTCACTGAGGCAGGCATGCCAAGTTGGAGGGCAGTGGGCTGGAAATTCTCTAGAAATTAAGAATAAGTTCAGGGTTCAGGCATCCTGCTGTGTTGAGCGGGGTGATGAAAGCTGCAGTGCACGATGGTGGGTGATGGGACAACACCTCTACACTCAGTCATGCTGTGGGCAATGCCCTACTTGGAAAGGCACCAGTTACTTAGATTACACGTAACTGTTCCCTTTCTGAGTAGAGTAAGGCTTACCAAGTACGAGTTCATGGTGGCCTTCAGACAGGTGATGCAGTGGAGTTGCTGGAGCCTTTACTTGTCTTCAGTGATGCCAGGAGATCCTAGCTGGCCAATTGAACCTCAGATGTTCTCAAGATGATTTCAATGATGTATTTCTAACAATGGAAATACCTATTTTTTAGAGAATAGAAAGATAGAAGACATGAAGATACTTCCTAATAGAAGAACAGGAAACAAGCTTGTTCTCTTGTGGTCCTGGCAACCATGTGAGTAAAGAGTAAATATGGAGGGCAGTGGGGTGGACATTCTGCTGGACAGGGGTTGACCTTGCAAGACGGGGCAGCACCTCCACTATTAGACATGTTGTGTGCAGTGCCCTACTTAGAGATGTGCCAGTTTCCTAGATTATACGTCACTGATTTCTTTCTTGGTAGTGTAAGGTTCAGCAAGTGTAAGTTTGTAGTGGCCTTTGGACCCATGATAGGGTGGAGTTTCAAGAGCCTTGAGATACCTTTACTGATACCAGGAGACCTTAGTTGGCCATGTGGACCTCAGGCATCCTCAGGATATTCTAAATCGTCTGTCCCTAACAACATGAACACATGCAGGTTATAGATGAGAAACACAAGATGAAGAAAATTCCTGCTAGAAAAATAGAAAATGGGATCAATCTTACTTTCTCCTGGTCTTGGCAATCACACAGGTAAACATAGAGTAGGTGAAGAGTTCCTCATTTAGGGAGGCATGCACACTGGAGGGCAGTAGACTAAACATTGTTCTGGAACTGTTGAATAAATAAGTTCAGGGTTCAGGCATCATGCTGTGCTCAGAGGAGTGATGGAAGCTACAGGGGGAGAACCATGCAAGATGGGACAGGACCTCCACAGTTAACCATATTGTGGGCAGTGCCCTACTCAAAAACGTGTTGGTTACTTAGATTATATGTTTCCAGCTCCTTTCTGGGTAGAGCAAGTTTCTTCAGGTACAATTTTATGGTGCCCTTCAGATTGGTGAGGAGACAGACTGCAAGCACTTTCAGCTGCCCTCATTGATCCCAGGAGAGATTTGGAAGCCACCTGGAACTCAGAGATCCTCAAGATGATTTTAATGGTCCATTTCTAACCATGTGAGCACCTACAGGTTAGAGAAGGTAATAATACAAGAGATAAAGATACTTCCTAAAAGAAGACAAAACGGGAACAAGATTTTTTCTTCTCGTCTTGGCTATCATCCAGGTAAACATAAATCTGATGAGAAGGTCCTCATCGAGCCAGGCATGCCAAGTTGGAGGACACTGGGCTGGAAATTCTCTAGGACTTAATAATTATGTTCAGGGTTCAGGAATCCTGCTGTGTTGAGGGGAGTGATGAAAGCTGCAGTACATGATGTTGGGTGATGGGGCAACACCTCCACAATCAGTCATGCTGTGGGCAGTGCTCTATTCAGAAAGGTGCCAGTCACTTAGATTACATGTCACTGTTTCCTTTCTGAGTGGAGTAAGGCTTACCAAGTACAAGTGTGTGGTGGTCTTCAGAGAGGCGATGAGGTGGAGTTGCTGGAGCCTTATGTTGTCTTCAGTGATGCCAGGAGATCCTAGCTGGCCACCTGAACCTCAGACATCCTCTAGATGATTTCAGTAGTTCATTCCTAATAATGAGAATGCCTATATGATAGAGAAGAGAAGGATAGAAGACATGAAGATACTTCCTAATAGAAGGACAGAAAAACAAGCTTGTTCTCTTGTGGTCCTGGCAACCATCTGGGTAAACATGAAGCCAAGTGAGAGTGCTCTCACTGAGGGAAACATATATGATGGAGGGCAGTGGGCTGGACATTCTCTAGGATGGAGATTCACATTGCACGATGGTGCAGCAACTCCCCATTCATCCACAATATGTTCCAGAAAGGTGCCAGTCACTTAGATTATATGTAACTGGTTCCTCTCTGAGTGGATTAAGGCTTACCAAGTACAAGTATATAGTGCCTATGGATCCCTGATGTGGAGTTGCAAGGGCCTTGAGCTGCCTTCCCTGATGCCAGGAGATCCTAGTTGGCCACATGGACCTCAGGCATCCTCAAGATAATGTTACTGGTGCATTCCTGACAATGTGGAGTCCATCATGTTAGAGAAGAAGGTGATAGAAGAGATGAAGATACTTCCTAGTTGAAGAATAGAAAACGGAAACAAGCTTGTTTTCTCCTGGTCTTGGCAATCATCCAAGTAAACATAGAGCAGGTGAGAGGACACTCACTGAGGGAGACATGCAAGGTGGGGGCTTGTGGGCTGGGCATTAATTTGAACTGATGAATAAATAAGTTCAGGATTCAGGCATCATGCTGTGCTCAGAGGAGTGATGAAAGCTGCATGGTATGAAAATGTAAGATAGGGCACCACTTCCCCTTTCGACTATGCTGTGTTCAGGGCTATTCCCAGAAAGGTGCCTGATATGGTTTGGCTGTCTCCCCACCCAAATCTCATCTTGAATCATAGTTCCCATAATCTCCATGTGTCATAAGAGGGACCCGGTGGGAGGTAATTGAATCATGGGGGCAGTTACTCCCATGCTGCTGATCTCATGATAGTGAGTTCTCACGAGATCTGATAGTTTTATAAGGGGATTTCACCCACTTTGCTCAACACTTCTCATTCCTGCCGCCATGTGAAGAAGGACGTGTTTGCTTTGCCTTCCACCATAACTGCAAGTTTCCCAAGACTTCCCCAGCCATGGTGAACTGTGAGTCAATTAAACCTCTTTTTTTATATATAAATTATCCAGTCTTTGGTATGTCTTTATTAGCAGCATGACAATTGACTAAAAGAGTGCCAGTAACTTAGATTACATGTAACTAGTTTTTTCTCTGAGTGGAATAAGAGTCACAAGTACAAGTTTGTGGTGGCCCTCAGACTGGTGAGGGTATAGAGTTGTAGGCACCTTGAGATGTCCTCATTGATCTCAGGAGATCCTTGGTGGTTAGTTAGACCTCAATCATCCTCAAGATAAGTTTCATGGTCGTTTGCTACAATGTGAACACCTACAGGATAGAGAAGATAAAGATAGAAGAGATAAAGATATTTCCCAAAAGAAGAAGCGAAATCAGGAACAACTTGTTCTCTCCTGGTCCTGGAAATCATCCACATAAACATAGAGCAGGTGAGAGGGTCCTCAATGAGGCATACATGCAAGTTGGAGGGTAGTGAACTTGGACATTCTCTAGGACTAATGAATAAATAAGTTCAGGGTTCAGGCATCATGCTATGCTCAGAGGAGTGATGAAAGCTACAGGGAGAGAACATGCAAGATGGGCAGCACCTCCACAATTAGCCATGCTGTGGGAAGTTCCCTACTCAGAAATGTGCTAGTCACTTAGATTACATGTCACTGGGTCCTTTCTGGGTACAGTAAATACAAGTTGGTGATAGCCTTCAGACTGGTGATGGATGTGGAACTGTAATCACCCTTGAATTGCCTTTCTTAGACCCAGCAGAGTCCTGAGAGTCATCTGGACCTAAGGTATCCTCAAGACCTTTAGGCTCTAAGGGTAGCCAGTGGACCACTGGGGGTTAATCTCAACTGAAAGAAAATAATTTCCCTAAATGATCTTCTTCCTCTTCTAATAACAGAATTAGATGACCAATCCAGGTTTGGGGTTTTGCAGGAAAAATTTCCATCTTTCCTTGTAGATATCTGGAAAGGATATGATAAGTTTTTGCCTAGCTATTGTATTTGGGGATTTCACTGAAAACTGTTTTTTAATTTATAATCATCGTGCTTTTTGAGCGATTTTTGTTTTGGACAACAATTGTACTAATTGTTGCTTACTTTTTCCCATCCACCTCACTTCTTGACACTAAGAACCATTGTAGTTGTATAATGACACCTGTGGCTTTAGTTTATTCAGAGAACTGAGCTCTAACATAATGATTTGATAAACCTTCATATCCTCATTCTGATTTTCTGCAAGCTTTCTGAGGTACTAATTTCTGGAGAAATTTGGAAATGAGAAAAGGGCAGTTTAACTAATGTTAAGAATTTCTGAAAGTGTTACACATTAGCACTAAGGTAAGTAGATTGTAAATAGCAATGCATCTTGTGATCTTTAAATATATTTGGTAGAAATGTGGTAATATGATTGCATTTGCATTTTTGCAAATGTTCAGTTTCCAAATTTATTTTTACATGCTACCTCATTTAGTCATAACAAATTTGAGATATGCAATTATTAAGATTTTGGTCTGTACATGTTTTTTGTGATGATGATGATCAAATGAGAAAATACACATGAAATTCTACAGTAATTACCTCCCAATTGTGCATTCAGCAAGTGTGACTTATAATTAATATTGCTCCTACTACCAACACTACCATTAAAGCTGCTACTACTATCACTACTACTATTAATACTACTAGTAATATGTTTGTTAGCACAAATAACACTTGAAATGGTCACCTTTTAATAGGATAGAATTCCTGGTAATTGTATCAGCTGTAGGACTTGGTAATACCACAGACGACGTAATTTTGCTACTACATGTATTTTTCTATTGATTTTTATGGGTATTTTTAAAATGTGCTGAAAATTGAGTGAAGTGAGGAAATAAATTTATAATTTTATAATATCCCACAAGAAACATGCTTCCTTAGAGCAGATTTTTAACCAATTCCATATGCTTAATGTTTAACACACAGCTTTATTTGTCATGTCGCAAGAATATATAGAAATTCATGTTCAAATGTAATTTCCAGGGTGTGGTGATTCATTTTTGTTTCATATACTTATTGAATATGTATTGTCTTTATTTTTTAATTTACTTGTTCTATATGACATTTTATGTATATCCCTGCTTAGATAGACATGTTTGTTTTCATTCCATTGAAGTCTTGAAGTTCTAAGAAGATATACTGGGGAATGCAGAGGTTAATGGCTTCTAATAGTTCAGCTGCAATTTCAAATTAATACTGCAGGGTTTCATCAGCTCATTCAGTTGTTTTGAACTCACAATCTCTTTGTCATACACGATGATACTGTTTGAATAACTGCTTTTTATGGTGACCATACAGTTTGGTTTCTAGTATTCCAAAAATTCATTATACCCTTTTATAAGGTCACTCTGTTGAATTTCACTAGTTCGGGAATGCATGTGATGTTGTGAATTCAAAGTTGTAAAATAAGCAACGTTCTGTTTGCATCACATGGAATAAGGTTGCTTCAAGTTGATATGGTTGAATCTCCTAATCACCTAGATCCCAGACACCTTGGCATGAATGAAATTAATTTTTACTTAAATGCAGGGCTTCATTTGCTTGTGAGGAATTTGCCTATACAGCAGTGGATATAAGTGATATGTTAATATAATCACTAATGTGTCTGTCAGCATCTAGGTTACAAAAAAAAATTAACATATAACATAAAAAAAAGCCTATATTAATACCAAGTCTATCATATATAGATACTAACAATTTTATATGACCTAGTATATTGAAGATTAATTTAATCCTTGAATATAAGTACCCAGACTGGCAGATAAGTTAGCATCAAGTCATTATTAATGCTTAATAATTATGGCTTTACTCAATTAAAATTGATAATCATTTTCATACAGGTGGGAAGCACTGGTGAGAGTGTGGTTAAGAGACTTAGTTGTGACCTCAGAGAAAGAATTTGGGATATTAATTTTTTAAATTAGTTTTTAATTGTAAATTTAGTTTTTCCTTATAATAACCAGTGAATCCAAGATATATATACAGATAAATTTTTATATTCCATATATATTTTTAACAGCTTTCACTCAATGGTACCTTAATATTCAAATCCAATTTCTCATTTTAAACAAACGTGTATGCGATGCTTAATTGTATGTGTCAACTTGGCTAAGCTATGATGCCGGTTTTGATCAAATACCAGTCACGTTGTTGTGAAGGTACATTGTAGGTGAGATTAATATTTAAATAAGTAGACTTCAAATAAAGCAGATTATCATTTAAATACAGATGGGCCTCATCCAGTGAGTTGAAGGCCTTAAGAGGAAAAATCTGAGGTCCCCAAAGGAAGAAGGAATTCTGCTACCAGGCTGCCTTTTGGACTTGAATTGCCAAATCAAGCCTTCTGTGGTCTTCAGCCTGCCAACCTTTTCTGTAGAAACTGAACTTGCTAGCTCCCACAATGTTGTGAGCCAGTTCCTTAGAATAAACCCCTTGTCTCTCTAAGTCTCTCTCTCTTTCTCTCCCCTCCCCTCTCCTTCGCCACTTTCCCTTTCTCTCTTTCTTTCCACCTTCTCTCTTCATACACGCACCACTGATTGGTTCTGTTTTCTGAAACCATAGTGTAATATCTACACTAAGTCACTATAAGAGAAGCTGATATATGTAATATGCCTTCGTTGTCCAACAAACAGGAACATTCACTGAGTTCTGCATGATATGAAATATGTCTACATATATATCATATCATAATGAATGTGAAAAAATGGACATCTTTCCTCATGAATTGCTTTTTCTAACTTACGTTTCAAAATTTCACCACTTAATTAGTGGGGTCTAATTTAGGGTTAGTGATATAAACTAAGGATAGATATTTTTAACTATTTATGTGTTTTCCCATATATCATGGAAACACATAATTCTCTTTCCTAGCAATCTTTTTGAGTTTTTTGGGAAGTAACTCCATGACTTAATCCATTCTTCCTTCTATAAACAAATACCATACACCAGGAAGTTTATAAACAGATATCTATTTCTTACAGTTCTAGAGTCTGGGAAGTCCAGGATCAAGACACCAGCAGATTTGTGGTCTGTCAAGAGCCCATCTTCTTGCTATAACTTCACATGGCAGAAGGGACAAGGCTGTTCTCTGGGGCTTCTTTTATAAGGGCATTTATCCTATTCATGCAGGATCCACCTTTATGACCCAATAATTTGCGTAATAACTCCGCCTCTTAATGCCATCACATTGGTTCTTAAGAATCAACCCACGAATTGTATTTATATATTTTAAAAATCCTGCCATTTACAACAATATGGATGAACCTGGAGGAAATCATGCTATGTGAAATAAACCACCTACAGAAAAATACTGCAAGATGTAATTTATATATAGAATCTTTAAAAAGTCAAATATATAGACACAATAAAATGGTGGTTACCAGACATGGCAGGGGCAGAAGGAAAAGTCAGGAGATGTAGGTCAAAGGGTGCAAACTTGCATATATGTAGGATGGATAAGTCTTGAGATCCAATAAACAAAATAAGGGCTATAGTTATAATATTGTGTTGTATACTGGATATTTGCTGAGAGTAGACTTTTAGTGCTCTTAACACATACATACATAAAAGGTAACTATGCAAGATGATGGGCATGTTAATGTGCTTGACTATCGTAACCATTTCACTATGTATATAAAAACATTGTGTTGTATATCTCAAATATATACAATAAATATGAAAAAGAACATAAATAAAAAATGTTATATAGAAAGTCAAAAGACAGAATATCTGAACAACTTCAAAAAAGAACAAAGTTAAATGATTTATACTACATATTCTAAAGACTGTTATGAAGACTTTCTGTGAGGCTACAGGATTAAAGACTGTGTTTTTTTTTTGGTAAGAACAAACATATTGATCAATGAGATGGAAAAGAGAGTGCCAACATAAACTCAAACCAATTAGATCAATTAATCATTGATAAATTTTTCAACAACATTCAGCAGAGATAAGACAGACTTTTCAACAAATGGTGTGCTGCAAAAATTAGATATCTGTATGGAAAAGATTATCTTTAACTCAAACCATACATAAAAGTTCAAAATGGATTATAGTGCTAACTGTAAGAAGGAATATTATTACATTTCTACCAGAAAATATACAATAAATTCTTTGTGATATTAGGTCAAAAATTCTTAATAGAATATCAAAAGCAAAAATAATAAGATAACAATTTGATTAGATGGACTTTTTCAAGATTACAGAAATGATATTTGAAAGATACTGCTAAGAAAACTAAAATAATATTGAAGATATAGAATACTCTTTCCGGGGAGGGAAATTACTATGACTACAAAAAGTTATAGTAATTACTAAGTGTGATAGTGGCTTAAGAAATCATATGGAGAAGTGCCGAATAGAACTGGGAGCTGATCTATTATACTCAATTGCTTTAAAAGATTTGCACACTTATTTCATGTAACAAAACCAAATGTATACTACATGGATTAAAAAGTTGAATTTCTTTATTCATTCATCTGTAGATATACTCTTTGTTTCTACATCTTGGCAATTTTGAATAATGCTGAAATGAACATGAAAAACCAGATACAACTACAAAATGCTGATTTGTCTTTCAGTGTATACTCTGCAAAGGAATTGCCAGGTTGTGTCTACATAACTTTTAAATTGAACCTTCCAGTTTATTCTAAAAAAAACTGTTTTGGATTTCGATTGGGGTGGCATTGAATCTCTTTATCAATTGAGGTGGGTGAGTTAATCTTTTAATTACATTGAGTCTTCTAATCCAAGAATATGATTTGTACCTCCATTTATTTAGTACTTTTTTCTTTGCAATGTTTTGCAGTTTCTAGTTTATAAGTTTTCCATGTTTTTATTTGATTTATTTCTAAATATTTGTTATGCTATTGTGAATGAAACATTTAATTTTATGTTTTAACTGTTCGTTGTAATTATATGAACATAGAATTTATTTTTATTTAGTGACCTTATATCCTGCAACTCTGCTATATTCATTTGTTAGTTCTAGTAGTCTTAGAGTTATCTAAATACATGATTGTGTCATCTGTAAATAGTTTTACTCCATTCTTCCAAACATGTATTATTTTATTCTTTCTTCTTCCTTTATTAACAACTCAGGAAATTTGTCAAAGTGCAATGATAAATAAATACCCTAAGTGCCAATGTTCTAGATTTGTTCTCAATCTTACATAGAAAGAGACTTTCACTATTTAATATGTTGTTGGTTGTAGGTTTTTCATAGATGTCCATAATTAGACTGAGTAAGTTTCTGTCTTTTCCAAGAGTTTATTTTTATCATGTAAGGATGTGCAACTTTGCCAACTGCTTTTTCAGCATCTGTCGAAATGATCATATTCTTTTTTCCTTTAATCTCTTAATATGGTACAATACATTGACTGATTTTAGAATGTTAAATCGATCTTGTGAGATACAGAAATATCATTCCTCTGTATCTATTTCCTCTTCCTCCTTTTTGTGCTATTATAGTTATATGAAATACATCTACATATACTTCAACTCCAACAATGCATTGCTATAATGATTGTTTAATTTTATGACTGTCAAAGAAGCTTAGAAAAGACAGCAAGTCTATGCTTACAAAGTTTGTTACATTAACCTGCTTACTTACTATTTCTGGTTATCTTTATTCGTTCCTTTGTATTTGAGTTACCATATGGTGTAATTGACTTATTCCAATAGAACTTTGCCCTCACTCAACTCAAATTTTTGCTGTTATTTTCAAATATCTTTCTTTTCTGTATGTTATATTCTCCAAATACAATATATATTGCTTTATACAATAGGTTTTTTTTTTTCTTTTTTTTTTTAAGACAGAGTCTCACTCTGTCACCAAGGCTGGACTATTAGACTACAGTGACGTGATCTCGGTTCACTGCAATCTCTGCCTCCTGGGCTCAAGCAATTCTCCTGCCTCAGCCTCCTGAGTAGCTGGGATTATAGGCGCCCACCACCACACCTGTTTAATTTTTGTATTTTTAGTAGAGACAGGGTTTCACCATGTTGGCCAGGCTGGTCTTGAACTCCTAACTTCAAGTGATCCAACCACCTCGGCCTCCCAAAGTGCTGGGATTACAGGCATCAGCCATTGCACTCAGCCCTATACAATAGTTTCTTTTGTTTGTTTGTTTGTTTGTTTTGTTTTGTTTTGAGATGGAGTCTTGCTCTGTTGCCCAGGCTAGAGTGCAATGCCATGATCTTGGCTCATTGCAACCTCAGTCCCCCAGGTTCAAGCAATTCTCCTGAGTAGCTGGGATTATAGGTGCCTGTCACCACACCCAGCTAATTTTTGTATTTTTAGTAGAGACGGGGTTTCACCATCTTGGCCAGGCTGCTCTTGAACTCCTAACCTCGTGATCCACCCACCTCGGCCTCCCAAAGTGCTGCGATTACAGGCGTGAGCCACCACACCCAGCTATACAATAGTTTTTAAGTCAGTTTAGAGGAGGAGAGTGTAATCTCTGTAACATACTTGAAGAGATTTATCCTGAGCCAAATATGAGTGACCATGGCCCATGACAGCCTGCAGGAGGTCTTGAGAACATGTGTCCAAGGTGGTGGGTGTGCAACTCGGTTTTATACATTTTAGTGAGGCCTGAGACATCAACCAAATACACTCGAGAAATACATGGGTTTGGTTCAGAAAAGCAAGACATTTTGAAGTGGGGGGCTTCCATGCTATAGGTAAATGTAAACATTTTCTGGTTGACAGTTGGTTGAGTTTGTCTGAAGGTCTGGTATTAATAGAAAGGAAATGTTCAGGTAAAGATAAGATTGTGGATATCAAGTTTCTTTTGAAATCTCATAGTAGCTGCCCTTAAAGACAATAGATGACAAATATATCCTATTCAGACCTTTAAAAGATGCTAAACTCTCAGTTAATCTCTTCAGGATTGGGAGGACCAGGAAGAAAAAGATCTAGCTACGTTAATAGAGATTCTTTACAGATGCAAATTTTCACCCACAAAGTTAGGCCAGCTTTGCAGGGCCATTTCAAAATATGGGGGAGAAAAAAATGTTTTGGGGTAAAATCTTTTGATTTTCTTAATCACATAATGTTATGCCGGAGTCAGATTGGAAAGAAAGTCACAGTATATAGGGTTAAATAATATCCATCTGATGAGAATTTATGGTTTATGGAGCATGACTCCCCAGACACCTTAGATAGAAATTTGGGCAAGATAGAACAAAATCAGAGCTTAGTCCTCCAGAGAGGAAATATGTATTTATACTGTCTTTTAATGTTACAAAATTGCCTTTATCATAGCTCTTTGTTGTTTCATGTGGGTTTGAATTAGCATATGGTATCACTTTCTTTTCATTTTCAAAAACTCCCTTTATTAGGTATCTCATCAGCTTGGTTCACTAGTAACAAATTCAGTTTGTTTTAATTGGGAATGCCTTAATTTTACCTTCATCTTTACTCCTGGGTCTATGATGCTTGGTTAACAGTTTTGTTGTTGCTGTTGTTTTTTCTATCAGTGCCGTAATAGGTATTCTTATTTCTTTCTGGCCTCCTTGGTTTCTGATGAGAAGTCAAATCTTATTCTTAGAGTTTCTTTTATGCATGACAAGTCATTTTTCTCTTGCTGTTTTCACGATTTTCTTTTTGTCGTATTTCAGCGTTTTTGCTATGATGACTTGGTATGCATCTCTTTGCATTTATATTACTTAGAATTTGTTGAATTTTTAGATGTTTAAAATTATGCTTTTAATCAAATTTAGAAAATGTTCAACTATTTTCTTTGAATTTTTTCTGCTCTGTTCTCTATATCCTCTTCTTGATTTCCTGTTAAACATATGTTGCTGTGGTAAACGGTGTCTTATGCTTGTCTGAAGTCCTGTTGAATTTTCTTCATATTTTTTTTCTTGTTTTTCATATTAAAAAAATCTTTCGGCCGGGTGCGGTGGCTCAAGCCTGTAATCCCAGCACTTTGGGAGGCCGAGACTGGCGGATCACGAGGTCAGGAAATTGAGACCATCCTGGCTAACATGGTGAAACCCCGTCTCTACTGAAAAAATACAAAAAAACTAGCCAGGCGAGGTGGCGGGCACCTGTAGTCCCGGCTACTCGGGAGGCTGAGGCAGGAGAATGGCGTAAACCCGGGAGGCGGAGCTTGCAGTGAGCTGAGATCCGGCCACTGCGCTCCAGCCTGGGCGACAGAGCGAGACTCCGTCTCAAAAAAAAAAAAAAATCTTTGTCTCTCTTTCTTCAAGTTTGTAATCTTTGGTTTGTCTGCCAGTTGAAGTCTGCTGTTAACCTTTTCTAGCAAAATGTATATTTCAGTCTCTGTCATTTTCAATTCCAGAATGTTATTTGGCTCTTTTTAATAATTTCTCTTTCATTATTGATAGTATCTATTGCCATGAAAGCTTCCTTTACATTATTAATTATGGTTTTCTGTTTTTCCTTTGGACATATTTGTAATTGTTGCCTTGAAGTATTAATTTTTAAAACTGACACTGGGCTTTCTCAGACATAGCTTCTGTTTCCTCATTTTATTCTTGTGTATATGTCAAACTTTGTTTTGTTGCATGTCATGAAACTTTTTTCTCGAAAACTCAAAAATTGAGGTAATATATTCATTAACTCTGGAAATTTACTCCCTGTATCTTGTTTTTGTTCTTGTTTATTTGTTTAGTGACTTGCTTGAACTATTGTAAGTATTCTTCTTCCTTAATGTAACTCTTCTGATGTTTTTTCTCAGAGGATGCAGATTTTTGAGTACACAAAGGTACCATGGGATAACAGTAGCTTTAGCAGAGATGTATTTATCAATTTCCCTGATTTCTCAGTTAAGCTGTCTGTCTCATTTGGTGTCACACCAAATTGTTAGATTTTATTAACTACCAGCTGTTTGTTCTGTAGTTTTTGGTTTTTCTTTCTAAATTTTTCATTTTTAATTTTCATGGGTACATAGTAGATGCATGTATTTATGGAGTACATGAGATATTTTGATACAGGCATGAAATGTATAATAATCACATCATAAAAAATGGGTTATCTATCTCCTGAAGCACTTATCCTTTTTATTACAAAGAATTCAAATATGCTGTTTTAGTTAATTAAAATGTATAATTGAATTATTTTGACTATAGTTATCATGTTGTGCTATCAATATTAGGTATAATTTATTCTTCTTATTTTTGTACCCATCAACCATCCCCACCAAACAAAAGAACCCTAAAAAACTTAGCAGCCTCTGGTAATGAACTTTCTATTCATTATCTTCATGTGTTCAATTGTTTTGGTTTTTACATATGATAATAAGTGAAAAGATGTGATGTTTGTTTTTCCATGCCTGGTTGATTTCACTTAACATAATGACCTCAAGTTTTGTCCATGTTGTTGCAAATGACAGAATCTCATTGTTTTATGTCTCTTCTATGTATTTCATTATGTATCAGTATAACATTTTCTTTATCCATTCATCTGTTGATGGACATTGTTTTAGTCTGCTTTCATGCTGCTGAAAGAAAGAGATTTTCATGCTGTTTT
>NW_012104499.1:2222878-2223390 GCF_000951045.1 Mandrillus leucophaeus
CCCTTATCTCCCTTCGCTGACTCTCTTTTCGGACTCAGCCCACCTGCACCCAGGTGAAATAAACAGCCATGTTGCTCACACAAAGCCTGTTTGGTTTTGTGTCTTCACATGGACACGCATGACAATAACAAGGCAAGCATCAAATCCAATAGTTTGAGGTGAAATTGACTTGGTTATGTTAATAACTAGATGGTCAGCAATAGAGCAAGGAAAGAAGAAAGAGTAATAGAATAGATGAAAGAGAGTTAAAATTTTCTTAGCTTTAGTTTGGTGGGGTTTTTCCCTGGGACTATGGCCCACGACTCTGGAGGGGGTGGTGCTTTCTTGACTCAGGTGTGATGGGTCCATTCCCTTTCCACGGTATGAACAGTGGTGGTTAGCAGCACAAAGTAGGGTCCTTCCCAGGCTGGCTTGAGGTTTCCTTCTTTCCACCCTTTGATGAGAACGTGATCTTCAGGCTGGTGCTGGTTTACCAGAAATTCTAGGGGTGGTACATGTGCTAAAAGACTTTT
>NW_012104499.1:2228685-2229678 GCF_000951045.1 Mandrillus leucophaeus
TTCTGTGATAGCTATCTCGTTCTTGTGGTTAGATGGAGGAGGAGCAGTTATTCCATTGTGAGAGGTTTTAGAAGAAGGCTTAGAGGAAGGTGGAGGTGGCAGGGGATCAAAGAAATGCATTTCAAAGAATCTAATAGGGTCTGTCCCTGAAACCTCAGCCCCCATATCATAAAACCAGCTTAAAGAAGGGAAGAAAAGGAGAAGAACTTTGAGGATTCGAGATAATAACCTGTATAGGATTGCACTGGTTTAGCTGACAGTTCTTTGGTGGGGGGGGGGAGTTGGGGGGCATCTGTCCCTCTAGTAAAATGAATGTATGGTTTTAGGAAATTACAAAAACCAATCGGGGCAGTCCATCCTTGCTCTTTTGTGGTCCACAGAATGTTGGACCAACTACAGCATAAAAGCTCTGCATTGGGGGACAAGACTCCTGGTTGACACTGGAGCCTTTATTGAAATCTCTCTGGATTAAATGGTCCCAATTTACTAATGCCCAATCTGAGGAGAGTCAGGAGGGACAGAGGTACTTTTCTGAAGTAGAGAGCTGTCTTTGACTTGGCAAGTCCCCACAGGGTATAACTGTAAGGCCCCTGAGCCCAAGCCAAGCCATTGCATCCCCTGTGACTTGTATGTATATGCCCAGATGGCCTGAAGTAACTGAAGAATCACCAAAGAAGTGCAAATGCCCTGCCTCGCATTAACTGATGACATTCTACCACAAAAGAAGTGAAAATGGCTGGTCCTTGTCTTAAGCGATGATATTATCTTGTGAAATTCCTTTTCCTGGCTCATCTTGGCTCAAAAAGCTCCCCCACTGAGCACCTTGTGACCTCCACTCCTGACCGCCAGAGAACAATCCTCCTTTGACTGTAATTTTCCTTTACCTACACAAGCCCTGTAAAACGGCCCCACCCTTATCTCCCTTCGCTGACTCTCTTTTCGGACTCAGCCCACCTGCACCCAGGTGAAATAAACAGCCATGTTGCTCACACA
>NW_012104499.1:2232233-2235141 GCF_000951045.1 Mandrillus leucophaeus
CGGCGCCACACCCTGGGACTGGTAGTTAAAAGATCGACCCCTAACCTAATTGGTTCTGTTATCTATAAATTACAGACATTATATAGAAATGCACTGTGAAAATCCCTATCTTGTTTTGTTCCAATCTAATTACTGGTGCATGCAGCCCCCAGTCACGTAGCCCCTGCTTGCTCAATCAATCATGACCCTCTCACATGCACCCCCTTAGAGTTGTGAGCCCTTAAAAGGGACAGGAATTGCTCACTTGGGGAGCTTGGCACTTGAGACAGGAGTCTTGCCGATGTCCCCGGCTGAATAAGCTCCTTCCTTCTTTCACTCATTGTCTGAGTTTTGTCTACGGCTTGTCCTGCTACATTTTCATGCTGCTGAAAGAAAGAGATTTAACTGACTTATAGTTCCACATGGGTAGGGAAGCCTCACAATCATGGTGGAAGGCAAAGAGGAGCAAGTCTCATCTTACATGGATGGCAGCAGGCAAAGAGGGAGAGCTTGTGCAGGGGAACTCCTCTTTTTAAAACCATGGATCTCATGAGACTTATTCACTACCATGAGAACAGCACAGAGAAGACTTGCCCTCATTTCAGTTACCTCCCACCAGATCCCTCCCACAACATGTGGGAATTCAAGATGAGATTTGGGTGGGGACACAGTTAGACACAGCCAAACCATACCATTCTGCCCCTGGCCCCTCCCAAATCTCATGCCCTCACATCTTAAATCCAATCATGGCTTCCCAACAGTCCCACAGAGTTTTAATTCACTTCAGCACTAATTCAAAAGTCCACAGTCCAAAGTCTTATCTGAGACAAGGCAAGTCCCTTTCACCTATGAGCCTGTAAAATCAAAAGCAGGTTAGTTACTTCCTAGATATAGTGGGGAAATAAGCACTGGGTAAATACTGCCATTCCAAATGGGAGAAATTGGTCAAAACTGTTATAAATAAAGTTTCAGTGCCACAAAATAAATAACACATGAATATAAAATTTTATTTTTAATTCTCAGCAAGGCAATGTAGTTCTATAGAAGGGTGCACCCTTACAGATGGAGCAATGGTGAGCACACACTTGGACAAAGGAGGGAAAGGGGTTCTTATCCCTGATGCACATGGCTTCTGCTGCTCTGTCGTTCCCTTATTGGCTAGGGTTAGACAGCACAGGCTAAACTAATTCCAATTGGCTAATTTAAAGAGAGTGACTGGGTGAGTGGTTTGGGGAGTCAGGGTGGAACAGGTAAGGGTGGAGCAGGTAATTGGAATGAGTCAGGGTGGAGCAGGCAATCGTAAAAGGTTGCTTTTCGAGGAATTTAAGTTTAAAAGTAGAAAGCAAAGAATGGAACATACTGACATATTGCTTCTTTGAAGAGAAATTTAGAACTCATATCTAATAATTCCCTCCTCTTGCATTTTCCTTACAGCTTTCTCTTCAAACTTCTTTAACATGTCTTGGCTTAGTTGTTCTGCTTGATTTTCCAAAAGAAGAAGCTTATCTGGATAAGGTGGAGGATAATTAAGAGAGGTTTTAGTAAGTGCTGTTTCTATGAGCCTCTGCACCAACCCACGGATGCATGGTATGACACAGCATCCAACAAGAATAAGTACACCCATTACGGCTGCGAGGGAAGTAAGAATTGAGGCTGTTATTCCTTTCCATTTACCGAACCACTTTTCTAGTCATCCTGTAAAGGGGCCATTTACCCCTGAGTTGTTGGCTAACTCATTGGACAGAGCAGTCAGACCTTGCAATGCCTTTGTTATACTTCAGGGGCGATGTTGTTTGGGAAAAAGGTACAACACTGAGTTTTAATCATAACACAAATTCCTCCTCTTTCTGCTAGTATCGTGTCTAAGGCTATCTATTTTCCCAAGCCATCTGGCCAGTAGCCCCTAATTGCTCAGCTATTCCTTTAACAGCATCTCTAGTGTAGTTAATAGATTGCTGTTGGTTGTAGTAGATGTAGTTTATCCAATCTACATTTTTATTAGTTGTTACCCACCAAAATATTGACTCAAATCCTGCGACTATTTGATTTCGGACTTTAAATTGATCTGGTATTCCCCTTGGGACTCCAATTGCGTTATATAGACGTGAGAGTCAAAAGACCCATAAGGGACTTCTCTGGCTTTACGATGTCTTATTTTTCCTTCGCCTGGTTGATGAAATGCCACGATGAAAGGGATAGCCAATTGGACTAAAGAACAAGTGCCACTCCAGTTATTCAGCAGAGTGTCCAGTAAAGGTCCACCACAATACCACCACACATCCACTCAGGGATGAACAAGGACTGACTGATTGATAAGCTCTTGAAAATTCTTAAGCTCATTGCATCCCTTCAGGTCTCCAAGGAATGCTAAGTTTCCTCCCTGTCATGAGAGATTGGAAGTGAACTTAGTGTTGGGAGACAGAAGCTGGATGGCCCTCTGGGGCTGACCCACAGGGTGCCAGATTTCAGGATATAGCAGAGAGAGTGCATGACACCACTTGTTACTCTAGGCTGTAGAATCCTGGAAAAGAGCTACTATGCAGCTCACGCCCAGTCAACTGGAGGACCACCCTAGTGGAAAGGAGACAGTCTGGGCCTCTGGCCTGCCGTGCACACAAGCATAACAATTGCTTTTGTTTAACATGCAGATGGAATATTTGATCCATTCCAACCAGGCATTTGTATCTTGGTATCCTGTCTTAATTGCCAAAGTTTGTTTTAAGTCTTTAACTTCTGTGATAGCTATCTCGTTCTTGTGGTTAGATGGAGGAGGAGCAGTTATTCCATTGTGAGAGGTTTTAGAAGAAGGCTTAGAGGAAGGTGGAGGTGGCAGGGGATCAAAGAAATGCATTTCAAAGAATCTAATAGGGTCTGTCCCTGAAACCTCAGCCCCCATATCATAAAACCAGCTTAAAGAAGGGAAGAAAAG
>NW_012104499.1:2236236-2311379 GCF_000951045.1 Mandrillus leucophaeus
CTTCTTTCCACCCTTTGATGAGAACGTGATCTTCAGGCTGGTGCTGGTTTACCAGAAATTCTAGGGGTGGTACATGTGCTAAAAGACTTTTAGTTTTGAGGGAAAGAAAAGTAGAAGATAAACCAAGTATATAATTTCTAAGAAATTGATCTTTTGTTTTAAATGTGAGGACATCAGCAATCAACTCTATAGTCCTTGGTGCCTTCTTACTGAGAAATTTCGTTTAGCACCTATTTTTATCAGTTTTTAGACCAAAGAAAGCCAAACACCATTTCATATTTGACAGTGTTTCCTGTATGATTTTTATACCAGAGAAGCTAAATTTCACCTTTATATGAGTATGTTATTAATGTTAAACTCAATTTTAATAAAACCTTGTAGACATATTTATCCAATTTTAACGTGTGACCATAAGGTAAGATTTTTATAGACACTTTTTAACGTTTTATAATTTTTGTTAAAGAGCAGGATAGTGCTTTAAGAGAAACCTGTTGTGCTTTTATTTTAATGTCCAGTTCACAGAAAGACTGGACGACACCCCTTTAACAACATGTTTACACACAGAATTTCTTTTACAATTAACATTTTAAAACTTGCTTTAACCTTTAAAACAAATTTTTTAACTTTTGATGTAGGTAAAAAATTCATATTTTTATGCTGCCTTATAATCCTTTTACCAAAAGTATATTTGACTTTCCTTGCACACCTTGCACATAAACTGTTTCTTCAACAGTTTTACATTCAGGAGGCCTAATTCCTTTTAAATTATACAATATTTCTTGCATAAATTCCCTTTGATAACTTTTTTTTTCCTACGACTTTCACAATCTTTGACATATGTCAACCTTCTGACTTGGTGCAAACATCCCTTTCTTTAAACAACCAGTTTATTTATTTTAGGACAAGAATTTACCATATAACATTCTTTTTATATACATTCTTCCCCTCCCCCTGCCTTTTCTTTCCATTCTTCTCCAAAGTGAACTTCCTTCATGTCTGTGGGCTAGACTGCCTAAGGCCACAAGATTAGAAGTTAGGATAATACATGTTACACTGTTCACTTTTAGCAAACTTTACTTTTGTTGAAAACCTTGTAAGTTTGGGATTTCAATTATCCTTTGCTATTAATGAGACATTCTTTAGTCCAAATTAACTTAGAATTGGTATAGATGGTTCCCTCCTGGTTGTGTAAATACTTAAAGCTTGGCTGAGCTCCCCCATTTGAGCAGACCAATTATTAGGCAATTTTCCTAACTCTGCTTCTACAAGAGTTTCCCTATCAGTTACTGAATACCCATTGTGCCTTTTTCCTCAATCTCCCAGGAGGAACAATCTATTGTCCTGTCCTGAAGGGAGTTCCTCTTAGGTATGGTGGGACCTTTGTATAGTAATTAATTAAGATTTAGATCCCCTGTTAGGAAACCTGCTGGGTTAAGGGAATTTTGAGTGGTTAATGTTGAATCATCTTTTTTTTAACAAAATCGCCTCATACTTTCTTCTGTTGGCAAAGCAGTTGTCATTACAGATTGAATGTATTTGGGCCAGCCACAGGTTACTGGGTTAAGGATTTTTGATTAGGAAGGCTATGGGTTGTCAGTGGCCTCAGTGCTCTTGGGCTATGCCCTTGTTTACGCTGACAACAGGGTGGTATTGGAATGTTATAGGCTCATGAAGAAGACCTTCAATAATCAATTATAGGTTTTAAATTTACCCTGGCTTTTAAAGGAATGGGGTACACCATTTTGTCTTTATTACTTCTCTCTCTTTCTCTCTTTGACTTTCTATCTCTCTCTGACTCCCTCTTTGTGTCTCTGTATCTCTCTCTCTTGCTCGCTCGCTCTCTCTCTCTGTCTCTCTCTCTCTCCCTCTCCCTTCTCTCCCCTCCCTCTCCCTCCTTCCTCTCTGCTGGTCTTTCCCTGCCTCTGCCAGCCACTTTTGCTGCTTGTTCTCCCCTCTCCTTCACCTTTCCCTAGAGTTGGGACTGGCAGGAGTTGAGCTACTCCCAAGAAGAAAGAAAAGGGGGGATTTGTGTGAAGTTCAACCCTTGAAATTAGCGGAAGGCTCAACCCCCCAAACCAGGGGTGTCTTGCCTTGCCTGTCCTGGAAGGTTGACCTGTTTCCCCCCTTTCCCCCTCTGAGAGTCCTTTGCACACTGCCCACTCACAGAGAGGACCCATTCTCTCCGTCCAGCAGTAGGACTTGTCACCACCCACATGAACAACACCGCAAGCAGGCTTGTTTGTGATCATTCATGCACACACACATTCAGCCCTTCAGAATCTGACCACCAAGGAAGTACTTCACTGGCTCCCGCGGCTTCTCCTTCCTTGGTCTGTGCACAGAGTTGTCGCCGCAGTACGTGAGGATCCTTTGCCCTAGTTTGCTGGCCAGTTTCTTTTCACATTGCTGAGAGTTCGGGTTATTCCTCGCACTGGGTGGGTCGTGATTTCCCACCCTAGAGGCTGCCATAAGGAGTCGGGGCACACTTCCTCACAAGAGAGAACCAGAGACCGCCCTTGGAGGGGAATGTCATCATGGGTGAGCCCCCTAAATTGTTATAAAGTTTCAGTGCTGCAAAAGAAATAGTACACGAATGTAAAATTTTCTTTCTAATTCTCAGCAAGGCAATGTACTTCTATAGAAGGGTGCACCTTATAGATGGAGCGATGGTGAGTGCACACTTGGACAAAGGAGGGGGAGGAGTTCTTATCCCTGAGGCATGGGCCCCTGCTGCTCTGTCATTCCCCTATTAGCTAGGGTTAGACCACACAGGCTAAACTAATTCTGATTGGCTAATTTAAAAGGTGACGGAGTGAGTGGTTTGGTGGAAGTCAGGGTGGAGCAGGTAAGGGTGGAGCAGGTGATCAAAAAAGGTTGCTTTATGAGGAAGTTAAGTTTAAAAGCAGAAGGCAAAGAATTGAACATACTGACATATTGATTCTTTGAAGAGAAATTTAGAACTCATATCTAATAAAACAGAGGAGCTACAGGGCCCATGCAAGTCTGAAATCCAGTGGGGCAGTCAAATCTTAAAGCTCCAAAATGATCTCCTTTAACTCCATGTCTAATGTCTAGGTCACGGTGATGAAAGAGGTGTTTCCATGATCTTTGGCAGCTCTGCCCCTGCCACTTTGCAGGCTACAGCCTTCTTTCTGGCTGCTTTCACAGGCTGGCATTAACCATCTGCCACTTTTCCAGGTACACAGTGCAAGCTGTCAGTGGATCTATCTTTATGGGTCTGGAGTATGGTGGCCCTCTTCTCACAGCTCCATTAGGCAGCTCCCCAGTACAGACTCTATGTGGGTGCTCCAACCCCACATTTCCCTTCTGCACTGCTCAGCAGAGTTCCTCTATGAGAACCTTGCCCCTTCGGCAAACTTCTGCCTAGATATTCAAGCATTTCCATACATCTTCTGAAATCTAGGCAGAGGTTCCCAAACATCAATTCTTAACTTTAGTGCATTTGCAGGCTCAACACCACATGAAAGCTGCCAAGGCTTGAGGCTTGCAACCTCCGAAGCCACAGCCTGAGCTCTATATTGGCCCCTTTTAGTCATGGCTGGAGCAGCTAAGACTTAGGGCACTGAGTCCCTAGGCTGCACATAGCATGGGGACTCTTGGCCTGGCTCACAAAAACCACTTTTTATTCCTAGGCCTCTAGGCCTGTGATGGCAGAGGGAGCAGGGGGCTGCCCTGAAGATCTCTGAAATGTCCTGGAGACATTTTCCCCATTGTCTTGGGGATTAATATTCAGCCCTTGCTACTTACGCAAATTTCTGCATCCAGCTTGGCTTGAATTTCTCCTCAGAAAATGGGATTTTCTTTTCTATCACATTGTCAGGCTGCAAATTTTCTGTGCCTTTATGCTCTGCTTCCCTTATAAAACTGAATGCTTTTTTCAGCACCCATAACAGCACCCAAGTTACCTCTTGAATGCTTTGCTGCTTAGAAATTTCTTCTGCAAGATACCCTAAATAATCTTTTTCAAGTTCAAAGTTCCACAAATCTCTAGGGCAGGGGCAAAATGCCATCAGTCTCTTTGCTAAAATATAACACAAGTCACCTTTGCTCCAGTTCTCAACACGTTCCTCATCTCTGAGACCACCTCAGCCTGGACTTTATTGTTTATATCGCTATCAGTGTTTTTGTCAAAGTCATTCAACAAGTCTCTGGGAAGTTCCAAACTTTCCCACATTTTCCTGTCTTCTGAGCCCTCCAAACTGTTCCAACCTCTCCCTGTTACCCAGTTCCAAAGTCACTTCTACATTTTTGCATATGTTTTCAGCAATGCTTTGCTCTACTGGTGCCAATTTACATATGAGTCCATTTTCCCACTGCTGGAAAAGACATACCTGAGATTGGAAAGTTTACAGAAGAAACAGAAATTGACTTACAGTTCCACGTGGCTGGGGAAGCCTCATAGTCATGGTGGAAGGCATGGAGGAGCAAGTCACGTCTTACATGAATGGTGGCAGGCAAAGAAAGAGAGCTTGGTAGGGAACTCCTTTGTTTAAAGCCATCAGATCTCATGAGACTTATTCACTATCATGAGAACAGCATGAGAAAGACTTGCCCCATGATTCAATTACTTCCCACTGGGTTCCTCCCACAACATATGGGAATTCAAGATGAAATTTGTGTGGGGACACAGCCAAACTATATCAGACATTTAGGTTGCTTCCAAATCTTGACTATTCTAAACAGTGCCACAAGAAACGTAGGAGTTCAGATAGATCTTTGGTATATTATATTCCCTTCTTTGGAGCATATACCCAGCAGTAGGATTGACAGATCATAATGTAGCTCTATTTTTAGGTATTTAAGGATGCTCCAGACAGTTCTTCATAATGGTTGTATTAATTTACATTCTTATCAACAGTATATGAGGGTTCATTTTCTTCATATCCTCATCAGCATTTTTATTGCCTGCCTTTTGTATATAAGCCATTTTAACTGAGGTGAGATGATATCTCACTACAGCTTAGATTTGCATTTCTCTGAAGATCAGTGATTTTGAGTGCCTTTTCATATACCTGTTTGTCATTTGTATGTCTACTTTTGAGAAATGTCTTTTTAAATCTTTTGTCCATTTAGATCTTTTCCTATAGAATTGTTTGAGCTCCTTATATATTCTGGTTATTAATCCCTTGTCAAATTGGTAGTTTATAAATATTTTCCCTGATTTGGCGGGTTGTATCATCACTTTGTTGAATGTTTTCTTCACTGTGCAGAAACCTTCTAACTCTATGTAATCTCACTTGTCCAGCTTTTTCTTTGGCTTTCTATGCTTGGGAGTTATGACTTAAGAAATTTTTGCTCAGATCAATGTCCTAGAGAGTTTTCCCAATGTTTTCTTCTAGTAGACTCATAGTTTGAGATCTTAAATTTAAGTCTTTAATAAATTTTGATTTGATTTCTGTATATGGTAAGAGATTGATTCTAGCCTCATTCTTCTGCATATGGATCCAGTTTTCTCAGCACTATTTATTGAGGAGACTGTTCTTTCTCCAAGATATGTTCTTGGCAACTTGGTTAAAAATGAGGTCACTGAGGGTGGGTGGATTTGTTTCTGGGTTGTTCATTTGCCATTGGTCTATTTGTCTATTTTTATGTCACTGCCATGCAGTTTTGATTACTATAGTTTTGTAGTATAATTTGAAGTCAGGTAATATGATTTTTCCAGTTCTTTTTGCTTAAGATAGCTTTGACCTTTCTGGGTCTTTTGTGATTCCATATAAATTTTAGAATTGGTTTTTAAATTGCTGTGCAGAATGTCATTGGTATTTTGATACAGATTGCATTGAATCTGTAGATTGCTTTCGGTAGTATCAACATTTTAACACTATTATTCTAATCCATGACCATGGAATATTTGTCTGTTTTTTGTTTCTTGTGGTTTTTTTTTTTTTTTGGTGTCCTCTTAAATTTATTTTATCAGTGATTTATAGTTTTCATTATGAGGATCTTTCACTTTTTGGGTTAATTTCTAGGAATATCATATTGTGTGTGACTATTGTAAATGGGATTACTTTCTTATTTCTTTTTCAGATTCTTCACTGTTGGCATGTAGAAATGCTACTGATTTTTGTATGTTGATCTTGAATCTGGCAACTTTGTTGAATTTATTTAACAGTTATAATAGGTTTTTTTTTTTTTTTTAGAGTTTTTAGATTTTTCCAAATACAAAATCATATCACTTGCTAACAAGGATAATTTGACTTCTTCCCTTTCAATTTAAATACCCATTATATCTTTCTCTTGTCTGATTGCTCTAGTCATCACTTCCAGTACTATGTGGAATACATGAAAGTTGGCATGTTTGTCATGTTCCAGGTCTTGGAGGAAAGCCTTTCAATTTTCCCATTCAGCATACTACTAATAGGGAGCCTGTCATATATGGTTTTTGTTATTTTGATATATATTCCTTCCATATCCATTTTTTTGTGTGTGAAGGGATGTTGAATTTTATTAAATGCTTTTTCAACATTAATTGGAATGATCATATGGTTTTTGTCCTTCATTCTCTTGATATAATCTATGACATTGATTTGCATATTTGGAACCATCCTTACATCCCTGGGATAAATCTCAGTTGATCGTGATGAATGATCTTTGTAATGTATTTTTTAATTTGGTTTGCTAGTATGTTGTTGAGGATTTTTGCATAAATATTTATTAAAGATACTGGCCTGTAGTGTTCTTTTTTTTTTAATGTGTCTTTGGCTTTCTTATCAGGATAATTCTGACTTCATAGAATAAATTCAGAGGTATTTTTTCTTCTATTGTTTCTACTAGATTAAGGAGGATTGATATCAATACTTCTTCAAAGGCTTGGTAGAATTTAGCAGTTAAGCCGTCGGGTCCCAGGCTTTCATTTACTGGGAGACTTTTTATGAAGGTTTCAATTTCATTACCTGCTATTGGTCTGTTCAGGTTTTGGATTTCTTCCTGTTTCAGTCTGGGTAGGCTTTATGTGTCTAGGAATTTATCCATTTCCTCTAGATTTTCCAATTTATTAGCACATAGTTGCTCATAGTAGCCACTAACTATCTTTTGAATTTCTGCACTATCAGTTGCAATGGTTCATTTTTTTTTATGTCTGACTGTATTTACTGGGACCTTCTCTCTTTTTTTCTTAGTCTGGCTAAAAGTTTGTTAGTGTTGTTTAACTTTTCAAAAAAACAACTTTAGTTTTCATTTATCTTTTGTATTGTATTTTTTCATTTCCATTTTATTGATTTATGCTTTGATAGTATTTCTTTTTTTTAACTGATTTTGGGTTTTGTTTGTTCTTACTTTTCTGATTCTTTAAGGTGCATTGTCAGTTTTTTTTGTTTAAAGTTTTTGTTATTTTTTCACATAGGCTCTTATATCTATAAAATTCTCTTTTACTACTGTTTTCATTGAATACCATAGGATTTGATATGTTGTGTCTCTATATACATTTTTCAATTTTTCTCTTAATCTCTTCATTGACTCACTGGTCATTCCGGTGCATATTTTTTAATTTCTATGTATTTGTATAGTTTCAAAAACTTCTCTTTGCATTTTTAGTTTTATTCAGTTGTGTTCAGAGAAGATGATTGATATTATTTTAATTCTTTCGAATGCTTTCAGATTTGTTTTATGACCTAACATATGATCTGTCCTTGAGAATGATCATTGTGTTGAAGAAATGAATGTGTATTCTACAGTCATTGGGTGAAATGTTCTGTAAATATCTACTAGGTCCATTTGTTCTATAGTGCAGATAAAGTCTGATGTTTCTTTGTTGAGATTCTGTTTGGGAGATCTGTCCATTTCTGAAAGTTTGGTTTACAGTCTCCAGCTATTTTTGTATTGTGGTCTATCTCTCTCTTTATCTCTAACAATATTTGGCTTATATAGCTATGTGCTCCAGGGCCAGGTAAATATACATTTGAAGACAATTGGATCCCAAGTCCAATATTACAGTATTTTTTGCAGACTCATAGAGACATAACCTTGGTGGCCTTTTATATCATCTGCAACAATTCTTTGGATACCCAGACAGAGACTCTTATTATTGTCCCTTACTTTCTCTGTAACAGAGTCTCTCTCTCTCTCTCTCTCTCTCTCTCTCTCTCTCTCTGCTGAGCCATCTGGAACTGAGGATGCAGTGACACAAGTACTCCTGTGTTTCCCTCTACTGGGACTTCACTGGGTTAGAACTGAAGCCAGCACAGCACTGGATCTTGCCCAAGGTCCATTGACTTATGTTTACTCAAGGTTGTAGGGCTCTCAAATCGGTAGGTGGCAAAGTCACCCATGTTGGTGTCCTTCCCTTTAGGGCAGTGAGTTCTCCCAGGCCCTGGGCAGGTCGAGAGATGCTGTCTGGGAAACAGGGTTTAGAGTCAAAAACTTAGAAATTTGCCTGATATCCTACTCTGCTACAGCTACACTGGCAAGCAAAGCACAGTATAAAGTCCTTCCCATTCTTCTTTCCCCTTTTCACAAGCAGAGGAGCCTGTCCCTGTGGGCACCACCACCACTGGCCCATGGGGGAATTCTGCTGAGCCATCTCTCATGTTCACTTAAAACCCAAGGGCTCTTTGGTCAGCTTGTGTGAATTCTCCCAGGTCTGAGACTCACCCTTCAGGGAAGTGGGCTGTCTTCTGGCCCAGGGCATGTCCAGGAATGCTGTCCAAGAGCTTAGGCCTCAACTTGGGGATCCCAAGGGCCTACTTGTTGCTCTACAGCACTGTAGCCAAGCTGGAACCTAAGGTGAAAGACAAAGTCCCCTTTACTTTTCCCTCTGCTTTTCTAAAACAGAAGGGGTCTTTCCCTGTAGCCACCATAGCTGGGAATGTGCTGAGTCACACTTAGAGTCAGCACATCTCAGAGCCCATTGTCCATGGCATACTCCCAAGGTATCACTGCTGCTTATGTAGGACCCAGGGGCTCTTTAGTCAGCAGGTGATGAATCCTGCCCGTACTGAGTCATTCCTTTTGGGCCCAAAATGTGTCTAGAAATGTCATCTCGGAGCTAGGTCCTAAAATGGGGGCCTCATGACTGTGCCTGGTGCCCTATCTTACTGTGCCTGAGCTGGCATCCAAGATGCAAGACATAGTTCTCTTTACCCTTTTCCCTCCTCCCATTAAGCAGAAAGAAGGAGACACTTTCACTGCTGTGAGCGGCACTGCCTGGAGTTGAGGGAGGATTGGTGCAAGCACTGCTTTAGCTGCCCTGGCTAGTGTCTCCCTAGGTTACTTGCCACCCCAGTCCTCATCCTCTGGCTCTAAGTCCATCCCAGCACTAGGAGTTGCACAGGAATTGCAGTCCCTGTGTCCTAGACTGCCCTCCAAGTGTACATAGGACCCCAGAGCACTTTGGTCTGCAGTGGCAAGGCTTGCCAAGAAACTCAAGTTTGGACCAATGGGATGGGCAATTCCCCTCTGGCTAGGTCTAGTCCAAATGTTGCTTCTGGATGTGGTCAGTGGCTGAGCCCTGCTACAGCTTTGCTCTCTGCTATGACAGGGTAGCACTCATTTCAATGCTAAATCCCCTCAGTGACTACGCTGTCCCTCCTCCAAATGCACAGACTCTCCAGACTGCAGGGTTGCTGCCAAGGGCATGGGGGAGGAGGGTATCACTGATTCAAGACAGTCTCTCTGACCCTCTTCAATGCCTTTTTAAATTATATGAAGTTAAAACTAGGTACTGTGATTGTGATTGCTCACAATTGCTCAGGTTCTTGTGATAGTCGTTTTTTGGGTGCAGATAGTTGTTAAAACTTGGTGTTTCTGCAGGGTTACAAAGAGTGTACGCTTCTATTTCACCATCTTGCTCTGCTATCCACTCTTGGTTTTGACCACGCCCTAGAGAGTGAATTTGCAAAACTGCTTATTGTTACCATCCAGAATTGAAAATTTCTCACTACTTTTGATTATCTGGGATTCTGTTTATTAACCTGAGCTGTTACTTCTGGAGTTCAACATTAACCTAACTTTCTCTAATTCTCTAGGTTTCTACAGAGAGTATTAAAATACATGTTTGATACATGGTGATATTAAAAGAATGTCATCTTGATTTATTTTGTTATGAGTGCTAATTTTTTTGCCATGTCTCAGAAGTCAGACAGCACTGTCTTGTTTAATACTGTCTGAAATCTGATGCATAGGTCAGTATGTTGGTATACAATTTGAGGCTAGCTCTTTCACTGTTGTGTGTGTAGTCATTGAAAGCATAAATTGTTTAGGGACTTTATTGTGTTAAAAATGTATAGCCATATTAAAAGGTAATTACTTGTTATCAGAGAGAATTCTAACATCCAGCTCCTGCTGAGTATTTGGGCTCTAGTTGGCAGCCTCATATAGTTTGCCTCTTTGTCCCCACCCAAATCTCATCTAGAATTACAATCCCCATGAGTTGGGGGAAAGGCCAGGTGGGAGGTGATTGAATCATGGGTTCGGACTTCCCCCTTGCAGTTCTCATGATAGTGAGTTTTCATGAGATCTGGTATCAAAGTTTGTGTCACTTGCCCCCTCTCTCTCTCTCCTCCAACCATGTGAAGAAAGTGCTTGATTCCTGTTCTTCTTCTGCCATGATTGTAAGTTTTCTAAGGCCTCCCAGACAGGCTTCCTGTTAAGCCTGGGGAACTGTGAGCCCATCAAAACTCTTTGATTCATAAATTACCCAGTCTCAGGTAGTTCTTTATAGCAATGTGAAAATGGATTAATGTAGAGCCAATCTTGTTATTAATTAATGTGAATTCTTAGCTGTTAAGCTATTATCTGTGTAATCCATCAAATTTGTCTATTATAATTCATTGTATTTGTGATATCAGCTGCCTCACCTTATTTCTGCAAAAATTTTAATGTAGTAAAAGTAGTCCTACTTAATATTACTATTTCATGACTTTTGTTAATAGAAAATTTGAAAACTTATGTAAATAGACAAAGCGCCTGACCTTATATAAGCAATATATAATTATGATATGCTGCTTTTGTTCTTATTAAGTGAATATTCATTTGTGTATACATATGAGGTTGTATTACTCAGGGTTCTCTAGAGGGACAGAATTAACAGGAAGGATATCTTTATAAATATAAAGGGGAGTTTATAAAGTATTACCTAACACGATCGTGAGGTCCCACAATAGGCTGTCTGTAAGCTGAGGAGCAAGGAGAGCCAGTCTGAGTCCCAAAACTGAAGAACCTGGAGTTGGATGTTCGAGGACAGGAAGTGTCCAGCGTGGGAGAAAGATGTAGGCTGGGAGGCTAGGCCAGTCTCTCTTTTTCAAGTTTTTCTGCCTGCTTTATATTCGTCGGCAGCTGATTAGATTGTGCCCACCAGATGAAGGGTGGATCTGCCTTCCCCAGCCCACTGACTCAAATGTTAGTCTCTTTTGACAATACCCTCACAGATACGCCTGCGATCAATAATTTGTATATTTAATCAAATCAAGTTGACACTCAGTATTAACCATCACAGAGGTGAACTTGAACTTGGTGTGATTAGATACCATTTGGTATGTCACAAAAAAGTCCTTACCCAAGTATTTTTTTTTCCACTTTTTTTTCTTTTATTTGCATGTGTGAGACAGAGTCTTGCTCTGTCACCCAGGCTGGAGTGCAGTGGTGCGATCTTGGCTCACTGCAACCTCCGCCTACCCAGGTTCGAGCGATTCTCCTGCCTCAGCCTCCTGAGTAGCTGAGATTACAGGCGTGCACCACCATGCCCAACTGATTTTTTGTATTACTAGTAGAGATGGGGTTTTGCCACATTGGCCAGGCTGGTCTCAACCTCAGGTGATCCACCCACTTTTGCCTCCCAAAGTGCTGGGATTACAGGTGTGAGCCACTGTGTCCAGCCCACATTTTTGCATGTATTTTCTCTTTTAAATATTTGGTAGAAAAAGGAAAAGATAATTGTTATTGCTAAAATAGATACAGAGAAAGTGATAATTTTTGTCACCATTCCCCTTCTGAATATACTTCCAGCCTCACTTCCAGGTATGCTTTAGGAGCAACCACTTATATAGGTATCCACATTCTCCTGTTGTTCAAGCAGACATATACTTTTTGTTACTATGCATTTTCATGTACTGTAGTCTTATATAGACACAAGGGGAATTTGTTTTCACTTTTATTCACCTTAGGAAAACAAGGTTATAGTATATATACACATATATGTATATATGTGTATATGTATATATGTATGTATGTTTATATATGTATATATGTATATTATTCAGTAAATTGCTTTTCTACTCAAAAACTTTATGTATATCCTTCCAACTCAAATTTTGTGTCTCATGTAAACTAATATTTAACCACTTATTCCCTCAAATACAGAATTATCCGCCCCCACCAAAAAAAAAATATTCTTTACAAATTTGTTCCTTTGGCCCACCTTTTAAAATTATTTTTACTGTTATGACAAGGCCCCTTTATTCCTTAGTGATGGTATAAGAATTTTTACATATTACTTTAGTTTTGAGATCAGCTTGATTAATTTTACCATCTTATCTTTGCTCATAACCTACAATAATATTTTGCCAAATACCAGTAGTAATAAATTACAATTTTTTTCTCCACATATATTCTTGACCTAAAATTGTAAAGTATTTTCAGGCAAATGGACATTTTTTACAGTGTTGAATCTTCCAATACATGATTACAGGTATGTGTCCAGTGATCCATTATTTTATACTATAAAGTTTTAAATTCACTTAATATGCATGCTAAAGTATTTTTTACAATGTTAGTGCTTGCTAACTTACCTTCTAAGTTTTCTGTTGTCCATCGGTTTTTTTTTTTTTTTTTTTTTTTTGCAATTGTGTGTTCTATTTGATTAGATTACATAGAAACTATTTTTGTGACCTGTGTCCTTTTTGCATATATTTCTAAATTGTTGGCTTCCATTTATTTTAAGTTGTATTATTTTGAATTGTCTCTATGGATAATAGTATTTTTATTACAGGTGCCTCGAAATAATCTCACCAAATATTTACCACATCCACATTGTGATGCAAATTAGCACAATAGCAACAGATTGCTTACGAATCCTCACTTCATGCCTCACCTCCCCGTCCTTGTATTTGAGGCCAAGGTTGTTCATTTCTGCTTTAGTGGGAATTTACATTAAAACTTTTTTGATGGACCTTGATGTCATTTGTCTTCATACAGATTATTAACCATAGATTTTAAATGAGAGTGCTGACTGTGCTCCAATATAATGATAGGTAAGTGCTGGCAACCCAAAATGTATTACTTGAACCTGGATTCTAGTGTTCTGATAGTATTAATATGTATATGCTGGTTAAAAGGTAATAACAGTTTTACATTTTTGGCACTTTTGATGCATTAGATAAATGGGAAATACGAATATATACTGTGAGTAGTAAATACTTCTGGTAGGGATTAAGTGAGACAAAATGAAAGTCTAGAGTGCGATGACTGACCCATGGCAAGCAATGCAAATATAGGAATTCTTATAATTTTTTCTGTTTTAAGTCCTATTGTTTTTGTTACTATCAGGTAAATATATTCTCCTTTTTACATATGGAGTATCGTCTTATTTAAACGACCTAAATATTCATGCTTTTTCAAATGGTGAGCTCATGTAAGGAATTGTGCCGATATGTTGTAAATTAAGAGTATATGTGCTGACTATTTCAAGTTAACATTAACTTTGTTCAGCAACACCTCATTATAAATGCTTGAATTGTACAGTTTAAATAATTTTCGTTTTAAAATTTCACTTAGGGTGTACTTACTTTGTAAAGATTCATGGAGCTACACACATGGTTTGTGTACTTTTCTGTGTGTATGTTATGCCTTGACAGAAATAAAACAAACACCATTCCACAAAAACACAGTAATCACCTGAGTTTAGTAGGCCAGATACCAGTTCTTACTCTTTATTATCCCAGAGTTACTTTTTTCAGCCCTATATAAGTAGCAACTAACAGTAATTTTGCTTTCTCCAATTTACTACAGTATTGTATTTGTATTTAGTAATGATTATAGCTAGATTATAAAGTTTAGAAAACTCAGCCACTTTACAATATATAGTCCACCCATCTCCTACATGGATATATAGTAGGTTAAAAAGACTTTTTCTTTATTGGTAAATATTTCTTGTTTTTTTAATAAATATTGAAATAGTTGATTCTTATCTTTTAATAATTTTATGTAACTTGCTTGTCTTGTCAGTATAAGTAAACCCTAATTAAACAAGTATAACCACTGTCATTAGTTATTGTTATTATTAGCTTTAATGAAGAATATGTGTATTATCTTCTTTTGCATATGAATGAATCTCACAGCTTTTACAGTATCAATTACTTGTTTAAAATCCTAAAGCAAATGATTGGCCTAGCTTCCTTCTTACCTGAGATATGTATATTTTCTAATAAAAACTACAATTAGTGTTTTTTTAGCCTAACTAGTCAAATTAAGTAAAAAAAGTTAAAAATAAATTAATGACCTCCCCCAAAAATGTTTGCTTCCATATCTTTGTTTTAACCAATGTTAAGTGTCTGTCCCTTCTATTTTCACATTATTCTTCATGCTTAAACATATATACAAATCTAGAATATTGCACAGGTTAGGGACCAAGTAGGTATGTATGGAATCAATGATATACATGTATGTACATGTATATATTCTGATAGATATATAGATAACCAGGATTCTTGACATCAATGTTTTTCTTTTCTTTATTTTTTAACTAACAAAACAGTATCACAGTATACCTATCATGTAGCAAATTGATAGTTGAATAGAGGTATTAATCTAAGGATACTAGAAGAATTACTCAAAGTACTTACATGCTGTTAGGTAGGTATATGTCTTCTAAATAGGAAATCAATATGGTATGAAAGAATGTGTTTTGTCAAGGATGGAAATAATACTGTAATGATATAGTTATGTGTTTCTCTGTGGCTCTTGAGTTTCTCCGAGTATTTTCATATACATTGACTTGTTTATACCTCATGACAATGCCAAGATGTAGAATTACAAGTAGAATGCATAGCTCAAATATCTTGTAATGAATTAATAAGATAATGCACATGCTGCAAGTACTCCATCTGTCATGTAAATAAGCATCAAATGGGTGTAAATTATTATAATTATTATAATATCAGGTATTTTTCCCCAGGATAGAAAATTTGAGGCTTTTGTTAGATCACTTATTAAGCATTCCATAGCAAGAGAGAACTCTAAGTAACTCTTGAGGTTTTAAGTGAAATTTATTTATTTTCTAATAATACACATAACATTTTTTCAACCTCATAGGTGATACAAAGTAACCATATATGGTGAAAAATGAAAAACTAATCTTCTCCCACAAATTATTCAATTCTCATTCATTTTTAAGAAATGTTACCTGCTTCATTGATATAATTTAATAGCATATTAAACTGCAGTGAAAGTTGCTCCTGGATATTTTCAGAATGGAGCTGTTTGCTAGTCACATTAGAACTAGATCGTGTATTATCTCTTAGGAATGCCCCAATATCATTTCATTAGGGGTGCTTCTCTCTCTCCTCCTTCCCTTCCACTCTCTCCTCCCCTTACCCTTCCTCCCACCCACCATGGTTTATATTTTTAAATTAAGCTTTGTTTTGTACGCATGATGATCTTGTCTGTTTGTGTGTGTGTGTGTGTGTGTGTGTGTGTTGTGTTTTCCTCGATCATTCCAAAGGATCTTTAACACAAGAGTATACTTGTTTAAGATGAGATTATATCTGTTCTATTACATTAAAAACCTTCCTGTAATATGATCCTTTTGCTCTTATATTTGTTCAGCTTTTTGAGGTATAATTGACAAAAAATTGTATATATTGAAGGTGTACAACTTGATAATTTGATATATGTAGACATTGTGATACGTTTACTGAAAACAAGCTAACACATAACCTCACATAGTTATGATTTTGTGTGTATATGGTGAAGGTATTAACATTTACTATGTTAGCAAATTTCAAGTATGCAATACAGTATTAACTGTTATTACAATGCTGTACATTAGATCTCCAGAATTAATTCATCTTGCAACTGAAAGTTTCTACACTTTGACGAACATCCTCTCTTTTTCGTCCTCACCTCCAGACTCTCGTAACCACCATTTTACTCTCACCTTCTATGATGTTAACTGTTGAAGGATTCACATCAGAAGTGAGATTACATAGTACTTGTCTTTCTGTGGCTAGCTTTTTTACTTAGCATAATGTACTCCAGTTTTAACCATGTTGTTGTAAATGGCAGTATTTTTTTTCTTATTATGGCTGAGTTGCATTCCATTAACTAGCTAGCTAGATAACATTGTTTTCATATCTTAGCTGTTAGGAATAATGCTGCAATGAACATGGGGGTGCGGATATCACTTCAGGATAATGATTTTATTTCCAACAACTATGTGCCCAGAAGTGGGATTGCTGGACATAAGTAATTCTGTTTCTATTTTTTGATACATCTACATATTCTTTTCTATAGTGTCTGTACCAATTTGCATTCCCACCAATATTGTAAAATGCTTCACTTGATACCCTCACCAACACGTATCTTTTGTCTTTTTGATAATAGCCGTCTGAGCATGTATGAGGTGATATCTCATTGTGGTTTTAGTCTTCATTTCCCTCATGATTCATGATGTTGAGCATCTTTTCACTTATCTTTTTAGCCACCTGAATGCCTCCTTTGGAAAATTGTCTCCCCAGATTATTTGCCCATTGTTTAATCTGGTTTGGTTTTTTTTTTGTGCTATTGTGTTAGATAAGTTCATTATATATTTTTGATATTAACTCATTATCAGATATATGGTTTGCAATTATTCTATAATTTGTCTTTTCAGTGAGTGGATTTTCAGTGAGTGGATCTCCTTTGCTGTGCAGAAGCTTTGCAGTTTGATGTAATCTCACTTTTTACTTTTACTTTTATTGCTTGTGCCTTTAGGGTCTTTCTAAAAAAATTCATTGCCAAGAACAATGTAAAAGAATGTTTTTCTATGTTTTATTCCAGCAGCAGTTTTAAGGTATTTTGTCTTATGTTTAAGTATTTAATCCATTTTGAATTGATGTTTGTGTGTGGTATAAGATAAGAGTTCAGTTTAATTCTTCAGCATGTAGATATTCAGTTTTCCCAACACTATTATTAAAGAATGTATTCACTCCTCCTTATGTATTATTGGTGCCTTTGTCAGTGATTATGTATATGTGGGTTTATTTCTGTAATCTCTTCTGTTCCATAGGTCTGTCTATTTTTATGATAGTACAATACTGTTTTTATTACTGTAACATTGTAATGTAGTTTAAGAAATGTGATATACCAAGGGTTTGTTCTTCTTACTCAAAATTGCATTGGCTATTCAGAGCCTTTGTGTTTCCATACAAATTTTAGGATTTTTAAATGTTTATAAAAAATTTCATTAGAATTTTGGTAAGGATGGCATTGTATCTGTGGATTTCTTGGTATAGTATGGACATATTAACAATATTCTTTATTTTTTATTTCTGCATACATAGTAGGTGTATATATTTGTGGGGTACATAGCATGTTCTGATACAGGCATGCAATGTGAAATAATCATATGATGGAGAGTAAGGTACCAATCCCCTCAAGAATTTCTGCTTTGATTTACAAACAATTCAATTATACTCTTAAAGTAATTTTAAAATATAGAATTAAGTTATTGACTATACTTACCCTATTGTGCTATCAAATCATAGGTCTTATTTATTCTAACTACTTTTTGTACTCAATAACTATCCTCAACTCCTGCCCCAGACCCTACTATTCTTCCCAGCCTCTAGTAATCAGACTTCTACTCTCTATGTCCATGAATGCAATTCGTTTCTTTTGTAGATCACACAAATAAGTAAGAACATGCAATGTTGCTTTTTTTTTGGTCTGGATTATTTTACTTACATGATTATCTCCAGCCATGCATGACAGCCAAACAGCTAATATCACACTGAATGGGGAAAAACTGAAAGCCTTTCCTCTAAGATCTGGAACATGACAAGTATGCCCACTTTCACCCCTGTTATTCAACATAGTACTGGAAGTCTTAGCTAGAGGAATAAGACAAGAGAAAGAAATAAGAGGCATTCAAGTTGGAAAAAAAGTCAAATTATCCTTGTTTGTAGATGATATCATCTTATATACTGAAAAAAACCTAAGGACTGCTCCAAACAACTATTAGAACTGATAAACAAAAGTAGCCAGATACAAGATCAACATACAAAAAACAATAGCATTTCTATATCACAACAGTGAGCGGTGCTAAAGGAAATAAAGTGATTCCATTCATAATAACAACAAATAAAATTAAATACCTAGGAATTAATTAAACCAAAGAAAGGAAAGATCTCAATAAAAAGTATTAGAAGTTGATGAAATAAATTGAAGTTGACAGGAAAAATGGGAAAATATTCCATGGTCATGGATTAGAAGAATCAGTATTGTTAAAATATCCACACGGCACAAAACCATCTACAGTTAAATACAATCCCTCTCAAAGTATCAAAGAACTCTTTAGAGAAATGGAAAAATCAGTTCTAAAATTTGTATGGAACCATAAAAGACCCAGAGTAGTGAAAGCTATCCCAAGCAACAAGAACAAAACTGGCAGAATTACATTACCTGACTTCAAACCACACTACAGAGCAATAGCAACCGAACAGCATGGTACCTGCACAAAAACAAACACATAGACCAGTAAAACAGAATAGAAAACCCAGAAACAAATCCACACACCTACAATGAACTCATTTTCAATAAAGGTTCCCAGAACATTCACTGGGGAAAAGATGGTCTCTTCAATAAATGGTTCAGGGAAAACTGGATATCCATATGTTTAAGAACGAAAAAAGACACCTATCTCTCACCGCATGCAAAAATAAAATCAAAATGGATTAAAGACTTAAATCTAAGACCTCAAACTGTGAAACTACAAGACAACATCAGAAAAACTCTCCATTACATTGGTCATGGCAAAGATTTCTTGAGTAATATCCCACAAGCACAGGTAACCAAAGCAAAGGTGGACAAATAGGATCAAATCAAGTTTAAAAGCTTTTGCATAGCGAAGGATAAAATCAAGAAAATGTAGAGAAAACCCACAGAATGGGTGAATATATTTGCAAATTACCCATCTGACAAGAGATTAATAACCAGAATATATAAAGAGCTCAAACAACCCTGTAGAAAAAGATCTAATAATCTCATCAAAAATGGTTAAAATATTTGAATAGACATTTGTCAAAAGAAGACATACAAATCGGAATATGAAAAGGTGCACAATATCATTGATGATCAGAGAAATGCAAATCAAAAGTACAATGAAATATCATCTCACCCCAGTTAAAATGGCTTATATTCAAAAGACGGGCAATAACAAATGCTGGCAAGGATATGGAGAAAAGGGAACCCTTGTATATTGTAAGTGGGAATGTAAATTAGTACAACTATGGAGAACATTGTGTGGGTTCCTCAAAAAACTAGAAATAGAGCCACCATATGATCCAGCAATCCCACTGCTGGGTATGTATACCAAAAAAAGAAACTAGTATATTGAAGAGATGTCTCCACTCCTGTGTTTGTTGCAGCACTGTTTACAATAGCTAACATTTGGAAGGCAACCCAAATGTCCAACAGATGGATGAGTAAAGAAAATGTGGTAATCATACACTAGGGAGTGCTATTCAGTCATAAAAAATAATGAAATCCTGTTATTTGCAACAACATAGATGGAACTTGAAGTCATTACTCTAAGTGCAATAAGTCAGGCACATAAAGACAAACATTGCTTGTTCTCGCTTATTTGTGGGATCTGAAAATCTAAACAATTTAACTCATGGAGATAGAGAGTAGAAGGATGGTTACCAGAGGCTGGGAAGGGTAGTAGGGTATGGGGAGAAAGGTGGGGATGGTTAATAAGCACAAAAAAAAAGGTAGTTGGGAAGAATGAATAAAACCTATTTGATAGCACAAAAGGGTCACCATAATCAATAATAATATAATTGCCCATTTAAAAATAATACAAAAGCTATAATTGAATTGTTTGTAACATGAGATAAAGGCTTGAGGAAATGGATTCCCCATTTTACATGATGTGATTATTACCCATTCATGCCTGTATCAAATCATCTCATGTACCCCATAAATATATACTCCTACTGTGTACTCACGAAAGTTAAAAGATAAAAAATAGAGAAACCCTAGCCTACACCATAGTCATGAAGGTTAATACCAACGCCTTTTTCTAAGACTGTTTTAGTTTCAGCTCTTACATTTAAGTTTTAAATGCATTTTCAGTTAATTTTTATATATAGTGTGATATAGTGTCCAATATTTCTTTGGTATGTTGATATGGAATTTTGTCAGCATACTATGTTTGAAAGCATATCTTTTTCCTCATTAAATTTTTATACTACCTTGTTAAATATCAGTTGATTACCAATGTAGGGCTTCCTTTCTGGACACTGAATTCTATCTCATTGGTAGATCGATGAATAGCTCTCTGCAGCACCACCCTGTCTTGGTTATTATAGCTTTTTAGTGAATTTTGTAACCAGAAAGTCTGACTCTTCTATATTTCTTATTCAAGGTTGTTTTGGTTATTCTTCATCCCTTGTACTTCCATATGTATTTTAAGATCATCTGTTTCATTTTTGAATACAAGCAGTTGGAATTTTAATAGAGATTGCATTGAATCTGTAAATTAATTTGGGAAGTAGTCTATCTTAACATTATTAAATTTTCTGATTCATGAACAGGAGAGGTATATTTTTTTATGCCTTTAGGTCTTCTTCAATTTTTTTCAGTGATGCTTTGGAATTTTCAGTCAATAAATCTTGCACTTCTTTTTTATATTTATTCCTATGTATTTCATTCTTTTTTTATGTGATTATGATTGAATTATATATCCTTAAATTCACTTTGGATTGTTCATTGCAACCATAAAGAAATAACATTTATTTTTGTATATTGATATTTTTATATCCAGCAACTCTGCTGAATTTACTTATTAATTCTAATAAAGTTTGCGGATTTTGATGACTTCACAATTATTTCATTCATGAATAGATATAGTTGTATTTATTATTTAACAACATAGACCCTTTATATTTATTCATTTTTCCTGATCATCCTAGCTAGAACTACCTGTACAATGTTTAATAGAAATTATTAAAGTGAATATCTTTGCTTTGCTATTGATACTTGAGGGAAAGCATTCAGTCTTCAACCATTATGTATGATGTTAGTTGTGGGTTTTTTATATATGGCCCTTATTTGGTTTAGTAAGTTTTATTCTATTCTTAGTTTTGGGGGCATTTTTATCATGAAAGAGTGGTAGGTTTTGTCTAGTGTTTGTGTGTGTGTGTGTGTGTGTGTGTGTGTGTGTGTGTGTATTGAGAAATGAATGGTCTTTCTCATTTCTTCTATTGATGTGTTGTATTATTTTTGTTTTATTTTCAGATGTTAATCCATCTTTGCATTCCTGGAAAAAAATTCCACTTGGTCCTAGTGTGTAATCTTGTTTGTATATTGCTTGATTCAGTTTCGTCCATATTGTTTTGTGTGGCACAAGAAAGTGAGCCCACTAAATCACACAACAAATCATCCTAATGAATATATGCTGTAATTGCCTCCCCCATAATATAAATGAGGAAGCTCCTCTGCTTCATGGATTATTTTCTGGTCTAACCCCACTCTCCACCTAACACTAACTCCTACCCAAATCTAACATCCCCCTACCCTAAGATTTATTCCTGTATTTTTCCCCTCTTCTCTGCAATTGAGCCCTTGGGTACCAAGTTTGATGGATTTTGACAGCCAACTCCTCCAGGGCTATCCTGGAAGCCATCCAAAAACCAAATTCACTAGAAACTTTTGGTGTAAAAATTGAACAATTTAATAGTCGTCAATTTTTCTGTAAAATCTCAAAGTTTAATTTTGGTAGACACATGAGTCTTAGTTTAGGCTACTATAATAAAGTACCATAGACTGGGTGGCTTACTTCTTATGCCTCTGGAGGATGGAAGTCTGAGATCAGGATGCTGGCATGATCTCATTTTGCTAAGGGCCCTTTTCCATGTTGCAGACTGCCACCTTCTTGAATTCTCACATGGCAGAAAGAGCTATCTAGCTTTCTGACTTACTAAAAGGGCACTAATCTTATTCATGAAAATTTCACCTTCATTACCTAATTACCTTCCAAAGTTGTTCCCACTGCCAAAAACCATCAAATTGGGGGTTATGATTTCAATATATAGATTTGGGGGAGGTATGCAAACATTCAGACAATAATAGATAAAATATACTAAATAATTAAGCATGTATACACACAAATTTTATATTTATGCCATTCTTGTCTCTTCCACCCAAACCAGATGGTGAAGAATCACTATTCAGCAAATATTTTTGATCTTAAGAATATTATCATGAATATCTCATATATATTTTTGCTTAATGATGGAAAACTCAACTTTCAATCCTTGATGGATTGCACTGGAGTGTATCATTTCAAATGAGATTACAGTCTGACAGTTTTTCCCAAATATCTAATGAACAAAACAGAATATAATGAACCAATTTCATTTTATTGGTGTCTGTCAATTTTTGAGCTCAAAACACGTTGTTATACTTATGGCAATTAATCACAAATTCAATTCCTTGTATAGTGAATATCCTTTCTACAATTTCTTTTTAGGTTTACCTTGATTACTCTCAGAAGTACATTATCACAAATGGAGTTTTAATAATAATTTACCGAATTCTCAAAAACGTTTAATAGGGCTTTCAAGCTTCTTATATATAGAAAATATATGCAATCTTTAACAATTTAACAGCTTTATAATATCAGATTTTCATATTCTGTGTCATGGGTTGGTATTTGTTTAAACTCTTCAGTATTCTTCAAACCTTCTGTTTATAATTAATCTTTATAGTGTACATAATTTTCAAATAAGAGTTATTAATATATATTAAAAAGGGGATCTTAAAATACTCATTCCACAATATGACTCTTTTCAAATTTAAAAGTGCATAATGGATGTCCATGTAGCTTAATTTATTTTAGGATTTTACATTCCTACTTAACACTAAATCATGGTTATCCTCCTTTTCAGTATGATTCTATTGTGTTATATCTTTAAATTCATTTTTTGTTGCCCATGCAAAATGCAGTAGTTTGCATTGCCTGGGTGTTTAATTATATTTTGCTTTATAATCATGACTGTACTCAACACTATTAGATGATTAATTCTGTTTAAGAATTCTTTGTCAATTCTTATATATTACTCATTGTTGTAATTAATGTGGGATCAGTATCTATAGTGGTAAATATGCTCCATTACCTTTTTTTAGTTCTCGAGTAATATAGTCTAGATTATCTCACCTAAGAGTTACCTACTTTTCCAGTTGAAATTTATATTTAAAAAATTCCAAATAAGATAACATTACATTTTTGTTTTTACCTTAACTCTTGTGAAAAATCAAAGATATTTTGAGAAAATATAACAAATTTTGTTATACATATATATTTTTGTGAACTACTTTTAGTTGTTTAGAAAAAGTTTGTGGTTTTTTGTATAGAACTTGAGTAATTCTTAATAAATATAATTCTAAACTTTCAAATGTTGTGAATTGTAAATTCATACTAAATTAGGTTAACTTTTCAAAATAATGGTGGTGTAATACTGATGAAATAATACTTTATCTAGTTTTATTTTCAGTCTGCCCAACCTGCTTAAGACTGTTTTAGAGGAGAAGGGGAGATTCATGGGCTGTATGCTTTGATAATATCATTCATGTGTTTGTACTGCAAAATTAACGTTAGTCCTCACTTTACATAGTCACAACAGGTAGTTTTAAAACCACCGGAGATAATAGACTTGATTTGCATCTAGACTTTCCTCCCCACCCCTCATACTCTGCCTGCTAGAACTCTGCTGTGAAATCTGGGCCCTCAGTTAATCTCTTTAGAGAGGAATTTTTGCCAGATTCTCCAGATTTCCATAGTCAGTCACCTGAAACCACAACACGTAAGAGATATTTAGGTCTCCAGCCACCTTGGCCTCTTTGCTGTTCCTCAAACACCCCCGTTACAGTCTCCCTCAGATTTTTGAAATGACTGCTTGCTCTTTCTGAAGAGTCTTCCTCCCAGCTATCAGTTGGGTTGACTCTTAAAACTCAAGGATCTTTGGTCCAATGTCCACTACTCAATCATGCCTATTATGCCCTCTCCAATTAATACAGCATTCTGATCTTTGTCTTTAACTTTCCCAATCTCCCACTGTGCTTTATTCACCTGCTTCTTTATCTCATATCACGTATCACATTCTAGCATGGTTTTTCATTTATTCATTATGTTTTCTGTAGAATGAACAATCGTCTAGGCTTGCTGGGAAGTAAGGGTTTCCCAGGTTGTGGAACTTTTCAGTTTTAAAACCAGAGAAGTCCCATGCAAACTGGGATGAGTTGTCTAACTTGTTTCCTCGTCTTTCTCCTCCCAGCAGAATGAAACCATCATGACTGTGGAGATCTCTGGTTTGTTCAGGGATTTATCCCACACATAAACAGTGCCTCACACATAGACAGTTAATATTTTTTTTTCTGAATGACGGAAGGAAGACATAATAAGAATTACAATGCTTACATCTTTGTAGCTAGGCATGTAACTTCTAAATGGGTCTGCTATATGTTATTTTTGGAGAACATAATCAAATTTACTAAAATAATATAATTACTTAGGTTTCTGAGTCACTTATTTAGTTCACAAACATATGATTTACCCCATATCCTGCCTCATTTAATTCTAGTGGCAATCCTGCAGCATAGAATGAATAATAATATCTATGGCATCAGATGTTTTTGAGGGTAAAAAGAGGTTATTCCCATTAAGGCATTTCCACACTCCGTGACACTTGAGTAAGCGTTCAGTGAATGTTTCTAACTACATTATGATTGCTATCATTATTGTTCTTTTATTATGACAAGATAGTCATTGCCTTCTTTTACGGAATGGGAAGTTTGAGACTTAAGATTAGTGACTTGTTTCAAGTCAGAAAACAAGTGAGTAGCTGGTGCTAATATTTTTAAAGATTTTGTCAATTTGTTCAATACAATGTCACTTTTTCTTAGTGTAACCAAAGAAAGATTTCTAAGCTGCAACATGAAAAAAAAACTTAGCAACTAACCCCTCTCCACTACACATCAGTTTCATTCAACATGCTTTTTGTAATCAATATTAATAGTCTGATGCATGTCCCTGCATCTGTCTAGTCAGGTAGGTTATTTTTTATCATTGTTTGTACAAAAATTGGGATCATAGTTGACACATTACCTGCAGGTTTCTTTAGTTTCTTAACAGTACATCAAAGCCATACATGTAGGTTTAAAATACTCTATTATATATTTAAATTCAGCTACATGCAACATGCATCTTAGTGCGTTGTACTTAGTGTAATTTTAATCCATTTCCCCAGCCTTTCTGACACACCAGAAATACCATATTTGCCTGGCATCATTAATACATCAATTTTGATTTACTGTTATCTTTTTAAAATTAGTGTTCCAATGTCAATAATAATGACCTTAATTTGGGGAGGTTTTCTTGTACAATCTCACTGAAAGCTACAAATTAAGCTCATATTTCAAATTTCTAATAAAAGCTTATTTGGCTTTTAAACTTATTTGTTATGACATTAAATTTTTTTAGAAAATAAACATTTGATACTGACTCTTCAGTCTCAGGTCGTGTGTGTGTGTATATGTAGTGTTCTCCTCCAAAGCTGCCCTGTAGATGCCTTGTAAAGTTTTGTCATATTCAAAATATTTAGACTGAATTAGTCTTCACGAGTATATGACTTAGTGATCTTTTATTGCTATTGTGAGTTCTAAATTGGATTACCTTTATAAAGTGTTAGTATAAACTCAAAACAGTAGTTTTTCTTTAGTTCTTTGTACCCAACTCACTGAAGTATTTAACACTGCTTAAAGTTTTAGAGGCATGATTTTCACATGCCATTATAAAACATAAAATATATTCATGAGTTTACACCGCAAACTTAAAATTAAACATCATTTCACATTGTCTGAGTAGGCAAATTCTATACATCATGCAAAAATTCCAGAGAGTTCATGGATGAGATTTAGTAGATTTATGAACCTTATAAAACAAAATGTTGTTTGAACATAAATATATTTTTTAGAATAGGTGAATGGTATAGTTCGTCAGTCGTTCAGTGGATCTATAAATCAAACAAGGATAAACATATATTTCACACTTTAAAATGTATACCAGTATGGTCTTTTAAAGCATACCTTATTAACCTATTCATTTACGTTTTTAAAAATGAAATTAAATGTCATATTTTCCTCCAAAATAGCTAATGTACCTTGCAGACCTTTGGGAATCAATTCTGTGTCATTGATAACTTCATTACTTTCTTTGAGGTGTTGTCACATAGAGCTGTCCTAAAAAACCTATGAGCCTACCTTTCCACCATCCTCATGCCAATCTTATTCTCTTTATTCTGATTGACTCCTTAGGTTTTTATATCACACTTATCTTCTAAACTAATTTGGCTTTGTTTTGTTGTTGTTATTGTTGTTGTTTATTTATTGTCTCTACCCTCCCACCCCCAAATAGAGAATAAGGTCCAAGAGAAAAGTATTCTTTACTGTTTACAGATAGTATTCTGTGTGTGAACTATAGCACCTGGCACATAGTAGGTACTCATTAAATAATTGGTGAATGAAAAAATAAATATAGACCCCCAGCATGATACAGCTGCTCTATGAAAATGTGGAGAGACTGCTTTTTTTTTTTTTTTTTTTTGAGACAAAGTCATGCTCTGTCATCCAGGCTGGAGTGCAGTGGCACAATCTTGGCTCACTGGAGCCTCTGCCTCCTGGACTGAAGTAATCCTTCCACTGCAGCCTCCCGAGTAGCTGGGCCTACAGCCACGCACCACCACGCCTGGCTAATTTTTTTGTATTTTTGGTAGAGATGGGGTTTCAGCATGTTGCTCACGCTGGTCTCGAACTCCTGAGCTCAAGCAATCCGCCCAACTCAGCCTCCCAAAATACTGAGATTACAGGCATGAGCTACCACACCTAGACATCAGACTGCTTTTTTAAGAAGTTCCCTGATTCCATTTGTCCTCACTGGGCAGGACCTCCAAACTGGGGTCTCCATCCACCTCTTACAGGTGTGTTTGGGCCAGCAACAGGTTTGTACCTCCCTGTGATGAAACTCCCAGAGGGAGGGCCAGGCTGTTATCTTTGCTACTTGAAGCCTTCACTGGTGAAACCTCCAGGTACTGGAAAATTTGAGGCAACTAGGGACTGGAGTGGACCTCCAGCATACCACAGCAGCCCAACAGAAAAGTGGCCAGACTGTTACGTGAGTGCCCGTTCCCATATCTCCTCACAGGGCAGGTCCTCCAGGACTGGGCCTCTAGCCACCCCTTGCCAGAGGTATAAAGCCAGTAACAACTCAGCAACTCCCCATACAGAGCCTTCAGGAGCAACTGAAATCACCTCTGCCAATGCCTCTGCAGTGTAACCATCCTTACTATCCTCAGACTAACAAAGGAGCAAAGCCCTAAGTGCTTTATCCACACCTCCAACGAGCTATCGTCAATCCAAAGAGAGGAGGCCAGTTTATCTCCCACTGCTCATCACCAGACAGGAAACCCCTGGCTTTGGACCACAGCACAGAACCTCCATCCTGGGCTGGTTGCACTGAGTGTTGGCTAATCTGCACCTCCCTGGAGTGGAACACCAACAGGCAAGCAAAAGACCCTCAGCCACAACCACTACTGAGGTCCCTTCTCCTGCTGCCTCTAAGTAGGGGAAGGAACATAAACACTGAGATCAGTCCAGAGCTTCAGTTGGAAGCCCAGGAGAGACAAGTCACAACCTACAGCTGGCACTGGAGGGAAAGAGGAATCTACACTTTCAGAGAATTAAGAGGCAACACAGCTGCAACTGTGAGGAAACAGAGCAGTGACACAACTGAGCAAGGGTCTGCCAACTGACTAATGTTAAGTGCCGCATGCTGGATCACACCCCAAAGCTTCAACACCAAAAGTACCTTGCTAACATGCCCCCAACTAAAACCAGAGACAAGAAGTCAGCTTCAAGTAAAAATCCTGCACTAAGCCTCGGCCCAGTGAAAACATCCAGAAAAGAAGTCTATGGACTGTACTCAATCTACACTGTAAAAAATCACCCAATGCAGAGATGAGAGAGAACCAATGCAAGAACTTTGGTAAATCAAATTGCCAGGGTCTCCTATGTCCTCCAGACAACCACACTAGTTCTCCAACAAGAGTTTTTATCCAGAGCAAACTGGCTGGAATGACAGAAATAGAATTCGGAATATGGATAAGAACAAAGACCATTGAGATTCAGGAGGATGGCAAAACCCAATCCAAGGAAAATAAAAATCAAAATAAAGTGATACAGGAGCCAGAGGGCAAAATAGCCAGTATAAGAATCTAACAGGTCTGACCGAGATGAGTAACACACTACAAGAATTTCACAATGCAATCATAAGTATTAACAGCAGAATAAACCAAGCTGAGGAAAGAATCTCAGAGGTCGAAGACTGGTAGTCAGAGATGAGACAGAGGGACAAAACAGAGAACAATGAATAAAAAGGAATGAACAAAACCTCCAAGAAGTATGGGATTATGTAAAGAGGCCAAAACTATGAATCATGGCATTCCTGAAAGGGAAGGAGAGAAAGAAAACAACTCGGAAAACATCTTTCAGTATATCATGCATGAAAACCTCCTAAACCTGGCTAGACAGGCCAACAGTCCAATTCAGGAAATACAGAGAATTCCTGCAAGATTCTACACAAGAAGATCATTCCCAAGACACATTGTTGTCAGATTTTTCAAGGTTGAAATGAAAGAAAGTTAAAGGCAGCTAGAGAGAAAGGCAGGTCACCTACAAAAGGAACCTAATCAGGCTAACAGCAGACCTATCAGCTGAAATCCTAGAAGCTAGAAGAGACTGGGGACCAATATTCAACATTCTTAAAGAAAAAAATCTTCAACAAATATTTTTATGTCAAGCCAAACTAAACTTCCTAAGTGAAGGAGAAATAAGATCCTTTTCAGATAATCAAATGTTGAGGGAACTCATTGCTGCCATACCTGCTTTATAAGAGATTATAGAAGGAGCACTAAATATAAAAAGGAAACACTGCTAACCTTAATTTAAAAAAAAAAAACAAAAACCAAAGACGAATGTCAACAAGCCAACAGAATAACCAGCTAACAAGCTAACAGCACAGTTACAGGATCAAATCTACCCATATCAATACAAATCTTGAATGTAAACGGGCTAAATGCCCCACTTAAAAGGCACAGAGTGGCAAACTGGATAGTACAGCAAGACCCAATGACATGCTATCTTCAAGAGACCCATCTCACAAATAATGTCACTCATAGGCTCAAAGAGATGGAGGAAAACATGCCAAGCAAATGGAAAACAGAAAATGACAGGGGTTGCCATCCTAATTTCAGACAAAAAGAAAAAATAATTCAAATATCAAAAAAGACAAGGGCATTACATAATAATAAAGGGTTCAATTCAGCAAGAAGACCTAACAATCCTAAATATATATAAACCCAATACAGGAGTATCCACATTCATAAATGCAACTTCTTGAAGACCTTCAAACAGACTTAGACTCCCACACAATAAAAGTGGGAGACTTCAACACTCCACTGACAGTATCAGATCATCAAGGCAGAAAATTCACAAAGATATTTAAGACTTGAACGTACCACTTGACCAAATGGATCTGATAAACCTCTACAAAACTCTCCACCAAAAACAACAGAATATACATTCTTCTCATGGCCACATGGCACATAATTTAAAATTGACCACATAATTGAACATAAATCCTCAGCAAATGCAAAAGAACCAAAATCATACCAAATACACTCTTGGACCTCCGTGCAATAAAAATAGAAGTGAATACTAAGAAAATCGCTCTAAACCATAAAATTACATGCAAATTGAAGTACATCCTCTTTAATGACTTTTGAGTAAATAATACTATTAAGGTAGAAATCAAGAAGCTTTTTTGAAACTAATGAGAACAAAGACACAACATACCAGAATCTCTGGGACACAATCAAATCAGTGTTTAGAGGGAAATTCATGGCACTAAATTCCCACATCAAAAAGCTAGAAAGATCTCAAGTTCACAACCTAATATCACAACTAAAAGAACTAGGGAACCAAGAGCAAACAAACCCCAAAGCTAACAGAAGAAATAACCAAGATCAGAGCTGAACTGATGAAAATCGAGAACCACCCCCCCCCCAAAAAAAAAATTCAAAAGATCAACAAATACCATCGTTGGTTTTTTCTTTTTTATAAAATTAGTAAGATATATAAGCCTCTACCTAGACTAATAAGAAAAACGAGAAGATCCAAATAAGCACACTGAGAAATGACACAGGTAGTGTTAACATTGACCCCCCCACCCCCCAAAAAAATCAGAAACTACTATGAACACCTCTATGCACACAAACTAGAAAACCTACAGGAGATGGATAAATTCCTGGACACATACACATTCCCAAGACTCATCCAGGAAGAAATCCAATCCATTCCCTGAACAGACCAATAATGAGTTCTACAATTAAGTCAGTAATAAATAGCTGACCAATCAAAAAAAAAAAAAAAAGCCCAGTAACTTATGGATTCACGGTAGAATTTTACCAGATGTACAAAGAGCTGGTACCACTCTCACAGAAGCTAATCAAAAAACTGAGAAGGATGTCCTTCCCAGCTCATTCTATGAAGCCGGTGTCATCTTGATACCCGAATCTGGTAGAGATACAACAAAAAACTTCAGGCCAATTCTTTATGAACACTGATTGAAAAATCCTGAACAAAATACTGGCAAAATGAATCCAGCGGCACATCAAAAAGATAATCCACATGATCAAGTAGACTTCATCCCAGGGATGCAAGGTTAGTTCAACATATGCAAATCAGTAAATATTATTCACATAAAGAGAACTAAAGACAAAATCCACATGATTATCTCAATAGATTCAGAAATGGTTTTCAATGAAATTCAACATCCCTCACATCGAAAACTCTCAATAAACTAGGTATTTCGGGAACATACCTCAAAATAATAAGAGCTGTCTATGACAAACCCACAACCAAATCATACTGAATGGGCAAAACCTAAAAGCAGTCCCCTTGAAAAATGCCACAATACAAGGATGCCCTCTCTCACCACTCCTATTCAATGTAGTATTGAAAGTTCTACCCAGAGCAATCAGGCAAGAGAAAGAAACAAAGGGCATTCAAATAAAAAGACAGGAAGTCAAACTATTTCTGTTTGCAGACGACATGATTGTATACTGGAAAACCCCACAGTCTTGGCCCAAAAGCTCCTTCAGCTGATAAACAATTTCAGCACATTTTCAGGACACAAAATCAACGTACAAAAATCACTAGCATTCCTATACATCAACAACAGCCAAGTTGAAAGCCAAATAAGAAAGGCAATCTAATTCACAATTGCCAAAGAATAATATACCTAGGAATACACTAACCAGGGAGGTGAAAGATCTCTACAATAAGAATTTCAAAACACTGCTCAAATAAATCAGAGAAGACACAAACAAATGGAAAAATATGCCATGCTCATGGACAGAAAGAATCAATATCATTAAAATGGCTATACCGCCCAAAGCACTTTACAGATTCAATGCTATTCCTATCAAACTACTAATGATTTTCTTCACAGAACTATGAAAAAACTATTTTAAAATTCATATGAAACCAAAAAAGAGCCCAAATAGACAAGGCAATCGTAAACAAAAAGGAAAAAGCTGGAGGCATCATGGTACCTGACTTCAAATAATGCTACAGGGCTACAGTAACCAAAACCACATGGTATTGGTATAAAAACAGACACATAGATCAATGGAATTGAATAGAGAGTCCAGATATAAGGCCGCACACCTACAATCATCTGATATTTGAAAAAGCTGACAAAAACAAGCAATGGGGAAACGACTCCCTGTTCAATAAATGGTGCTGGGATAACTGGCTAGCCATATGCAGATTTCATCTGGACCCCTTCCTTACACTATATACAAAAATCAACTCAGGATGGATTAAAGACTTACATGTAAAAGCCAAAACTATAAACCTCCTAAAAGACAATACCATCCTAGACATAGGAACAAGCCTAGATTTTATGACAAAGATGCCAAAAGCAACAAAAGGAAAAATTGACAAGTGGAATCTAATTAAACTTAAGAACTTCTGCATAGCAAAAGAAACTATCAACAAAGTAAACAGAGAACCTATAGAATGGCAGAAAATGTTTGCTAACTATACATCTGACAAAGATCTAAAATCCAGGATCTCTAAGGACTTTAAACATATTTACAAGAGAAAAACCCATTAAAAAGTGGGCAAAGGAAATGAGCACTAGAAGACACACATGCGGCCAACAAGCATATGAGAAAAAGCTCAATATCACTCATCGTTAGAGAAATGCAAAACTACAATGCCAATCAGAAAGCCTATTATTAAAAAGTCAAAAAAATAACAGATGCTAGTGAGGTTGCGGAGAAAGGGGAACACTCATACACTGTCGGTGGGAGTGTAAATTAGATCAACCATTGTGGAAATCAGTATGGCAGTTCCTCAAAGAGATAAAAGCAGAACTACCATTTAACCCTGCAATCCCATTACTGGGTATATGCCCAGAGCAACATAACTCATTCTTCCATAAAAACACATGCACACGAATGTTGATTGCAGCACTATTTACAATAGCAAAGACATGGAATCAACCTAAATGCCTGACACTATCAGATTACATAAAGAAAATCATATATACCACGGAATACTATGCAGTCATAAAAAAGAAAAAGCATATCTTTTGCAGGAACATTGATGGAGCTGGAGGCTATTATCCTTAGTGAACTAATCCAGAAACAGAAAACAAACTACCACAGGTTCTCACTTATAGGTGGAAGCTAAATGATGAGAACTCTTCAACACAAAGAATGAAACAAAAGACACTGGGGTCTGCTTGAGGGTGGAGGGTGGTAGGAGGGAGAGAAGCAGAAAAGATAACTATTAGGCACGGGGCTTAATATCTGAGTGATGAAATAATCTGTACAGCAAACCCCTATGACACGAGTTTTATCTTTGTAACCTTCACAAGCACCCCTGAACCTAAAATAAAAGTTAAAAGAATAAAAAATAAAAATGAACTCATAGAAGCAGAGAGTAGAATGGTGGTTACCAGTGGCTGTCGTGGGAGGAATAGGGAGATACTGGTTGTAGGGTACAATATTTCCATTAAATAGGAGGAATGCATTCTGGAGAACTATCATATAGTAAAATGACTATTGTTAATAATATATTGTGTATTTGAAAATTGCTAAGAAGCTAGATCTTAAATGTGCATAGTACAAAAAGATAAGTATGTGAGAGGATTATGTTAACTCTATTTCTTGTTTTACAACACGTACATATATATCAAAACATGTACTCTGTAAGTGTACACAATTTTCATTTTTTAATTATACCTTAAAGCTGGAAAAAGTGAAAACATAAGAATAAAGAAATAATATAACAACACAGACAAAATTAACTAGTGAGAATGATTGTGCACAGTATTCATATCTTGGTTTGTGACACCTAAATTCTAAATAAGACTGCTACATATTAATTTTTAAATATTTCTATGGTCATTGAGTCATTAAACTTTTGGTTTAAAGAAAGGTAATTCAGAAATTAAATTTCAGCCTTCATATTAACTAGACTTCCTCACAATTTGTACAGCCTTGGGTATGTGCACATGCATATGCATATGTAAATATATCCATATTTTAATTTTAAAATACAAAATTGTAAAATCAATTGCGATGATTAATACAAAGTTTTATGCATCTAAGTAGCTTTTTAATTTATGGAAATATTTTCCATACATTGAATAATTCAATCCTAACATCAACTCCATGACATGGAATTAATGATCATGTTTGACTTGTAGATTTGTTACAATAGACACAAAAGTATTTGCACACTCCTTGGCCTGAGAGTAAGCCTTCAATGAGTATTAATTATTTCATTACCTTGTTATTAAAACTATCGTTACTAAAAATAGTTATTTCCTTCTTGATTCTAAAAGGGAAGTATGTGTTTCAGGAGTGTAAATGATAAGCATACAAAGCAAGTGAATGGCTGTTTTCCTTCATTTTAAAAAATCTGAGTATTTGTCACTATTGTTAGTATTAGAAGTAATCATTTCACAGTTTACCTAAGGAAATAATTTAAAAATATAAAAAAAAATTAGTAACGTATTCCAACAATTAATTCATTCCACACCTTTTCCATGATCTATATTAAACTTCCACTCAATCTCCCTCCATGAATAAAAACAGATGATAATTCATATACATACATAGAAAATGCCATAATGTGTCTTTAGTTTTAATTTATTTTATAAGAATAGGATCATTTTATACAAATTGTGTTACTATTATCCAACATGTTTCTCTGAAAATTGGTTTTCTTCTTGGAAAAATTGTTTGGACATTCCTTTAGGGCATTTTATGTTCTAAACTTCAACTCTCAAACTCAAGTGGAGTTCATCAGATAACATGATTTTGGAAAACAATTTAATATGACTGATGTCCTTGTAAGAAGAGGAAAATTTTGACAGAGACACAGATAGTGTGAAGACAGCGATAGGAAGATGAAGGTAGCAACTGGAGTTCTGCAGTCACAAGCCAAAGGATACCTAGACTAAGAGAAACGGAAGAGGCAAAGAAGGATCCTCCCATAGAGGCGTCAGAGGGAGCATGGCCTTGCCAACACCTTGATTTTGGATTTGTGGTATCCACAAAATGAAACAATACATTTGTGCTGTTTTGAATTACCCAAGTCTGTTGCAGTTTATAATGACAACCTTATGATACTGAAACCCTTGCCTTCAGTGTTTTTCTTAGCTTGTTAATTCTCACTAGTCCTGTATAATTTTGCAGAGTTTTAACATTTATTTTTTCAATTACTAGGAACTTCCCATGGGAATTTTAATCTGAGTACCTTACAAATATAAAAGAAATTGAGAACATTCAGCATCTTTACAATATCAAGTTCATATTCAGAGTATGGGTATGTGTTTATTATTTAAACCCTTCTTTTATACTACATAATAAAGGTTTATGTGTTAATTATAGACCCTAAAATTTTCTTGATATGCATACTCTTAGTTCCTTACATTTCTTTCTTTCTTGTTGTATTTCTTTTTCCTTTCTAAGTATTTCTGTAATATAAGGATTACATTGATATGCCTCAATTTATACTTTTGGTTCATTATCCTAAAAATATATATTTTGTATTCTCAAAGTTTCTCATTTGACTATTGTACTTTCCATGTAAATAATATCCTTTGTAGTTTGGATATATTATATTATCACAAAAAGATAGCCACTATATCATGCCAAGCAGCACACATCTGTGAGTAGCTTGTCCTTTGGGCATTGGGGTACTTGAGTTTCATTCTGAAATCTAGGTTCTCAGGATACAAGGTTAGAGGAAATTTGACACCAAATGTTCCAGAGCTGACCAGGTACCCATGTGAAATCCCAAATCACCAGAAAACCTTTGGTTTAAATGTAATTCAGAAATTAAATTTCAACCTTGACATTAACTAGACTTCCTCACAACCTGTACAGCCACGGGTATGTGCACATGCATATGTATACGTAAATATGTCCATATTTTAGTTTTAAAATACAAAAATATAATTCCTAATTGTGCATTGTTATGTGAAAAAAATGTGTATTATCATTTATTATGTGTCTATACAAATGTATTGGCACCTGTGATCCTTGAGACAAACTTCTAAATTAGCAATAATGGGAGAATCTCTTTCAAAAGATTGATGGGATGATTAAGACAATTACCAGATAAAAGCACTCAGCACATTGTCTGACTCATTGTCACTCTCAGTCAATTCTAGTTGTATTGGTTTCATTACTCTTAATACTATTACCATTTCTCAGAATAGGGTTTTTTTTTTTTTTTTTTTTTTGAGACGGAGTCTCGCGCTGTGTCACCCAGACTGGAGTGCAGTGGCGCGATTTCGGCTCACTGCAAGCTCCGCCTCCCAGGTTCACGCCATTCTCCTGCCTCAGCCTCCGAGTAGCTGGGACTACAGGCGCCCGCCACCACGCCCGGCTAGTTTTTGGAATTTTAGTAGAGACGGGGTTTCACCATGTTAGCCAGGATGGTCTCGATCTCCTGACCTCGTGATCCACCCGCCTCGGCCTCCCAAAGTGCTGGGATTACAGGCTTGAGCCACCGCGCCCGGCCAGAATAGGGGTTTTTATTGCCTGGGAAATCTGAAGCTAGGAGGAGTAAACTTCGTAGATGATGAATGACTTTTCTGTGTTTAAATAAACACATAAACATAAATGTATACTGACATAGTGTTTAGAATTGCATTTTACAAAGCTGGATCTTATAATATGCATTCTGCAATTTGATTTTCTCACATGGCAATACATTATAGATACCTATAGGGTTTATATTCATGTGTTTATATTCATGGCTTATATTCATGTGTCTTGAAATCCAGCATTTTAAACTATTAGGGATGAATGTTAGTACATGTTCTGATTTCCAGTTTTTCCTCTCTCTGATATCAAAATTATTTAATATTATTGGTGCTATTAGTTGTGTTCCTGAGCTCTACAGAGACTTACCAGAGAGCATTACATGATATCTTAATTATTACAGCTTGAAACTACAATTTAGACTCTTTTCTTGCAGAAGTCCTTCTTTCATTCCTTGAATACTCTCATCTCATTATGCTGAGATCAGTGTTAGCAATAGTTTCTTAAATTTAACTAAATATCTCATTGGGGTTTCCATCATGTCAATACTACAAAGAATTTGAATAAAATCATTTTTGCAGCAGGGTTTTCTCTTCCACCAACATGTACATAACTCCAAATATATGTACTGTTTCATAATTCTCCAAATAGTTTTTACTCTTCTTCCTTTCTGTATTGAACATTACCTAATCAATTTGTGCATGAGAGTTATACATTTTTTATGGGAAGTAGAATTGAGTAAAAATTGATTTTTTGACTATCACTGCCTATCATAAATTTCTTAAGTTATTTATATGTATTTTCTGTCTCAAACTAATGACTCCCTTATTTCCCAAAGACTTTTTAGTTTTCTCAAAATGATTAATACCTGATCTCAATGTATGGAGATGTAAAAATGAAACCACTTAACATTTTATTATCATCAGTTAAGTGCTTTTTATTGCAGACCAAAACCAGCCGGTCAGCACTACTCCAGGCTGTTGTAGGGATTATGTCCTTCCCTTCTCATTGAGACGTAGTCCTTTAGACCTATGATGCTCATGCGTATTCAGGTATGTGAGTACCCCATGCGGAGTTCGAATAGACTATATTACCATTTTATCCATGAGTTTCATTAGCTTTTACTACAAGTCTAAACATATCATTTGTTATCAAGAACAGTAATTTAATAATGTGAGTCAATTCTATTAAGAATGCTTACAGGCTGATGGGAGCAGCAAACCACTATGGCATGTCTATACCTATGTAACAAACCTGCACATTCTGCACATGTATCCTGGAACTTACAGTATAATAAAAGAAAACAATAAATAAAATAAGAAAAAAAATGCTTGCTCAAATTCTTACATGTTGTTTGATAAGTGAGTTGTTTTTGAATAGGAAAACAGCATGATACATTTAGAAATTTGAAATTACTTGAATTGGAATCTTATGATATAAGGTATTGATTAGGATTTCATGTTTGTTTTCATTTGCCAAGGCATCTTCATATATCTGTCTCAATCATAAACTAAAAGCAACAGTTAACTTCTCCAAGTCAAAAGTTTCCTTGTTTGAGGAGACTCCTAATCTGTCTTGTTTGAGGTCAAATAGCAGTACATTGGCAATATTTATCTTTTCCTGGCAAAAAAATATCATTTGTGTGTGAATTTTTTGAATACTTATTTAAAATTAATCCCTAGGTATTTTATAGTAGTTCTTGTTTGTTTAATATGTTTCTATTGAATTTCATGTCCTGGAATGCAAAATTGGTTTGATACATGTGCTATGGTTTGAATATGCTTTGTTGAGCACCACCAAGTCTCCTACTGAGATTTGATTCCAAATGTTGGAAGTGGGGCCTGCTGGGAGATGTTTGGATCCTGGGGACAGATCCCTCAAGAATGGCTTGGTGCTGTTCTCAAGGGAGTGAGTGAGTGAGTGCTCACTATAGGTTTCCATGAGAAATGGCCGCAGAAAAGAGCTGGACACTTCCTCCTCTCTCACCACAAATAGCTGCCAGCAGCAAGCTTCTTGTAGAACCCACAGAGTAATGAGCCAAATGGACTTTTCTTTATAAATTACCCAGTCTCAGATATTCCTTTATGGTAATACAATCGTATTAATATAATACACGAATCAGTAAATGCGATGCATCATATTAACAAAATGAAAGCAAAAAAATATACGATCATCTCAACAGATGAGGAGAAATCATTGGACAAAATTCAACATACTTTTATGATGACACTCAGCAAATAAAGGTCATATATCACAAGCCGACAACATCATATTCAATTGCAGAAAGTTGAAAGCCTTTTTTTAAGATTAGGAAAGACAAGAATGCCCACTTGTTACAATGGATAGCTAGCCAGGCATGAGTGAAGTAGGTGAGAGGTCCCTCCTACACCCACCAGGAATGTCACAGGACCATAAGGTGATGGCTTGGCAGTTATCACACTGCCTCTGTAAAAAAAAAGAAAAAAAAAATGATAATTGGCAGTCAGTACCAGAGGAAGGCAATTTCCTGATGGTCTACAGTTGTCACACTAAAGTGATAATTGATCACAGGCACCAGGGAAAGGCAATTTCTCAAACAGATAAAAACACTTGAAACTGGTAATCAGTTTTCAATAAAATCTCAGAAATTCAGTAAGTGAGCTTGAGCATGCACATTAAGAGACAAAATGGCAAAGCATAATCTTCCGGGGTCATTCCACTGGAAAAGGGAAGAAAGTCTCAAGTGGGCATGCATACAACTTCCTAAACACTCTGCACATGCTCGCCTCCCAAGAGTAAAGAGGGCACCACACATGCGGCAGCTCACCCTTAGAGAAGAACGAAGGGAAAGGGGTGCAAGACGCCAGAAGTAAGCCAGCATATAATGTCCTAGGATAAGGTTAAATGGGGTGGTTGACCTCCAAAGTGCCCTCTTGCATGTCTTTCAAGTGTACTTTCCTTTCTTTTCTGCTCTAAAACTTTTTAGTAAACTTCCACTCCTGCTCTGAAACTTGCCTTGGTCTCTTTTTCTGACTTATGCTGCTCAGTTGAATTCTCTCATCCGAGGAGGCAAGAATTGAGGTTGCTGCAGACCAGTTGGCAATTTGGATATTTGTGGTCCCCTAACACACTGTCACCACTTCTACTTAAAATAGTAATGGAAGTCCTAGCCAAAAAAGTTAGACAAGAAAAAGAAAAGGCATCCATTGGAAAAGAGGCAAAAATGTCTCTGCCTGCAGGAGAAATGATCTTGTATATGCAAAACCTAAAGTTTCCACAAAACACTGTTAGAACCAACAAACAACTTCAGAAAACTTGCAGGGTATGAAATCGACGTACAAAACTCAGTAGTGTCTCTACACACTAACAACTGATCATCTGAAAAAGGAAGCAAGAAAACAATCCCATTTATAATAGCATCAAGAAAAAAATAAAATGCTTAGAAAAAAATCAGAGATGAAAATATGTAAACTGAAAAGTATAACACCTTGATGAAAGAAAATGAAGATGAAACAAATAAATGAAAAGAGCTTTCATGCTTACAGAAGAATTAATATTACAATGTCCATACCTATGTAAAGAGACCAAATCTATGCCTCATTGACATTCCTGAGAGAAAAGGAGACAGAACAAGCAACTTGGAAAATATATTTGAGGATATAGTCCATGAAAATGTCCCTCATCTTGTTAGAGTTTGGCATGCAGGTCTGAGGAATGCAGAGAACCCTGGCTAGGTACTATACAAGATGACCACCCACGAGGCATATAGTCATCAGATTCACCAAGGTAAACACAAATGAGAAAATCATAAAGGTAGCTAGAGAGAAGGGTCAAGTTACATGTAGATGAAGCCCTATCAGGCTAGCGGCAGACCTCTCAGCAGAAGCCTTACAAGCCCGAAGAGATTTTTGGCCTATTTTTAGCATCCTTAAAGAAAAGAATTTCCAAAAAAAGAATTTCCTATCTCGCCAAACTAAGCTTCATAAGTGAAGAAGAAGTAAAATCCTAAGGCAAGCAAATACGGAGAAGATATGTTTCAACTAGGCCAGCCTTACAAGAGGTCTTTAACAGAGTGCTAAACGTGGAATTGGAAGAACGACATCTGTTACCACAAAAACACACTTAAGCACATAGCCCACAGGCACTATAAGCAGTGACACAATGAAGTGCACATAGCAAACAGCTAGCAACACATTGTCAGGATCAAAGTCACACAATCAATACTAACTTTGAATACAAACCTACAACCATCCGATCTTCAACAAAACTGACAAAAACAAGCAATTAGGAAATGACTCTCTATTCAATAAATGGTGCTGGAATAACTGGCTAGCCATCTACAGAAGCATGAAATTATATCTTTACTTTTCACCATATACAAAAATTAACTGGGCTAAACACCCCATGTGAAAGACACAGGGTGACAAGCTGGATAGAAAGACAAGACCAAATCATCTGTTGTCTTCAGAAGAGCCATCTGACACGTATTGACACACAGGCTCAAAGTGAGAGGATGCAGAAAGATGTACCATACAAATGGGAAACAAAAAATAGGAGGAGTCTGAGTCTCTATTCTTAAATCAGATAAAACAGACTTTAAATAAATAAAAATTAAGAAGGACAATGAAGGACATTACATAATGATAAATGGTGCAATGCAACAAGAAGACTTGACTATCCTAAATATTTATGCGCTCAACATTAGAGCACTGAGATTTACAAAGCAAGTTGTTTTGGAGCTATAAAAAGACTTAGACAATCACAAAATAAGAGCGGGAGACTCCGACATCCTACTGACAGCATTAGAGAGATGATCAAGGCAGAAAACTAACAAACTCTGGACTTTAACTCGACACGTGACCAATTGAACATAATAGACATCTACATAACAGTCCACCCAATAACCATAGAATACACATTCTTCTCATCTGCACATGGAACACATTCTATGTTCAATCACATGCTTTGTCATAAAGCAATTCTCACAAAATTCAAAAACACTGAAATCATATCAAGTACACTTTCAGACCACAGTGCAATAACAATGAAAATTAATATCAAGAAGATCTCTCAAAACTATATGAACACATGGAAATTAAACAAAATGCTTCTTAATAATTCCTTGGTGAACACAGAAATGAAAGCAAAAATGAAAATTTATTTGGAATTAATGCAAATAAGGAGACAGCATACCAAAATACTGGGGATGTAGCCAAAGCAGTGTTAAGAGGAAAGTTTATAGCCCTAAACATCTTCATTAAGAAACTAGGAAAATTTCAAATTAACAATCTATCTTTGCACCTAAAGGAACTAGAAAAAAAGAAAAACTCTAAAGCTAGCAAAAGAAAAGAAATAACTAAAATTAAAGAAAACTTAGTGAAATTGTGATGCAAAAATCCATACAAAAGATCAATAAATCCAAGTGTTGGTTCTTCCCAAACGTGAATAATATTGATAGAACACTAGCTAGATTAACAAACAAAAAAAAGAGAGGATCCAAATAAATATAGTAAGAAATAATAAAGATGACATTAAAATTGACACCACAGAAATAAACAAGATCCTCAGAGATACTATGAACAAGACTATACACGCAAATTAGATAATTAGAGGAAATGGATACACTGCTGGAAATATACAAACTCTCAAGATTGAAACAGGAAGAGATTGATACTCTGAATAGACCAATACTGAGCTCTGAAATTGTATCAGTAATAATAATAAGTTTCAAACCTACCGAAAAAATGAAACTCTAGACCAAATGGATTTACGGCTGGATTCTACCATATGTACAAAGAAGAATGGGTACCAAATTCCACTGAAAATGTTCCCAAAAATTGAAGTAGAAGACCTCCATAACTCATTCTATGAAGCCAACTTCATCCTAACCATAATTTGACAATCATAACAAAGAAAGAAAATGGGGAAAGGACCTTCTATTCAAGAAATGGTGCTGGGATAACTGGCTGACCGTATGCAGAAGAATGAAATTATACTCTTACCTTTCATCATTTACAAAAATTAACTCAAGATGGATTAAAGATGTATATATATGACCTCAAACTATAAAAATTCTACAAGGAAACAGGAAATACTCTTCCTGACATTGACCCTGGGAAAGAATTTTTGGCTAAGTCCCCAAAAGCAATTGCAACAAAACTGTAAATTGACAAGTGGGACCTAATTAAACTAAAGAGCTTCTACACAGCAAAATAAAATATCAACAGAGTATACAGGCAACCTATAGAATAGGAGAAAATAGTCACAAACTATGCATCCAACAAACAGCTAATATCCAGAACTTGTAAGAAACATAAACCAAACAACAGGAAAAAAAAATTGAAAAACGGGCAAAGGACATGGACACTTCCGAAAAGAAGACATACATGCAGCTAACGAAGATATGGCAAAATGCTCAACATCACTAATCATCAGAGACTTGCAAATCAAAAGCACAATGAGATACTATCTCACACCAGTCAGAATGACTATTATTAACAAGTCAAAAAACAATAGATGCTGGGGAGGTTGCAGAGAAAAAGGAACACATATACTGTTGATGAGAAGGTAAATTAGGTCAGCCACTGTGGAAAGCAGTTTGGAGATTTCTCAAAGAACTTAGAACAAAGCTGTTCTTAGACCCAGCAATCTCATTATTGGCTATGTACCCAAAGGAAAATAGATTATTATACCAACAAGGCTCATGCACTAGTATGTTCATTGCCACACTATTCACAATAGCAAAAACCTGGAAACAACCTAGGTGCTCATCAATGGTAGATTCAATAAAGAAAATGTGGTACATATACAGTATAGAATAATACACAGTGATTAAAAAAAAATAAGATTATGCCCTTTGCAGCACGAGGGATGGAGCTAAAGGCCATAATCCTAAACAAATTAACAAAGGAACAGAAAACCAAATACAGCATGCTCTCACTTTTAAGTAAGAGCTAAACATCAAGCACACATGGTCCTAATCATGGGAATAATTGACACTGCAGACTACTAGAGGAAGAAGTGGAAAGGGAGTCTAGGTTGAAAACTACCTATTGGGTACTATGCTCACTGCTTGGGTCCCTTGTAACAATTTTATACATGTACCCCTGAATTGAAAATAAAAGCTGAAATTAAAAACTACTTAGCTTGAAGCTGAGTGGAGTCTCCAGAGTTCTGTCGATTGGCTTCCCCTATGCACCTGAAAGAGACTTAGGCACTTCTATGGAAGCCAGAGATACAAAGAACACAGTAAGAAGCATGCTAACCCTCTCTTCCACGTTTAATCTTTATTCATACCACTTTACATGCTATTGATTTTATTTTCTTGTAATTCAAATAATATCTGCCTCAAGCATCTGACCTTTGTTAAGTATTTTAGCCTAATGTGGGCTAGAAAACTTGTTAGAAACTATAGTTGCTAAGCTTCTTAGTTTTTTTTCAAAATAGCAGAAAAATATAACTAATAAATGTCAACTATGAGTATTAAAAAACAGTTTCTAGGCCTCAGTGTTGGCAATTCTAATTCAAGGGCTAATTTTTGTGTGAAGGTGGTACACCAGGTGATTCTGATGGGCTCTCAAAAAGACATAAAATTTTCCCTCTTCATGTAAAAGGTAGGAAACTAAGGATGGTAGGTAGCCCATAGCTTGCCAAAGATTATGCACAGATGATTATACGAAACCCTGACTCAGGGTTGGCCTCTCATCTCTTCATCAGGGGTTTCCAACTAGACGACTCTGCCTTTTTCTGGCTCCAGCTCAGACTTTCTCAGATGCTGATTACTTTGACTATTCTGGACCTCTGACATCCTTGGCTGTTCTTATTTCTGGGAAGTCAGTTAACAAACTCACCACTGGGAAAAGCTAGTTACAAAAGGAAGTGGTTTGGGGTGATTTCAGATGGGAGCAGATATTCGCACACATAAAACTGGTTTTACTTTCTTGAGGGTTGAGCAACCATTTTACTGCACATGCAAAATAAACTAAATGAACACATTTTTTAAATCTCCATACTATCAAAGCCAGATGCAACACAATCTCTAACAAAATTCCAATTGCATTCTTCACAGAAAACAAATACAATGGCATTTTTGCAACAATTTCTAAATTCACATAGAATTGTGAAATACCCTGAATAGCCAAAGGAATCTTGAGCAAAAAAGAACAAAGTTGGAGAAATTAAATGACTTCATTTATACTGACTTCAAAGTATACTCCAAAGCTACAATAACCAAAACAGCATGGTATGGACACATAGACCAATGGAACAGAATAGAGAGCACATACATAAAGTCATGTATTTACAGTCAACTGATATTTTACAAGAGAGTCAATAATACACAATGGGAAGAAGTCAGTCCCTTCAATAAATGGTGATAGAAAAACAAGATATTAACATGCAGAAGAATGAAATTGGACTCTTATCTCACAACCTATAAAAATCAATTCAAAATGTATTAAAGACTTAATGTAAGATCTGAGACTATAAAACACCCAGAAGAAAACACAGGGGAAAGGCTACTTGACATTAGTCTGGGCAATGTTCTTTTTTATGGAAACAATCCCCAAAACAGAAAACAAAGGCAAAAATAAACAAGTGAGACTAAAAAACCTTCTGCACTGCATAATATTCAATTATCAGAATGAGAAGACACCTAGAGAATGGGAGAAAATGTCTGTAAACTGTACATCTAATAAGTGGGTAATATCCAAATTATGTAAGGCAATCAAACTACTCAATAGCAGGAAAATAACCCAATTTAAAAACGAGCAAAAGACTCAAATAGATATATCGCAAAGGGGTACATACATGCGGCCAACGGATATATGAAAACATTCTCAATATCATTAATCATCATGCAAATGCAAATTGAAACTACAATCAGATGTTACCTCACACCTGTTAGGATGGCTTTTATTAAAAATACAAAAGGTGATGAAGGCAAGATGGCTGACTAGCTACAGCTAAGAGGGATATCTGCCACTGAGGGACTTGCAAGACTGGCGCACTCTGAGCAGACCTTTGGAAAGAAGTCATTGACAGTGAATGAAGAGACACAGATGCTGAGCTGCAGAGGGAGGAAGCTGGGAATCCTGCATGGGGTTACTGTACATAAGGACTTGTTCCTGGCCTCAAACACTCCTGGGGAAGGCTTGAGTTCAGCAAGTGAGGAGCAGCCCACTCTCACCATGGACTTCTGGAATCCTGACAGCAGGAGATCCCACAACCCCCAGGGACACTTGAACTGACAGGGAGAGCTGCTTAGACAGGTGTTATGGGCAGGACTCCAGACTGTATGCAGCCTAGAGAGTTTGGTGCAGGAATGTCTACAGGGGAGCAGAGCCAGGGACATGCATCCACCAAGTCTCGCCATGTTTCTCTATGAGACTCTAACCTTAGGGGAACTGTCAGACCTGAACAGGGCAGAGCAGTCTTGCCCATGGGATGAAGTCAGTCTGATCTAAGCATCCTTCTCTCTGATGACTTCTACGGGGGTTCCAGCCTGGCCATGTCTGCTTATGGTACAACCTCACATGCTCAACCAGGGTGCCTCCCAGTGGCCTGCATCATAGCCTCTGCACTAGCAGATTATGCTTGACCATCAGAGAACTCCAGCAGAACAACCCCACCCCCACCCTTTCCCATCCACAGCCTCCCCCATGCCACTTTGTCAGAACACACTCACCCATGGTCACCCCCCACCATCACTTTGTCAGAACATGGGTGCATGGGCAGACCTCACCTTCCCTTTCCCACCGGTGTGTGGGTGCATGTGCACCCTGCCATGCCATTGCTGCTGGCAAGAGCACACCCACCTGGCCCAACACCACACTGCTGTACTGCCACTGCAGGTGTGATCATCAGCATTGACACCAGCAGCCCTGACCTCCACCCCATGCTGCCACTGCCACCATAGTGAGTGCATGCAGGGACACCAGGAGCCCCACCCCCATCCTACATCACCCCTGCTGCTGGCATGAATGCACGCATATAGATAGCTAACCCTGTGCCTGCTAGTGCCTTGCATGGATGCCAATACCACTGTGAATGCAAAGTGCACACAGATCCCAAGATCTCCATTCCCCTCTCCATCCCTCCCACCCACCATTCCACAAAAGCCATCGCTGCCAAGGTTTGCATGGAGACTGTCAGTACCAGGCCTGCTAGTACTCCACCCAAGCCAACCAACATGCACCCCAGCACACTGCCACTGCTTCTGGCACATGTGAACAAGCACGAATCCACTACCACTAACTGACAAAGCACTGTAGCTGACACTACACCTCAACTCCTCTAGCACAGCAGGTTCCCAACCTCAATAGGCAAAACAACAAAACTGGGGGCCAGATACCAGCCCCCCACCTTTACAGCACACAGGTGAGGAGCACAGAGCTGATCCTTGGCCCTTCAAAAATCTACTAGAAATGAAGCCAGTCAACTGAACCCATGTTATACTACAATAAAACCCCCAAGGACATCAAATGAGATAAAAGCAAAAAATAAAAAAAAAAATAAATGATACAAAGGACAGCAACCAGCTGATAACCTGCTCTCTAAAATAACTCAGTTAGACAAAAGTAAATAAAAAACAATAAAGAAGAATGAACAAAACCTCTGAGAAATATGGGATTATGTAAAGAGACCAAATCTAAGATGGAGAGAAAGTAAGCAGCTTGAAAACATATTTCAGGATAATACCCTTGAAAATTTCCCCAATCTTGCTAGAGAGGTCAACATTCAAATTCAGGAAATGAAGAAAAACTTTATAAAATCCTACACAAGAAGACCACCCCCAAGACACATAGTCACCACATTCTCCAAGATCAAAAAAATAGAAAAAATATTAAAGATAGGTAGAGAGAAGGGGCAGATCACCTAGAAAAAGAATTCTATCAGTCAAACAGCTGACCTTTCAGCAGAAACCCTACAAGCCAGAAGAGAATTAGGGCCTATACTCAGCATTCTTAAAGAAATGAGTTTCTAACCAAGAATTTCATATCCAGCCAAACTAAGCCTTATAAGCAAAGGAGAAATAAGATCCTTTTCAGACAAGCAAATACTAAGGGATTTCATTACCACCATACTGGCCTTAAAAAGGTTCTGAAAAGAGCGTTAACATGTAAACAAAAGACTGTTACCAACCGCTACAAAAACACACTTAAGTATGTAGACTAGTGACATTGTATGGCAGCCACAAAAACAAGTCTGCATAATAACCAGCTAACAATATTATGACAGAAAGAAATCCGCACATATCTATACTAACCTTGAATGTAAATGGGCCAAATACTCCAATTAAAAGGCACAGTATGGCAAGTTGGATAAAGAAGCAAGACCAAACCATATGTTATCTTCATGGCTCATGATGCAATGAGAGATGCAATGAGAGGTGCAATGACTTGCATAGACTCAAACTACAGTGATAGAGAAAAATGTACCAAGAAAATGCAAAACAGTAAAAAGCAGGGTTGCTATTATAATTTCAAACAAAAGAGACTTCAACACAACAAAGATTACAAAAGAGAATGAAGAGTATTACTCAATGGTAAAGAGCTCAATTCAACAAGAAGACTTAGATACTATCTTAGATATGGATGCATCCAACACAGGAGCACCCAGATTGATAAATCAACTTCTTAGAGACCTACAAAAAGACTTAGATAACCACACAATAATGGTGGGAGGCTTCAGCAACCCAGTGACACATTAGATATGTAATCAATGCAGAAAACTAACAAAGATATTCTAGATGTGAACTCAACATTTTACCAAACAGACCTCATAGACATCTACAGAACACTATACCCAACAGAACAGAATATACATTCCTCTCATCTTCACATGGTATATACTGTAAAATTGAAAACATTATCAGACATAAAAGAATCCTCAGATAATTTTAAAAAATAGAAATTATACCATCCACATTCTCATATCAGTGCACAATAAAAATAGAAATCAATACTAAGAAAATTGCTCAAAACTGTATGGTTACATGGAAATCAAACAACCTCCTCCCAAACGATTTTTGGGTAAATAATGAAACTAAGGGGGAAATCAAGAAATTCTTTGAAACTCATGAGAACAAAGATACAACATACCATAATCTCTGGGACACAGCCAAGGAAATGTTAAGAGGGAAGCTTATAGCACGAAACACCCACATATAAAGTTAGAAAAAACTCAAATTAACAACATAACATCACAACTAGAAGAACTAGAGAAACAAGAGCAAACTATTCCCAAAGCTAGCAAAGGACGAGAAATAACAAATATCAAAGCTGAACTAAAGGAAACTGAGATGTGGAAAACCATAGAAAAGATAAAAGAATCGAGAAGTTGATTATTTTAAAAAATAACAATCAAATAGATACACCACTAGCTAGGCATATAGGAAAATAGAGAATATTCAAATAAACACTATCAGAAATGAAAAAGGGGACATTAACCCTTACCCCATAGAAATACAAAAAGTCCTCAGATACTATTATGAACACTGCTATGCACACAAACTAGAAAACCTAGAATAAATGAATAAATTTCTGGACACATAAAACCTCCCAAAATTGAACCAGGAAGAAACTGATTTCCTAAACAGACTAATAAAGAGCTCTGAAATTCAATCAGGAATAAAAAGCCTGTTAACAAAAAAAAAAAAAAAAACAGGACCAGACGGATTCACAGCTGAATTCTGCCATATGCATAAAGAAGAGCTGGTAACATTCCTACTGAAATTATTCCAAAAAAAAATTGAGGAGGAGGAACTTCTTCCTAACTCATTCTTGGAGGACTGCATCATCCTGATACAAAAACCTAGCAGAGACACAGAAGAAAAAAAAAAAAAAAAAAAAAAAAAAACACCCACACACTTCAGGCCAATATCTTTATCCTTGATTAACATAGATGTAAAAATTTTCAATAAAATACTAGCAAAGTGAATTCAGTAGCACATCAAAAAGCTAATCAACCATGTTCAAGTAGGCGTTATCCATGGAGTGCAAGGTTGAGTCACCATACACAAATCAATACATGTGATTTATCACACAAATAGAGCTAAAAACAAAACCATATGGTTATCTGAATAGATGCAGAAAAGACTTCCAAATAAATGAAACATTCCTTCATGTTTAAAAAAAAAAAAAAAAAAACCCTCAATGCATCGAAGGAACACACTTCAAAATAATAAAAGCTATCTATGACAAACCCACAGCCAAAATCATACTGAATGGGCAAAATGTAGAAGCATTCCCCTTGAAAACTGGAACAAGACAAGTATGCCCTCTCTCACCACTCCTATTCAACATAGGACTGGAAGTCCTGACCAGATCAGTCAGGCAAGAGAAAGAAATTAAAGGCATCCAAATAGGAAGAGAGAAAGTGAAAATATCCCTGTTTACAAATAACATGTGTATTAGTCTGTTCTCATACTGCTAATAAGACATACTCAAGACTGGGTAATGTATAAACAAAAGAGGCTTAATTGACTCACAGTTCCACATGACTGGAGAGGCCTCACAATTATGGCAGAAGGCAAAGAAGGAGCGAAGTCACATCTTATATGGTGGCAGGCAAGAGAGCTTGTGCAGGTGAGCTCCCATTTATAAAACCTTCAGATCTTGTGAGATTTATTTACTACCACGAGAACAGTATGGGGAAAACCAACCCCATGACTCAATTATCTCCACCTGGCCCCACCTTTGATACGTGGAGACCATTACAATTCAAGGTGAGATTTGAGTGGGGAAATGGCCAAACCCTATCAATATAATTCTTTACCTAGAAAACCCCATGGTCTCTGCCCAAAAGTTCCTTGATATGATAAACAACATTGATGAAATTTCAACATATAAAACAAATATACAAAAATGAGTAGCATTTCTATACACCAACAACATGCAAGCTGAGAACCAAATCAAGAACATGATCCCATTCACAATAGCCACAAAAATAGTAAAATACCTAGGAAAAGACTACACGCTCATGGCATAAGAAGACTCAATATTTTTTAAACTGTCATACTTCTGAAAGCAACGTATAGATTCAATGCTATTCCTGTCAAAGTACCAATGGCATTCTTCATAGAATTAGAAAAAACTAGCCTAATATTTCAATGGAACCCAAAAATATACTGAGTAAGTCAAGGCAATTCTAAGCAAGGGTAAAGTTGGAGGTATCACATTATCCAACTTCAAATTATACTACAAGGCTAGTTTGTAGCATCTCAATCTCCCTAAGCCTTTGGATCCCTTCCTCTACATTAAACCAAGGGAGAGCAGGCATTTCCAGCTCGCTCACAGTGGGCCATCTTTTGATCCATATTTTAGCTAACTGAGCAAATAAACTGTTAGAACCCTTTTTAGCTCCCTAAGCTACAACATTAAATGCAGAACACCCTTATAGTGGGCCCAATGAATAAATTCAGCCTGATCCAACTTTGTTTCTTCCGTCATTATCTCAGATCCTTAATATCCATTCCCATGCCTGTTCCCCAGATTTCTGATTATATATATTAGAAAACTCAAGCAGTTCTTTTGGAGCGTAGTACACTTCCTCATGGCTCATGCTCTGAACCTCACCTCTAGGGGCTTGTCAGGACTTTAGCTATAGGACTAGAAAAAAACCGGGGTGTTGGGGGTGGGTGCTGAGAGGAATCAACATTCTCTTGCTGGCAATTGCCTCAGGGGAGGCCATCACTGTTGCCTCAGGCATGGTTAATCTCCTCAGACAAAGGTGGAAAGGCTGATGGCAGCATGGGTGGGGGAGGGGATTTTGTCACTACTGAGAGTGTGGAAGCTGTATTCTCTGGTGAAAATGGCTCATCAGAATTTAGGAGTTCAGTGCCCCCAGACTCATCAGGGTCCTTTCACATATCCCCATTCCAAATATCAGGGTCTCATTCTTTGCCAATCAATGTCCCTCACTTTAGACACCTGGCGAGGCTGTGTGTGCACCTTTTGTTGAAGGTCAGCCACTCGCATGATAAAAGCTTGTGTCTGATTTTCCACAATTTCAGCCCTTTCTCTACAGGAGACAAGACTCTCACTCAGGGCATATCTTAGAAGATTTGAGGTTCATTTACATTTTAGTAGATATTATAAGTAAACTAGAGATTACTTAAAGCAGAATATAGTCTTCTGGAGCTAAGACATAGAATCCCTGAGTTCATCATTTTCTTTCGTCACTGTCTAGTGAACTTAGGAGCAACCAACCAACTTCATTTTATTCCTTGGTTCTCCACATATGATCAAAGGCATTATGTATAGTCACTAAATTCCTTGCCTCTCACAAGCAGTGAATCAGAAGTATCAAATGCATTTATTTTGCATAACTCTTTAAACAGTTTATGCCATGGATGATCAGTGTTCTGCATACAATTAAAAGTAGAGTCCTCAGCATTTTGTGGTCTAATCATATTAAGCAGCCAACTCCAGAAACCCCGAAACCAACTAAAGAACTCCATCCTTAAAATTCTGTTCTGCTGGAGAAAACTGTGTCCAAATGTTATATATGACTTCACAGGATTCATGACAGAGCCAATCAAGGAAATCATGAAAGAGATTGTGGATATGGCCAAAAAAAAAGTGGGAAGTAAAGGATTTCAAGATATGTGCCTTGGAGAAATCAAATAGATAATAAGCACTCTACCTGAAAATGAACAGAAGACAACTTAATGGAGATGAGTGCTTCTGAATCAGTGCCAGATGATGAGAAAGAAGACATAGAAGAAGCAATGCCAGAAAGCAAGTTGACACTAGACAAGCTGGTAGAAGGGTTGGGATTATTCAAGACTGTTTTCGACTTGTTATATAACATGGACCCATCTATGATATAAGCACTAAAACTAAAGCAAATGGTAGAAGAATGGATGCCACATAGAAACATTTCTAGAGAAATGAAAAAGCAAAATAAACAGAAATTACAATGTATTTCTGTCAAGTTATTCCTAGTGCATTTGCCTCTCCTGCCTCCCCCTCCCTCTCATCCACCTCTTCTGCCTCTGCCAACCTTGAGACAGCAAGACCAGTTTCCCCTGCTTATTCTTCCTCCTCCGCCCAAAGTGAAGATGATGAGGATGAAGACTTTCATGATGATCCACTACAACTTATGGAGCGGTATATATTTCTCTCCCTTATGATTTTCTTAATAACATTTGTTTATTGTAAAAATGCAGTATGTAATACATATAACACAAAAAATATGCGTTAATTGACTGTTTATGTGATTGATAAAGATTCTGGTCAACAGTAAGCTGTTAGTAATGAAGTTTTGCCAAAGTCAAAAGTTATATGCAGGTTTTTGATTGCGTGGAGGGTGGGCACTTCTAACCCCTGTGTTCAAGTGTTATTTGTACTTGAAAATTGCTAAGAGGTTAGATTTTAAATGCCCTCAACACACACACAAAAATGTATATAGGTCTATGAGTATTTAATTAGTTTGATTTAATCATTTCACAATAGATACACATATCAACACATGTTGTACATCATAAATATATAGTTTTTGTCAGTTATACCTTAAGCTGAAAAAATTACCAATCACTATGCTTATCATTTAAATGTGATGTAAATTTAATGCAAATATGTAAATGTGAATTGAATTTTAAAAGGAATAGAAAAGATGATTTCAGAATTTTTTTAATCATATAAATTTGGCATTTAGAAAATTTTTTTAAAAAGAATAAGAACAGTAAAATGTGTTACCTCATTTACTCCTTTTGTGATGTTCTTCCTTTCTTTATGGTGATCTGAATTTCTGACCTACATTATCTTCATTTTATCTGAATAACTTCTTTTGAGATATCTTGCAAGAGAGGTCTTTTGGAATCAAATTCTTTCAATATTCGTTTTTGAATAAAGCATTTATTTTTCACTTTTGAAGTATAATTTATCTGAGTACGGAATGCTAAGTTTGTGGGAGAGAGATTCTTTAAACACTTTAAATATTTCACTACTATTTTTCTTGTTTATATGGTTTCTGATGAGAAATCCAATCTAATTCTTTTTCTTGCTCCTCTATAGGTAAGGCATTTTAATCTCTAATTTCTTTTAATTATAAATTTAATGCTTCATAATTTAATCTAGAGAAATAGTACAAAGATTTTTTAGAGAGAAAATTTAATGATATTCATTGCTTTTCCCTTCCACTATCACAGCTATGTAGATGTTTCTCCATTGGCTTTTCCAACCTTAAAGAGACATATAAGCATGCATCATTTTAATAAATACTGGAACACATTAAATGTAACATTATAGAAATTGCTTTTTTTCTTAACAGTATTGATGAGTGAGGACCTTTCCTTATATTCATTTTTAAATTATTTTTAAAGTAATGTTTCATTCATTGATAATACTCTCAAGTGAATGCTCACTTGAGAAATGTTCCTGAGAATATCTCATTCAAACAATAGTTTTGAGTTCTCAGTTTTGTTCATGTTTGTAATTTATTGTGGCTTAACAAAATTTTCTTTATTGTAGCTGAAGAGATTATGTGAAGGTAAAGGATCCATGTACACACCCCTTTGCTGTCTGGTCCCATAGTTTTCCCCCTTGAGAAAACTGTAGACTTATGATTGTCCTTTTACATAGAAATGTAGTTTTATATATATATATATATATATATATATATATATATACACACATGTATGTATGTATGTATATATTATATATATATGTCGTTAATTATGTTAACAAAAACTGGAATATCTTATGCACATTGCCCTGCAAATCGCTTTTCTCTTTCACAATAAAGAATGTCAAAAATTGTAGTTTTGCATTATCATGTTTTAAAGTTTAACCCTTCATCCATCATGGAATGTGTTTTGTGGGTAGGTATAATGTGAGAATCTGATTTTATATTCTCTTTCCTATTTTCCCCAAAGGATTTTTTCTGTTAAGCTTGTCCTTTGTATCTTTCCTCCAGTTATTAAACCAATAGCTATTGGGTTTTTGGTTTTTTTTTTTGGTTTTTGTTTTGTTTTTTTTCTTTTGAGACAGAGTCTTGCTCCGTTGCCCAGGCTGGAGTGCAGTGGCATGATCTCAGCTCACTGCAAGCTCCACCTCCCAGGTTCACGTCATTCTCCTGCCTCAGCCTCCCAAGTAACTGGGACTACAGGCACCCGTCACCACGCCCATCTAATTTTTTGTATTTTTTAGTAGAGACGGGGTTTCACCATGTTAGACAGGATGGTCTTGATCTCCTGACCTTGTGATCCACCCGTCTCAGCCTCCCAAAGTGCTGGGATTACAGGTCTGAGCCACCACGTCCGGGGAATAGCTATTGTTTTAATGACTGTAGCTGTATGCTTTCATTTACACTTAATAATTAAACATTCTGCTCATAACTCTCCCATTTCTCACATGATACCTTTTATTAAAATATATATACTGTTTGGCTAATTTCACTTATTTATTCTGGCAAATAAACTTTCATATTAATCTGGTATACTGCAAAATGAGACATTTAAATTATATTATAACTATAATAAATGTTCAAATGTTAGCATTTTGCAATATTGATTCTTCTCATCCAAAACCATAAATATATTTGTAGGTGAAGAAGCCTGTTATTTACCTGTTGGAGGAGTTTGTATTTTCCTTATATAGATCCAAAAACATTTATAAGACATTTATTTCTTGGTATTACAATTTTTCCCCCTTTTTTGTACATAGGTTACTTTTCCATTGTCTTTTCTAATTACTACTTATGCATAGGAAACCAAGTAATCCTGTTGTATACTTGTTTTTTCCCCTGTTCTTACCTTTTTAAACCATCTTACCAGTTACATCATTTATTTTTCTTCTCTAGGATTTTCCAAGTGATTAATTATATAATCTATGTTTTGAAGCACAAACATTAGAATCATCCCACATTTTTAAGTTGTCATAAGAAATACTTCCTGGACATTACAATACAGACCAAGTTCAACAGAATGCTGCATTGACTGCTTTTGTTTTAATCCACCCTTATACAGCCTAGCCTGTTAGAAGTAGCTTATTTCCCAGTGCTCTGGGACCCAGTTAGACCCTTCTGTGAATTTTACTCTAGGATCATCCAAAGCTGCTCCAGCCCTGAAACGTGAGTTCACTAGAAACATTTTGCTATAAATAATGACAATTATAATACTAGTTTTTGTTATTAAAACAAATTATTCAAATAATTTATACAGGATGTTTGGTTAAGAAGTTTAAAAAATGAGTATGATTGATACAAATGGATTTAGTCAGACATGAAGTCATGTTGCACTTACTTAAACACATATTTTCCTATGTGGCTTTTCAGTTGACAAAGATTGCCATCTCTTCTGTTTCATTTGACCGTCTCTGAAGTAACAGTACAGTTCCTGGGTCTGTTGAGAATATTTGAGGATATAATTCAAGTTTAGTACAGTTTCTGAAAAGTACATTAACACTTGGCAAATGTTTACCTTTGTAATTATTTTTCTTATGTTTACTGTTGTTTTCAATAACGCCCAGGGCAGGCATTATATCCTGTTTATAGACAGAGAAAATTGATGATTTGTTACACTAAGTGACTTAGTTAGCACTGCACAGCATTTGCTTTTATTTTTTTAAATGTTATTCTGTTTGTTAATTTTATTTCATTGAAAATGATGCCAGCTCATTGAAGTGAAACATTTCAAAGAAGGGTGAAGGAAAATGGCATGATTCGCTCCACATGATATCCATTCTTTCTCTTGCCTTAAGCAATGCTAACAGCATGGGGCATAGACTTCCCCGCCACATTCCATGATCAATTTCTTACAAATTAATCGCATATGTATAATAAGGTATTTCTGGTTACTGATTGTAAAAATAAGTACCAGGAATTTGAGATTTTCTTTATAAATTTTTCAATATCTTATTTTTCCTAGGATGCTGGGGATGCAATGCAAACATTCCAAATGGACAATGGAATTTTTTGAATTTAAGAGTTAATATTGTAATTACTAAAATAGATCGTCAGCATTCGGAGGTATGTGCTGACTTACAGCAAATGGCGAATATGTCCAATATTATTTAAGAATGCATTCTTTTTTCAACTATTCCCTCATCAATTATTAAGTCAATCTCTCATTTTAATTAGTGTACCTTTATACTTAATAACTAGTATGAATATATCTCTCAGCTAATCTTTGTTTTTGAGGTTTCTGTTGCATATCCTGATGTACAACATTTTCTTACAGCTTGACTCTAGCCTCAGTGCTTCAAATAGCCAGAAAAGGCACGTGAGAAATTTTATTTACTTTAATCTTAAGAATACATTTGATAATTTGCAAATATTCTCTAGCATTTTGTAGAATTATTTCTTTTGCTGTGCAGTAGCTTTTTAGTTTGATATAATCCCATTTACCTATTTTTGCTTTTGTTGACTGTCCTTTTGAGGTCTTACCCTCAAAACTTCTTTGCCCAGACCAATGTCCTGTCGTGTTTCTCCAATTATTTCTTCTCGTAGTTTCATAGTTTTAGGTCTTACTTTTAAGTCTTTGATCCATTTTGAGTTGATTTTTGTATTGGTAAAATATGAGGATCTAGTTTTGTTATTCTGCACATGGATATCCAGTTTTCCCATCGCCATTTATTAAAGAGGCTGTTCTTTTCCCCAGTGTATGTTCTTGGTTCTTATGTTCAAAAATGCTTTGCGTGTAAGTGTGTGGGATTTTTTTTATGGGTTCTTCGTTTTGTTCCATTGGTCTAGCTGTCTGTTTTTATGCAAGTAGCATACTCTTGTTTACAGTAGCTTTGCAGTATCCAAAAAGGGATTAAGTATGAGAAATATAATGAACTTAATAGCAATTTACTAATCTGATTAAGAATGGGCAAAAGACCTGAATAGACATTTCTCAAAAGAAGACATACAAATGACCAATGGGTATATGAAGAAAATATATATTCAACATTACTAATCATCAGGGAAATTCAAATCAAAACTACAGTGGGACATTATCTCATCCCAGTTAGAATGGCTGTTGTGAAAAAGACAAAAAATAACAAATGCTGGTGAGAATGCAGAGAAAGGGGAACACTCATGTAGTGTTGGTGGGAATATGAAGTAGAACAGCCATTATGGAAAACAGGATGGAGGCTTATCAAAACGCTTAATACAGAATTGCCATATGATCCAGCAGTGCCACTACTGGGAATACATCCCAGTGAAAGTAAATCAGTGTTTTGAAGGGATATCTGCATTTCCGTGTTTACTGAAGCACTAGTCACAATCATGAAGATATAGAATCAGCCTAAGTGTCTATCAACAGATGAACAAAGAAAATGTATACATACACAATGAAATATTCAACCATAAAAAAGAATGAGATTCTGTCATTTGCAGCAACATGGATGAAATTACATGTCATTAAGCGAAATAAGCCTGACAAAGAAAGACAAACCTCATATGTTCTCACTTATTTGTGGGAGCTACAATAGTGGATCTCATGGAGGTAGAGAGTAAAGTGGTGATTACCAGACACTGGGAAGGGAAGTTAGTTACTGGATACAAAAATACAGTAGTTGAAAATATAGTAGGAAATTATAGTTAATAATAATTTATTGTGTATTTCAAAATCACTGAAAAAAAAATTGTAATTTTTCCAACACCAAGAAATGATAAATATTTGAGGTGATAAATATCCAAATTAGCCTGATTTGATCATTACATGTTGTATACATGTATCAGAACATCACATGTACCCCCAATATGTAGAACTATAATATGTCAATAAAAATTTAAAAAATTAAAAATTACTTTAGAAAAGGATATATTTAAAACATATAACTTTTCACTATTGAATTATGTGTGCATAGTTTTATACAAGTCACTTAGAATAAGCCTCAGGAAGTTTTCCAGAATTCTTCAAGTATGCCTTAAATAATCTTAGTAAGATTATTTCTAGATAATTCTCATGTACTTATTTTTGTGTGGGCAATAAATTCAAATACCTCTTTTGATATCTAAATATTTTTATTTGAGATACAGATTTCAGTCCCATGTATACTTAGAAAATACTTTACATACTGGAGGCCAAGGCAGGCGGATCACGAGGTCAGGAGATCAAGACCATCCTGGCTAATATGGTGAAACTCCGTCTCTACTAAAAATACAAAAAAATAAAAAAAAAAAATAGCCAGACGTGGTGGCGGGTGCCTGTAGTCCCAGCTTCTTGGGAGGCTGAGGCAGGAGAATGGCATGAACCTGGGAGGCGGAGCTTGCAGTGAACCGAGATCTTGCCACTGTACTCCAGCCTGGGTGACAGAGCGAGACTCCGTCAAAAAAAAAAAAAAAAAAAGATAGTACATACTAAATTGTTTCTAATGATGTTAGAAATTGCATGCTAGTTCAAAGGATCCTGTTTTCATTCTCTACTATATAATCTGAGACTCAAGTTATCAGATGCCTTTTAAATTAATTATGCCAAAGTTATCTGCTTTTATGTTCTATAACCTTCTTGTACTTGGATTTTGGTATCTTTCTCTAGGTTTTAGAAGGTCTGTTATTATCCCTTTCAATAAATTTTTTACTCCTATATTTTTCTCTAACTCCTCTTTAAGGCCAGTAACACTTAGATTTGTCCTTGTCTCCTCTGACTGTGTGTTTTCAAATAGCCTGTCTTCAAGCTCACTAATTTTTTTCTTTTGCTTGATCAATTCTTCTACTAAAAGACTCTGACGTGTTCTTCAGTATGCCAATTGCATTTTTTCATCTGTAGAATTTCTGTTTGATTCTTTTTACTTCAATTCCTTTGTTAAATTTATCTGATAGAATTCTGATTTTTTTCCCTGTGTTATCTTGAATTTCTTTCAGTTTCCTCAACATGGCTATTTTGAGTTCTCTGTCTGAAAGGTCACATACATCTGCTTCTCCAGGATGTATCCCTGGTGCCTTATTTAGTTCATTTGGTGCAGTCATGTTTTCCTGGAATGTCTTGATACTTACAGCTATTCATCTGTGTCTGGACATTGAAGAGTTGAGTACTTATTGTGGGCTTTAGTCTCTGGGCTTATTTGTAGACTTCCTTCTTGGGAAGGCTTTGCATATGTTTGAAAGGACTTGGATGTTGTCATCTCAGTTGTGTCTGCTTTAGGGTCACCCCAAGACCTGTAATGCTGTGATTCTCGCAGACTCATAGAGTTATCACCTTAATGTTCTTGGACATGATCCAGGAGAACCCGATGGATTACCAGGTTGAGACTTTTGTTCTCTTCCCTTATTTCTCCCAAACAAATAGAGTGTCATTCTCTCTGTTCTGAGACACCTGATGCTGGGGGTGGAGTTACTCAAGCACCCCTGTAACCACTACCACTATGACTGTGTTGGATCAGACCTGAAGCCAGCTCAACACTTGGTCTCTCCTAAGGCCTGCTCTAGCCATTCTTTGTCTATGGCCTATTTTTACTCAAGGCCCTATGGCTCTACAATCAGCAGGTGGTAAAGACAGCCAGATTTGTGTTTTTTCCTTCAGGGCAATGAGTTACCCCAGTCCCTGAGTGGGTCAAGAGGGTCAATCACGGAGCCAGGAACTTTAGTCAAAAACCTTAGAACTTACCTGGTGTGCTAATTGTACTGCGGTTGAGGTGGCACTCAAAGCACAAGACACAGCCCTTCCCTCTGTTCTCTCCCCTTTCCAAAGGCAGAGGAGCCTCATCCTGTAACCACTACCACCACAGGTCCATGGGTAGTACTGCCAGACTACTGCCAATATTCCCTTAAGTGCCAAGGGCTCTTCAGTCAACTTGTGGTGAATACTGCTTTACCTGGGACTCACCCTTCAGAGCAGTGGGCTCTCCTCTGGCTCAGGGCATGTCTGGAAATGCTGCTCAGAGCCAATTCCAGGAAACATTGACCTCAAGGCCCTGCTTGGTGCTCTACTTCCCTGTGGCTGAGGTGGTGCCTAAGGTGCATGATAAAGTCCTCTTTTCTTTTTCCTTTGCTTTTCTCAAGCAGAAGGAATCTCACTCCACTGCCACCACAGCTGGGAATGTGCTGAGTCTCACCTAAAGCCAGCAAGTCTCAGAGGCTCACCCAAGGCCCTCAGTGTAATACTTGGCTATCAGTGCTGGTTATTCAGGGCCTAAAAGCTCTTCAGTTAACAGATGATGAATCCTGCAAGAACTGGGTCCTTACCTTCAAGACAGCAGGTTCCCTTCTGGTCCAGGGCTTGTCTGGAAATGTTATCCAGGGGCTAGAACTAGAAGGGGGGCTTCGTGAGTCTGACCAGTGCCCTGTGGTGCTGTAGCTGCACTGGTATCCAAGATGCAAGACAAAGTCCTCCCCAGTCTTTCCTCTCTCTTCTCAAAGAGAAGGAAGGAACCTCTTTTGGAGCCATGTGCTGTTCAGCCTGCGGTTGGGGAAAGGATAATGCCAGCACTCCCTTAGCTGTCCTAGCTGGTGTCTCAATATATTGTGTGCTGTACCCCACCCCCAGTCTACTGGTTCTGGGCCCAGTTCAGCATCATGATTTGTGTAAATTTTGCAGTCCTTGTGTTCTAAACTTCCCCCCACGTCTACTTAGAACCCCAGAGCACTTTAGCTTGTGATGGCGAGGCTTCAGGAAACTCAAGTTTTGACCACTGGGATCACTGATCTCCCCCTGGCTAGGGCTCATTTAAATACTCCCTCCATGGGCAGGTGTCAACTGAGTTTGTTCCAGTTTTCCTTTCTACTCTACCAAGAAAGCAGTGAGGTGAGTTCAGAGCACAATTACTGCGCTCTCCCTCCCCCAGCACAGAGAAACACTCTCCACACCATGCTGCCACTGCCAGTGGTGGGAGAAGGGTTGGGAAGGGGTGGTGTTGGTGCTTCAAGACTGTTTTTTCTACCTATTCAGCACCTCTTGCAGTGATAATAAGTGAAAACCAGGTACCATGACTTCTCACCTGATTTTTGGTTCTCCTGAAGGTGTTTTTCTGGTTTAGATAGTTGTAAAACTGGTGTCCTTGTGGAGGGAATAGTCAGTGGAAACTTCTCTTCTGCCATCTTGCTCTGCCTCCTTCTGTGATTTCCAAGAGTACAATGTTTTTATTAACTATAGTCACCATGCTGTACAATAGACCTCTTGAGCTTATTCCTCCCAACTGAAATTTTGCATAATTTAACCAACAGCTCCTTCTCTCCTCCCAGCCCCTGGTAACTGCTGTTCTAGTTCAACCTTTTAAGACTCTACATGTTTGTGAGCTCATACAGTATTTGTCTTTCTATACCTGGGATATTTTGTTTAATGTAATATCCCTCAGTTTTATCCATGTTATGGCAAATGACAGGACTTCTTACGTTTTTAAGGCTGAATAGTGTTATATTTGTGTGTGTGTGTGTGTCACATTTTCTTTATTCATTCATCTGTTGAACAGTTAGGTTGATTCTATGTCTTCTATAGTTGCAATGAACATGATGTCTCAAGTTAATTGATAGCCTTACAGCATAGCAGAAAGATTCTAACAGCTTCATGTGGTGTTTTAAAATTCATCCCAACTATAGGTTGACTGACCAACAGTTTGGACAGACTGCCAAAGTCCAAAACCCTCAACATTTACTTATTGTACAGATCTACTTCCGTTAAGAGAAAAGCTTGAGACTGTAACGTCTGACTCACTCTCCACCAAAATGGGAAGGTGCAAAGTGACCAAAGAACTTCTTTGACAGGTCCAACTTGGTGAGACGATGAGGTTATTAGGACTTGCATACAGGGTGCTCCTGGGCAACAGCAGAACAGCTCTAGAGATCCACTCTGCCTTCTGTCTCTATACTGCTTTTAAGCGAATTTTCTGGCTCTTTGTCTACTGTATTTGAGTAATGAGACTGTTTTCCTTGATGAGTTCTCAGACACTCCTTAGGATGTTTGGATTCTCAAGGACACCAACTCCTTGGTTAGGCCCCATGGCCTTGGCTTACTGTCCAGCCTTAAGGGTTCAGGCAGTGGACATACACCCTTAAGTAGCTTGGTGGGGGACCCATCACACTACAATCCACCTCATCTCCTAGCTCTTACATTCTCTCTGCCAATCTTGCATGAGAATCTCTGAGTGAGGTACAAGGGAAAAAACTATACAAGCTTATAATGTATAGTCATGGCTTGTGTGTACAGGCCACTTCTACGGTACGTGTAACAGCATAAAAAGCAGGAGCTAACTACAATTATAATGCTTATTAGTAAAACATAAATCCAATGAGTAGGCAAGGTGTGCAACCAATCTGAGAATGAGTAAAATTGGGCTATATCATGGTAATTGGGCTATCTCATGAATCTGAATTGACAAATGATTTAAAGTATCTGTAACATTACTCTTTTTATCAGGGATATAGGTACAACAGGTAGCACGTATAAAGGCACATGTTGTTGCGTCTCCATTGTGTTGGTGATTAGGCTTCTGGGTGGAAGCAATCCCCAGTGATCATGGGTTGCCTTATCGGTGTCATTGAACCAACCAGTCACTCCAGTTCTGTTGGAAGAAAGGCAAAATATTCCAAGGTATACCCCTACTACGTGACAGGAGAAAGTATCCACATAGGCAAGTATCTGATTGGTTGCTAACTGCTGCTGTTATTGCAGCCCAGTCCAGGAAGACATTGCCAGTTGTCATGGGTAGCAGGAACACCAGCCCATGGGTATAAGCACAGGTGTGTAGTAGGAACTCTCATGGGTGCATCCACTCCTTGTAACATTATTATTGCTGTATTTTCTCCCATTGGCCTTATTAGGGAGGCTGCCATGGGCTTCACACCTGGCTTCCCTCCCCAGGAGCAGGCATAATAGCCCATTGGCAAGCTTCTGGCCTTGCTCATGCTATCTGCAGTATGACTGCTCCAGCAGGTAATGGTGCTGCTATATGTTGATATGACAAGCCTCTCAGACCTCCATCCAGGAGCATAACTGGGACCACCTCCCTTCTGGCAGTCTTCATGGTGCCCTCTGGTGCCATAAAACTGACCCAATATGGGGGCATTTTCCAGCTCAACTTTAGGTCCAAGTAGCCATCGCCACTTGGCAGATTCTCTCACGCTCTCAGGAGCACAATCTGGCCACCAGGTTCAGGAGCATGGCTCAGAGTCTCAGAAACAACCATGAGAGCTGATGGGGCCTGCTTTACAAGAAGTGATACCATCTGTGATAGTCGGTGACATTTAAAATTTGGACACCTTCAGGGAGAGTCTTAGGTCAGGACCTTTAAGAACCATCCTGAGACAATACACATAATTGTGTTTTTTTAACAGGCCCTTTTATTTTATTTATTTATTTATTTACTTTTAACTATGAGGCCTGTCCCTGTTGGGTCATATGGTAAGTGGAGCCTCCAATCTATGTTTTGTCCTGATGTCCAGTGTTGGACATCATGGTCCGTGAAATGGGGTACCTGATTACTATCTATCCTTTTTGACATTCCATACATGACACTAACAGTGGTGAGACATTTGATCATTTCCAGTTGAGTGACATGTTTTACTGGGAAGGCCTGTAGTACCCATGTTGTTGTGTCCACACAGGTTAAGACACACCTTTTCCATCCCTGTTGGGTCAGGGGACCAATAATTGACTTGCCAGTTCCACACAGGTTATATGGCTCCATGTTTGTGACCTAGTGTGAAGGGAACATTTCTAGGTTGAGGCCATGAACAGGTTTACAGTTTTGAACAGCTAGAAAAACATTTGCATTGCAGATAGGAATGACTGCTGTTTTTGCTATGGCTCACCTATGGCTGCCCCACGGTGTCTACTCTTATGATGGCCCCATATAACAGCCTCTTCCAATGGGCTCAGGGCAAATTGCCCAAACGTGAGTAAGGGCGTCTACCTCTTAATTTCTAGGAGGGGACTTTGGAGCTATGTGCCTCTGTATGTACCCTAACTATCTTTGCAAATGACTACTGTCCAGGACTCATGGGTAATGAGTATCCAAATTGCCCATAGCTTGTCCCATTGACTGTTTGGTGCTAATCCCCATTCTATCCACATGATGTTGGTATCCATTTGCACAATGACTGTTGACCATTGGTGTTGAGTGCCTTTGCTTAGATCCATCAGTGTACCAGGCCCTAGAAGGTATCATTAGGGTCCCCTCATATATGGTGGCTCCACTCCCATGTTGAACTCCTCCACTTGATCAAAGTGGATGGGTCCAAGCACCTCCTGTAGTGCCTGGCTTAAAGGACTAGTGGACAGGACACTTCTTCGTTGTAGATAGGCATGCCATTTCTGCAGGGTGTGTGATTGTCCTACTCTGAGGATGAGCTTGTCTAGAAGATATTCTATTCCCCCTTTTATGGAATAGACAGTTTTTACTGTGATGGCCTGCTTTCTGGTGATGGCCTCCAATTGTTTCAATGCCCTATATACATGCTAAATAGCTGTTGTTCTAGAACTGTACAGCAGGATCCTGTCCCCTTCCATAATTGAGACAAAAATCCTACAGATACCATTTCCTTTGGTTGCTTTTGCAATAATCTTCGATTCATCATTGTACTATCTCCAGTGACTTATAATACAAAAGACTGCTAGAATGGGCTCCTCTTGCTTGGGCTTGTTTCACTAATGTTTTTGCTTTGCCAAATGCTCTTATTCAATATGTGTCTCATCCATTTTTTACCTGCCTTTATTAGGATATGTAATGGGCAGAGGGTTTGTGCAAAATGGGGAATGAATATCCTTCAATAGCCTAGTAAACCTAGGAAAACTTGGAGTTGCTTTACTGGCTGGGAAATAGGTTGCTGTGCTATGTTATCACTGATAGCTCTGAGTAGGTTTCATGTCTTCCCCAATTAGGTAACTCAGAAGTTGGACAGCTACACTAGGCCCCTCTGCCCCTATGTCTTTTTGGGGTTGACTTTCCATTCTCTGTCCCTTAGGGCATCCAAGATGGCTTCTAAGGCAGTCTCCAGATCTGTAAGAAACTCTAGGGTTAGTATGTTATCATTAATATAGTAAAACAGGGAGACTGAGGCAGGCAAAATCTAGACAGGTCCTGTGTACCCAAACTGTGACAGATGGTGGAGCTGTGCAGCTATCTTTATGGTAGCACCTGGGAAGTCCATTGTTGGCCCTCCTAAGTGAAGTCAAGCTGCTCCAGTGAATCTTCAGCTAAAGGAATACTGGAAAAGGCATTAGCCAAGTCAGTCATAGCACGAATATTTCACAGATTAAGGACCACTTGATTTAGCAGTTCAGCAATATTGGGTACAGCTGCATGTACAGGGCACCACTTTGTTTAGCTCACAGTAGTCTCTCATCATTCTCCAGGTGCCAGTTGGCTTCTTCACAGGTCACAAAGAGCTATTACAGGGACTCTTTGCCAACCTGACTATTTATACCTTATATAATTTATCGATTGGTTGGGTGGTTTGAGAGTGTATTCACCCATTCTCACATTGCTATAAATAACTATCTGAGAGTGGGTAATTTATAAAGAGGAGGTTTAATTGGCTCATGGTTGCACAGGCTGCCCAAGAAGCATGGCTGGGGAGGCCTCAGGAAACTTACAATTATGGTAGAAGCCAAAGGAAAAGCATGCACAGTCTTCACATGGCAGAACAGGAGAGACAGAGTGAAGGGGGAAGTACCACACACTTTAAAACCACCATATCTCGTAAAACTCACTATCACAAGAACAGCAAGGAGGAAATCTGCCCACATGTTCCAATGACTTCCCACCAGGTTCCTCCCCCAACATTGGGAACTACAATTCAACATAAGATTTGGGTGGGGAAACAGAGGCAAACCATATTACATATTACAGGCACCCATTTGACACATCTTCTTTTCATTCCTTGGTTACTTTCTGGACTTGGTCCTTGTTTTTATCCAGCAGCTCACTGATGTCCATCAATGTTTCCCCCATATCATAAATTATATTTCCCATTAAGAGGTTCAGAAGTGTGACCAATGCCCCATATCATAACCCTTCTTAAAGTGGAAATGACCCAGACATTTGATCAGTACCTCAAATAATTTTAAGATTTTTAAAATACACAAAAGTTTTACCTACAAGTATTTATATCATTTACCTTTACTTTATTTATTTTTAGCAGTTTATCGAGTTCACTTATGAGTGCCAAGACATTAAATAAAGCTTACCATTATTCCAACTTTTATCTTTTTTTAACCATTTTCATAGCCTGAGAATATCAGATGTTAACCTAAGCAAGAACCTTAAAGTTGAGCACATTGGCATTTTTGCTGATAACTCAGAAAATTCAGCTGTTTTCATTAAATTAACAATATCAAATTGGTCTTGACTATCAAAAAATCACACAAAGATTCCTCTGTTTTTGGCTCATCTTATGGTCTTAAATCCTTCAGGTAAAACTCTGACACCTTAAAATATCTAGCAGAGGCAAATCTAAAACTTGTCTAATTAGCAAACCTATACAAAAATGTAGACTGACAATGCTGGCAGTATTTCTATTTTTATTTTACCAATAATTTTTGATCCAGTTTGTGTACTAAAAATTACTAAATTAATATGAACTTGAAAATCATTTGAAATTATTTAATTTATGACTATTCATTTATTTATAAGCTAATTTGGTACCATGCTAGACACTCCATAACATTATACATGTGCATACACATAAACACTTTTAAACATGTATATACACACAGAAACAAAGATCCAATAGGTTTTGCCTCAGAACTCTAGCCATGAGATGGCATTACAAACTCATTATTTTATGAAAGATAAATGCATTTAAGTAATTTCTTACAAAATTTAGACCTGTTCACATGACTAAACTTTGTTTTCCCTGATAGGTAATCCGATGAAGTCTGTGGATCAAAATTTAGCCTAACCAGTTTCCATAGCAATTTAATTATTTACAAAACCTCTTTTTCCCTCAGGTCCCAATGAGTTATCAATGTTTACATTGTAGTTAGAACTGACTGAACTGTTTAACAGAAAAAAAATCTTCTCAGTATCCTTCAATTGGCAAGATCATAAACATTGAATTTTATCTCAACACCAGTAGCTTAATAACGGCAGATTCAAAGTAGGCAGAAAAAGAAAATAGAGACATAGATAGAGAGCTTTAGAAAATTCTACTTAACTCTATAGTTGCAGGTTAACAATTTGAGCTCTGAATTTTTCTTGTCGTAATTTGACCATCAGTTTTAAAATGTGCACAAGAATGGTCCATAGTGTATAACCAGCTGAAGTCCTAGAAAACTTAGCATACCTTTTACCTGCTGCGGGAGTTTCCAGCCTTTCTTCCTTTCCTGTGCTAATGATTTCTCAGTAAACAGCCTTATTGCAGTAACAGTGCATTTGCTATCCTTATCATACTTTAATATCTTACTGCAATATGTGCTCAGTTGCCAGCAGTGTTTTCCGAGCATCCCCGTACTCATGCAGTGGCCCACAAAGGTTGAGCAGTTAGGCAACTCCACCCCATATGTATGTGGCTGACCACTCTGGGATTTTTCCCTGCAGATGCCCCTTCCTGACTCATCCTTTGGTCTCTCAGATCCTGTTCGTGATGCCAATTGTTATGAGAAAAACTTTAGACCCTAGCACTCCCCCAGCTCCAAGCTGTGAAGGTGCCAAGAAAGAAAATAATGATAGACAAATCTAGCTGGGCAAGTAGAGGAGCTTAAGACTTGCATACAGAGCACTCCTGGGCAGCAGCAGGACAGTTCTAGAGATATGGGCCACCCCTCATTTCTTAACTGCTTTTAAGCTAATTTTCTGGCTCTTTGCCTTCTGTGTTTGAGCGACGAGACTGTTTTTGTGGTAGGTTCTTAGACACTCTTTAGGAATTTAGGATTCTCTGGGACACCTGCTCCTCTGCTGGGCCCCGTGCCCTTAACTCACCACCCAGCCTTCAGGGTTCAGGCAGCAGGCATATACCCTTAAGTAACCTGGTGGGGGACCCCTCATACTACAACTACAGTGATCTTCTGATCCAGGACTAAGACCTTGGGAACAAAATTATCTCTTCTTGTTTTCTCTTTCTCCCACAGCTTAATGGAAATACCTCTCACCAGGCCTCTCTCAATCCTCTTCACCAAATGTGTGACATAGCCTGCTATTATGTTGCAGTCCTATTCCTTTAGAATAATGTCAATCTCCTCACACATGCACTTATTCATGTGGAAGTCAATGCCCAGGCAGGTGCAGTACTACTCAGTAACGACCCAGGCTGCCTTCTTCATGGTGCAAATGGCAGCCCACATTGGCAGGTCCTTAGTAAAAGAGCTACTGCATGAACATGGGATTGTAGGTATCTCTTCAACATACCAATTTCATTTCCTTTGGGAAAATACCCAGAAGTGGGATGGCTGGATCATTTGGTAGTTCTATTTTTAACAAAAAATCTTTGCCCAAGTCAATGTCAGGAAGCTTTTTCCCTGTTTTCATCTAGTTATTTTACAGTTTCAGGACTTACCTTTAGATCTTTAATCTATTTGAGTAGATTTTTGTATTTGTTGTCATTTTTTTTATTGCTGAGAGTATTCCATGGTATGAATGTACCCTGACTTCTTTATAGATTTGCCCATTGAAGGACTTTTGGGTTATTTCCACTTTTTGGCTATTACAAAAAATACTGCTATGCACATTTATATCCAGGTTTTTGTGTGAATACAAATTTTCAGTTTCCTGCAATAAAAGCCTAAGAATGCAATTGTTTGTTCATATGGTAAGTACATGTTTAGTTGTTTAAGAAATTATCAGGGGAAACCTCACTGCTGATATTCAACATGGGTTCTTTTCTATTTCCTTAAGCATTGGCTGTTCTGAGAAATAAAGGGAAGGAGTACAAAAGACAGAAATTTTAAAGCTGGGTGTCCAGGGGAGACATCACATGTCGGCAGGTTCTGTGATGCTCCTTGAGCCATAAAACCAGCAAGTTTTTATTAGCGATTTTCAAAAGGGGAGGGAGTGTACAAATAGGGTGTGGGTCACAGAGATCATATGCTTCACAAGGTAATAAAATATCACAAAGCAAATGGAGGCAGGGTGAGATCACGGGACCACAGGATAGGGCGAAATTAAAATTGCTAATGAAGTTTCGGGCACACATTGTCATTGATAACATCTTATCAGGAGACAGGGTTTGAGAGCAGACAACTAGTCTGACCAAAATTTATTAGACAGAAATTTCCTTGTCCTAATAAGCCTGGGATCACTACAGGAGCCCTTGGCTTATTTCATCCCTTTGTTTTCAACTGTAAAAGACAGCCACCCCCAAAGTGGCCATTTTAGAGGCCTACCTTCAGGGGTGCATTCTCTTTCTCAGGGATGTTCCTTGCTGAGAAAAAAAATTCAGTGGTATTTCTCCTAATTGCTTTTGAAAGAAGAGAAATATGACTCTGTTCTGCCTGGCTCACTGGAAGTCAGAGTTTAGGGTTATCTCCCTTGTTTCTTGAACATTGCTGTTATCCTGTTCTTTTTTCAAGGTGCCGAGATTTCATATTGTTCAAACACACATGCTCAACAAACAATTTGTGCAGCTAACGCAATCGTCACAGGGTCTTGAGGTGACATACATGCTCCTCAGCTTATGAAGATGATGGGATTAAGAGATTAAAGTAAAGACAGGCATAGGAAATCACAAGGGTATTAATTGGGGAAGTGATAAGTGTCCATGAAATCTTCACAATTTATGTTCAGAGACTGCAGTAAAGACAGGCGTAAGAAATTATAAAATTATTAATTTGGGGAACTAATAAATGTCCATGAAATCTTCACAATTTATGTTCTTCTGCCATGGCTTCAGCCGGTCCCTCCGTTTGGGGTCCCTGACTTCCTGCAACAAGAAATGACCACTATCTTTACTATAGTGGCTATACCCTTTTAACACCCACAAGCCAATCAATGCATGAGTGTTTTGGTTTCTTCACATCCTTGCCAGTATTTGCTGCTATGACTGTATTTTTACATTAGTCATTCCAATAGGTGTGTAGTAATATCTCACTGTGATTTTAATATGTATTTCCCCTGATGGCTAATAATCTTAAATATGTTTTCATGTATATTTTTAACACTTATTTATCTTCTTCAGTAGCTTGTCTCTTCATGTCCTCTGCCTATATTATAATTGGATTGTTGATTTTTATACTGATGAGTTTTAAGGGTCCTTTATACATTCTAGATACTAGTAGACCTTTGTTTAATATAAGGTTTGTAACTGTAGCTTGTCTTTTTACCCTTCTGATAGATTCTTTCACAGAACAGAGGTTTATAATTTTGATGAGGTTTTATTTATCAATTTTATTTTTATGGATCTTGTTTGCAATGTTGAGTCTAAGAATTATTTGCCTAGTCCTGGATCCCAAAGATTTTCTTCTATGTTTTATTTTCCTAAACTTTTACATTTGACATATAATTTTGTGATAGATTTTGAGTTAATTTGTGTATAAGAAGTGAGGATTAGGTCAAAACCTTTTTTTTTTGCTATAAATGTTCAATTTATTCAACACCATTTGTTGAAAAGCCTATCCTTCTTCCATTTAATTGCTTTTGCAGTTTTGTCAAAATATTACTTGAGCATATTTTGTTCTATTTCTGTGTTCTCTATTCCATTCTATTGACCCATGTGTCTATCCATCCAGCAATACCATGCTGTCTTACTTGTACTAGTTATATAATAAGTCAATATTGGATTAAGAGATTCCTCCAACTGTATTCTTTTTCAAATTCTTTTTTTTTTTTTCAGAAGCAGGGTCTCACAATCTTGCCCAGGATGGTCTTGAACTCCTGGGTTCAAGTGACCCTCCCACCTTGGCCTTCCAAAGTGCTGGGACTACACGCATAAGCCATTGTCCTTGGTCTCAAAAAAAAAATTAAGGTATTTTAGTACTTACGCCTTTCCATATAAATTTTTAAATAATCATCTCTCTCTCTCTCTCTCTGTACACACACATAGACATATGTGTGTTTGTGTGTATATGTATATATAACTTCTAGTACTACATCAAATAAGAGAGATGAGAGTACACATTGTTTCTTTCTTCCTGATATTAGAGAAACAATAGTAAATCTTTTACCATTAAGTATGATGTTAGCTGCAGATTTTTTGTAAATGAGCTTTATCAAGTTGAGACTTTTTTCTGCTTTTAGTTGTCTGAGATTTTTTCATGAATAAGTGTTAGATATAGTCAACTGATTTTTGCATCAATTGATACTATTTGCTAATATTTTTGAGGGTTTTATATCTAAGTTCAGGAGAGATATTAGTTTTAATATTTTTGTGCTCTCTTTGCATAGTTTTGATAACAGGGGACTAGGTTCATAGAATTAGGTGGAAAGTGTTCCCACGAAGTTTATTTTTTGAAAGAGATTATGTAGAACTGGTATTAAATGTTTAAGTGGTTGGTAAAATTTTTAGTGATATTCTCTGGGCTTGGAGATTTCTTTTACAGAATCATTTTGGTTACATATTCAATTTCTCTAATGGTTATAAAAATATTTAGATTATCTATTTCATCTTAGTAAAATTTTATTAGTTTGTGGCTGGTCCATTTCTTCTAAGTTGTCAAATATATGAGTTTAAAATTATTCATAGTATTCTCTTATTATCACTGAAATATCTTTAGTGATGACCCTCATTTTACTTCTGATATTAATGAGTTTTGTCTTCTCTCTTTTGAATTTTGTCAGGTGTAATAAGTTTGTCAACTGAACTGGTTTCTTCAAGCATCAGCTTTTTCTTTCAGTGATTTTCTCTATCATTCTATCGTTTTCCTATTTTTAATAACCTTAATACACTTTCCTATCTTCATTATTTACTTCCTTTCTTGAGTCTGTTATGTTCTTTTTCTAGTTCTTGAAGTAGAACTAGATTAGAACTTAGATTCTGTATATTTGAGATCTTTTCTCTTCTGTAGTGTAAGCACTTAATACTATCAATATCACTCTTTGCACTGCTTTATCTGTGTCCCACATATTTTATAGTGTTGTGTTTCCATTTTTGTTCAGTTTCTGGTATTTTTTTAAAATTACCTTTGAGACTTCCTCTTTGATCCATGGATTTATATAAGGGTGTTGCTTAATTTCTACATATTTAGGGATGATTTTCCTGTTATCATTTTGTTACAGGTTTTTAATTTGATTCTATTGTGAACAGAGGACATATTATGTATAATTTTATTTTTTTAATGTGTTGAGGTTTATTTTATGACCCGAGATATTGTCTACCTTAGTGAATGTTCCATGATCTGTTTCCTATATATGTCAATTACATCTGTTGGTAAGTTACATTTTTATAAATTAGTTTTCTGTCACTTCATCTTACTGATCTGTTTTCTCTGTGTCATCAATTTCTAGATGACATTTTAGCTATTTTAAAGTGAATTATGTCTTTATTTTTAAGGAACTCAGATTGACAAATAAAGCCACAAATTGATTCATCATAATCAGTAAATTCTTTCTAATTTCATTTCATTTAATTGCTGCAAATATTAAAATGTTTCAAGGAAATATTGATATATTTCAATATTGAAACTTTTTATTCCAGATATGTGTATTTACCTTTTTTGAAGCCTTGTTTCAAAATCTTCTTTAAATTTAACTTGGATGTTTTACATGGTACTGGACCAAGTCTTTATAAATATATTATTAATAGATGTTTCATATGTTTCCTCCCTATTGTGGATACATCCTAAATCTGCCTGACTTTTTAAAACCTTTAATGTTTTTATGTAGGCAAAGTCCTAAATTTTCTGTTTTCTTCCCTCTGCCCAATATAGTGGGATATGTTATGTGTTCTCATAATTTTTTTAAAGGATAACTGACTTGGATCATCCACACCATTGAACTGCAAAACTAAAATTAAAACTTCGTATCTTTTATGTCTCACGTCTCCTTTTAGATTGTGAAAGTGTTTTTGCAATTACCGCTTCATTCAGTCCTAATGGCATAAAGATATTAATGGTTTATTATGCCATTTAGAGAAGATTTTGTATGTTGAGTATTTTGGTTTTGTCCATTATTGTACCAGTTCTCAATAATTCAATATTTTTGTTCAACAATCCCTCCAATCTCACCCACTCTTACCTTAACTATGCTGAGAATGCCCTCACTATGTTGCATATCCTTCTGCATAATGATCTTGCTTGAATAAATGCATATTGACCTCTTCGTTACTTATAGGGAATGGTTTTAATGCCAAAAATGGCATCATGAAATACAAAGTTTCTAAAATTGGTCTTTCTCACATAACTGTGCAGCAAAGATCTTCCAGACTTTTAAGGTTTTATATTTTAAAATTTGAGCTTTCAACTCATATGAAATGCATATGGGTAAACAGCATGAAGTAAAAACACAAGATATTTCTTGCATGTAGGAGTTATCCAACATCAAAAGCTTTCTGCCTGTATTTAATCCCATTCCACATTGTTTTTAAATGTGTGGCTTTCAAATTTCATTTTTTAAATGTTGAATATTCTTGATTATTACTATTTTTAAAGAATCTTTTAAATAGCCAAAGTAATTTCTTTTATATAAACTTTCAAATTAAATTATCAAATTTCCTCAAGAACTTCAATTTGGATATTAAATTTAATTTCCTTACTTTTGCAGTTATGTATATCTTTATCCTAGTTGAGCATCACTGGTATGTAACATTTAATCTTTCCTTTGTATCCCTCAGGATATAAGCATTTCTTAACCAAGAAAGCAAGGTCAAGAAAAATCTTTAGAGTATGATTTCTAGGTATTTTTCAGGTTTTTTCTGTTTTGAACAAGTTCATTTACCATTATGTTTTATTGCCAAAGATCATTTGTGAAGTTACTGATTTTTATATAGTTTGTTTCTGTTAGTCTATCTTATTGAACTATTCTGCAGGTTCTCATAGATTGGAAATTCCTAAATTTTCTGGATAATACTATAATTTATGTTTACTGCCTAATAAATTGAAAGCAATAAAAAGATTCTATTGTCATAGTCAGCCAGCAATTTAATTAGCTCTCTTTAAGAGAGGAAAGGAGGAAAGGCTGACAGCCACCCTTGAGTTTGGCTCTGTGCTTCTTTGCCTTGATGCCTGCCTCTTTGTTTTAAGTCTTTCTCTTTCCATCTCTGCACTGGAAACTGGTTCCTTAAGTAATCAGGTTGAAGGTATTATGTTGTTAATTCAACCAGAGTGATTATGCTGTCAAAGAATTTCAAATTCAGTAATGACATCTGGGGATAAAGAATGCTATTTAATACCGGAATGCGAGACCTAGCTAACAAGCAGTTATTAGGGTGGTATATTCTAAGTGGGAATTCACCATTCCATCTATCATGTTAGACATAACGTGAAATGCCATGATGATAAACTTCATCTGTTTATATCATTTTATACTGTGCAGAAGTATTTTCACATATGTTGTCCCTTTTGAGTTTCATGAAAAATCTTTAAGAGAGAAATATATAACCTATTTCATGAGATAATCATAAGGATTTTTGTGAGAAAATCTGATAGTCCACACCAAGTTACACAACAATAAATAAACACTCATTAAATATTCCATTAGTATTGTAATCATCTTGATTATCAATACTAAATGCATGAAACTGGCCAAGTGCAGTGGCTCATGACTATAATCCCAACACTTTAGGAGGCTGAGGTGGGAGGATTGTTTGAGGTCAGAAGTCCAGGACCAGCCTAAGAAACATAGCAAGACTCAAGAAGACATTTATGCAGCCAACAAACACATGAAAAAATGCTCATCATCACTGGCTGTCAGAGAAATGCAAATCAAAACCACAATGAGATACCATCTCATACCAGTTAGAATGGCGATCATTAAAAAGTCAGGAAACAACAGGTTCTGGAGAGGATGTGGAGAAATAGGAACACTTTTACAC